>NC_136617.1:28269831-28609831 GCF_933228915.1 Telmatherina bonti
GGCACTGTGTCATTGTCAACCATCTGCCCCTTTGTTTCAAACAGCATTGTAACCTTTCCCAGAGAGTGCATGTGTGTCTGGATATTTGTAAGAGCTGTGTGTGCGTGTGTTATCACTGGCACACACCCTCGCTTGTATATCCAGAGTGTGTTCTGGCTGCCAAACGTCCATTTGGTTGGGGAGCATTGCCAAGTTGAGGTGGAGGTCAGCCCTACACAGCTGAATCATTGAACAGCTCTGTTGATTAGCTTCCAAGGCTGGCAAAGCGGCGCATAACACAATGTCATCATCTGGGAACGAAAAGCCTCGCCGAGGGTTGTGCTGCTTAATGATAGGGGTGAGTAAAGACTCTCATCATGTGACATGTTTTATTTGATTTAACATAAACTCACTGCATTTCCTTTTGCCTTTTCTGTCTGGATCACAGTCTCAGTTCAGTAGGATTTGAAAAAGATATTTCCTTGTCTCATTTCATGCAGAGTTGGTGGTCAAGGCTGTGTTTCTTCTATCATTTCTTTCTTTCTTTTCTTTTTTTTCTTTCCTGTGTGAGGCCAAAGATGCTCAGTCCCCACTGAGCATTTCTGCTTTCATCCTTGGATGCGATCAATAATGGATGGAACTCCCACAGTTTGACACGCAGGGATTGTTTGGAAAAAAAAAGGAAAAAAAGAAACCGTCCACAGTCCTGCCAGCCCCGGAGCACCGTGTGGGAGATGGGGCTGTGCTTGGCCGCCAATTAGCAGCAACATTTTACAGCCACTCGCTGGGTTGCGACTGTTTGGAGGCACGCTCAAAGACACGCACACACGTGCACACGCTGGCAGACACCTCTGGAGAGTCGCTGACCTACTCCCCTAACCACTTTATTGATCTACAGGCCAAAGATGTGAAAGCCTATTGAGGTCATCATTAATGATTCATCATATCCAGAAAATGTCAAATGTGGCTTGGGAGCGTAAACATGAATGCATCAGATGTTATGGACTCATAAACATGTGAAAGCTTTGAAGAAATCCTCTGTGCACCTATATGAATCATACATGTGAGAAAAGGATACAGAGTAAAGAGATGGCTCTCAGATAGGGTGATGCAACTATTTCATAGCGATTTGCTGTGATACTGTCACCTACTTTTCTCAGGGCACCCACAAAGAAGCGTATATGTGTTTATCTTTTTTTTTTTGAATGATCATCCTTTTGGCCTGGTTTCTGTCATCTGTGTTTGCCTCCAGCATCGAGCAGAGGATGACAATCTGTGGGACCAGTGGAATAGCAGTACATACATTTTAAACTATGTGGTCTTTGCTTACTTAACTCTTTTAGTCCATGCAGTTGTCCTTTGATAAATATTCTACCACATACAAATACACTGGAACATGTACAATAAATATATACCATCTATTAACAATTGCGCTACATATATATATATATCTATATATATATATATATATATATATATAGATATATCTATATATATATATATATATATCTATATATATATATATATATATCTATATATATATATATATATATATATATATATATATATATATATATATATATATATATATATGTATATATACAGGTATATATATATATTCCGCTATATATATATATATATATATATATATATATATATATATATATATATCGGAATATATATATTTACATATATGCAAATATATATATATATATATGTGTATATATATGTATATGTATATATATATATATATATATATATATATATATATATATATATATATATATATATATATATATATATATGCAAATATATATGTATATATTTACATATATGCAAATATGGAGCAGCTCTGAACTTCCAGACATGCTATTGGTGCAGATTCTGTCCCATTATTTTCACCAAAAACCAAACAACCTGGAATCCTCTTGCGGGTGACCTGTAATACAAAGGTTTCCTGTGGTCTTTGGAATGATGTGATAAACCTCGCAGTTGTTTTTCTATTGGACATGCAAAGATTTTGTTCTTTCATTTGAAGCCCTCCCTCTGCAGCTCCACAGACTGGGGGGGGACTCCCAGGTCCAGCACAGAGGTCCATTCAAAGATCCGAAAGTTAGGTTTTATGTGTCGGGCCAAGCACAGACTGGCTTTGTGTAGGAGTCCCAGCTAACCCTCGAGCTGAGGACATAAATTTGACTTTATGAGGGGAACTTGCTCAGCCCTAAAAACAGGCACGGCGTGATTATACCCCTCTGACTTGCTGTCTTTTGTTCAAATCACATGATCCGCATCTGTGGAAAGATCACAACTTCTTTATTTAGATTACATTTTGGCAAACTACAGCCTGAAGGGCAAGAAGTCTAACAGTCTAAAGCTGACACTCTGTCCATCCATCCATCCATCCATCCAGCATATAAGCCTACACTTCAGTCCATGATCTCTTCTTCAAGCACCACCAGGAGAATTCCAGGCATTTCCAGGCCAGCTGAGAAGGGCAGTCCATTCAGCATTTCCTGGGTCTTCCCTGAGGTCTCCTTCCAGTAGGATGTGCTGGAAAAATGTCCACCAGGAAAGCATCCAAGGGGCATCCTAACCAGGTGCTTGACCCAAGTCATGTGGCTCCTCCAGATGTGGAGCAATGGCTTCACTCCAAGATCATCTTGGATGACTGAGCTACTCACCCTATCTGGAGAGAACCCAACCACCCTCCAGAAGAAACTAATTTCAGCCGTTTGCTGTCTCATTCTTTCTGTCAGCACCAGCAGCTCATGACCACTAGTCGGGGCAGGAACATAGACAGAGCAATACAGAGCAATACATAACTGCAGACTACCGCTGTCCTTAAATCACACCAAAACAACCCCTCCCCCCCCACAGATCCGAATAAATGACTGATCCTTCACAAAATAAGAGAGTTGATTCTGACTATTTCTCTTTCAACCAAGAGAGGAAACCCAAACATTTCTCCACAAAGTGTTGGCTGGAAGGCCGTACATTGGACAGTCTTGAGGTGGGTTTAAGAAGTGTACCAAGAGACATTTTCTGTCAAGCATGCCTACTCCACCACAAACTAGGGATGTGCAATGACTAATTGACTAATCTGTTAGAGGAAAAGGCACGCAAAGTTGACATTTTTAAAAGTTAACTGTCTTCTGTTTTGAAGACAGTTTTCTTTTTGAATGTGGGGAGACATGGCGCTGTTTACAGTGCTGTTAAACGCGACAACCTTCAGTAATAAAGACCACATGGCTCTTGTAGTTACAGCAGAGTCCCTTGTCTGCTTTCTCACAGTAGTGAAGGGAGCTCACCCTGAAGCCAGCTGCTGCTTTGTCCAGAAGGAATCACCTCCCATCAGCCTCCTGGCTTCGGTTTGGAGAAGGAAGCAGTAAAGTTTACCAGCTGTTTCTGTCAGAGAGTTTTACCTATTAGAAGACGCAACAGGCCGTGGTTACTAAATCATGTTAAGCTTCAGGAGTGAAAAAAGAGAAAACAAAGGAAATAACTGTTGAGTAGACCTGGCAAAGCAGTCGCTACATATACGCAGCCAGCCCAGGTTCAGTCACAACGTCTTCCTGACGCACTTTTTTATTTACCTACTGGAGAATAAGAACTCTAAAAATACAACAAAGTACAAAACAGCCTTGTGTATCCAACACACAATATACAAATGTCATCTTACACATTTTACAGTTTCTCTTCGGAGAACGTACATTTTTTTATTTCATTATTGATGATGTCAAAATCTCATACACCCACACATCCCCCCCACAAATGCTTCATTGTGGAGAAAAAGAACGCTCTCTCAACATCTTCTAACTTAAATGACAAGTAACATATTTTCACAAAGCATTCGACTGTCTACAAATTGTCAGTGACTTAGCTACATGCCTTTATAAAACAAAGCTTGCACATAAAAGAAGCTTTTCTCACTTTGAGAAACGATCGAGACTGCATTTACTATACAACTAGAACTGTGCAAAAACTATATACCGCAATAAAAAAAAAAAATGCAAATGGAAACGCCTACATTTTGAAAAAAGTCTCGAATATCACTAAAAGATTTTTACGTTCTCATGAGGTGGTTCAGACGTTTTGATATAGAAATATATCGCAAAAGTGTAATGGAAACACTTTTTTTTGCATTTACATGCCCCATGTAATGTGGGGGGTCATGATCAGTGCCTTTCCAGTAAAGATGGTGTGATATAGATCAAACAACAGCAAATGTCAGAGTTTTGGGAATGAAACAAGGGAGAACAGCTTCGAAAAGCCGTAGCAGCACTCCACAGCCAGTAGAAAACCCCAAAATAACGCTTTGTGTACCTTGCATAAGATGCAGTTCTTGTAAAATCTCATCCAGATAACGAGATTGTAGGAGAACTGAGGCTTACATGCTGAATGTAGTTAAATGGAAACCTGCAAATTGCAATTGTTTGTCAAAACTCACAAATATTGCTTTTATCTTGCAAAAAAATGTAATGGAAACTCAACTAATGATGTTAATTTATGTTAAGTTTTCACTGAGCTGTCAAACTTTGACCACTTGAAGTGAGTCCTTTGAGGGAAAAAGAACCTTGCCCCACCTCAAGATCATTCTAGTATCCCTTGCAGTTCTTAGATTGTTATATTACTGAAAGCTACTATGTGCAATCTCCAAACCAATTCTGGCCCTGACAGTCGGCCATGTGAAGATACTTAGACTTAGGTTTTAAACATCACCATCAGCTCCAGCCTCTTGTCAAAACACGGTCACTTCTGGCTCTGGAAGCATTAAGACGGCTCGTTGCCAGTTCTGAGAAAGATTCTGAAAAAAAAAGAAAAAAACCCTTCAAAAACTAAAAATGCGATAAAGCTTAAAACCTGTGCAATGTGAAACTTCAAACTAATATCAAGTTTACTCAGTCATACTCCTCAGTTTTTGTTTACCTCCCAGCTTTTCTTATATCCCAGTAATGCAGAACATAAAGTTACTGGCCGAATGGGGAATAAATGAGATTTAAGAGAAATCTCATTTTATTGGTCTAAGTATCCAATAAACTGCCGCTCAGCTGGGATTTTCATATACAGCCAGGCCATATTTTTTTAGACCAGAGCATGGTCTGAAAAATAGAAAACATCCACTCAGCAGCCTTGCTTGATGTCAAATATTGGAGGATAATGGGCAAACTGGTTGGAGATGATAGAAAAGCAACAGTAACCATGTAATGGGCTACAGCAGCAGAAGACAACACCGAGTGCCACTCCTGTCAGGAAACTGTGACTACAATTTGCAGACTCACCAAAACTGGACAACATAAGAAGAGAGTCTATGTTTTAGCTGCAGCATCCAGGCAGTAGGGTCAGAATTTGGTGTGAACAGAAAACCATGAATCCCTCCTGTGTTGTATCAACAGTACAGGTTGGAGGTGGTGTAATGGTGAAAATGGTGAAATTTTCTTGGCAAACATTGGGTCAATTCGAACCAGTTGAGCATGGTTTAAACACTACAGTCCATCTAAGTATTCCTGCTGACCATATCCATCCCATTATGACCACAGTGTATTGTTTTCTAATGGCTTCCTCTAGCAGGATGATGCACCATGTCACGAAGCATAAATCATCTCCAACTGCTTTCTTCAACATGTCGATGAGTTTGCTGTACTCCAACGGCCTCCACAGTCTCCACATCTCACTCCAACAGAGCAGGGATGTGGTGGAACGGGAGATTCTTATCATGATGTGCAGCAACTGTGTGATACTTCATGATGATATGGAGCAAAATCTCGAAGGAATGTTTCCAACACCTTGTTAAATCTCTGCCATGAAGAATGAAGGCAGATCTGGAGGCAAAAGCACAGATTAATTAATAAAGTAGCTGGTAACTGTAAATCAATCCAGCTGTCAGTCCTTCTTGTGTAGCAAGAGGTGGACTAGACCGAGGGCAGGTCATCAGGCTGAGAAAGGTCCCAGTGGGTTTAGAAAATAGACGGCCTGTTGGATGGATAAATGAATCTCCTTTCAATTTCATTATCAAAAACAGACTGGTATGTGCCTAATAATTCCTATTACATTGATTAATCCTTCAGTAGCACTTAAACAAGACCATGAATAAATGCGCTTATAGAAAGGTTTTGCTCCCACCGCAGAGGTCTGACAGTGCAGATCAATCCTTCTTATACTTTATGTACAATCAGTCAAATGATATCAATCACAGGCTTACTCTTTAATAGTGTTTTTCTTTCAAAAGTACGCATGCTACAGGCCATTCTGCCAGTCACTCCTGCTGATGCAGGCGAACCCATGGGAACGTTGAATACCACAGAGTCCTTCCAACATAACAAATCTACACCTGACCCTTGACAACCAAAAATGTGACGTATAGAACGGCACAAAGAGACGGTGCAGGTTTCCCGTCTCTTTCCCTGCACTCTGCATTAGAGCTCCTGTTAGGGTGGGGTCTGGATCTGTGAGCGAACAATGACTTCATGTCACTGCAGTTAATTATCTGTCTGATCCATACCATCGAGAAGAATGAATGAACTCCAGTGCTCTGTTCCATACATGGGCACTAATGTCCTTTCCATACAGGCAGGCACAGGCAGAGTCATGAGACAGAGCTATTAGACCAATGTAATGAGTTTACGTATGAGTAATGGCCGTGCACTTGCTCGTAAAGAGAGCTCTTTGCACATTGTTTCTGAATCAGTTTCCTTGAATCTCCTGGCAAATCTTGCGACTAATTTTGGAGGTTAGCTAAAGATGTCGAGCAAACAACCTCCGCATGAAGATTTGTGTGCGAACCATGCATGCTAAACAGTGGGTACTGCGCATTCATGTGCAACGTAACTATACGCCATATAAATTCAAAAGAGGTCCTCAGTTTCAGTGATATCGCCAATGTTTGAGTACTTGTTCAGTATATTGGCCTGATATGTTGTAATGGCCCTGGCTGTGATGTGGTGTGTGTGCTAGTCTTGCATCAGTGCTTTTAAACACCTCGGCTATCATTCTGCAGCGCTGGTGTTTATTTAAATGGATTTGGCCTGCTTTGGCTGTAAAAAGCGAGGGCATAAAACACTGAGGGCTAGTGAATTACCAGCAATAAAGCTGCAAGCCGTGCCTGTTTACAGCACTGAGCCTAGGTGGGCCAAACTAGGCCATGCAGGACTGCCAAATCCCCAAGCTTGCCCTAAACAACAGCCTGAATT
The DNA here is from genome assembly GCF_933228915.1 of Telmatherina bonti. Taxonomy (NCBI): domain Eukaryota; kingdom Metazoa; phylum Chordata; class Actinopteri; order Atheriniformes; family Telmatherinidae; genus Telmatherina; species Telmatherina bonti. Next base: position 28,276,998 of record NC_136617.1, read on the forward strand.
CTTGCTAATTGTCTCTTCTTGTCATCCCTGTTTACTCAAGCCTCACCACTCTCTTCGCCATAATGGATTCAGGGCCCTGACAAGCCATGTTTGATTGATTTCTCTCCCTGACCACTCAGTGGAAGGACTCCTGGCTGTGTGCCAGCTGTACAGTGGGCCGTCCCTGGTGTTCACGTCTGCACTCGCACACATTTTTTTTGATGTGTGCGTGCACAGATGGAGCCACCATAGCATAACCGCCACACTATAACTCTACAGTGGGATAACGCGGTGAACGGCACTCTGCCCGCAGGGTGTCATTAACATTTAGAAACAGCCCCAGCATCAGTCACACTGCCTCTGCTTAGGTGTGTTTAACCTTTCTATATGGGGGGATACAGCAGCCAGAACAGAGGGGACTTAACAAAGAAATAGACCTGCTAGAGTGGGGAGAAGTATTAAAATGTAAAGTGAAGTTTAACAGAGGGCACTACAAAGGGAAGCACATTTACATAAATATCTTTTGGGTGTGTGTGATCATGAAAGTCAAAGCAAAGTCATGCAGTTTGGGTTTACCTCCAGATGGGGTGCAAAAAAAGACGGACTTCAGCACTTCTTCACAAACGTCACATTCTTGTTCTGTTCTGTTGCGTTTGCCTCTGTGCTGTTTCAGCCTGTGTGTGCTTGCCGGGGCCGCACGCTTCTCATGATGGATGCACGGGCCCGTCATCTATGAATCGCCTCACTTAAGATGATAGATCCATGCCCGCAGAGAGGTCGATTAAAGTTCATGACTCCAGAGTTAAACTTGCATTGTGCTTAACCTCGAGTGAGATATACTGCCGATGACGAAGATGACAATGCTCCTGGTGTTTACTCAAGTCTTACAGAGGGACTGGCATACGTCCGGGGGGCACATTGGGCAGAGCTGTCACTGTAGTTTTCCAATATTTATATCTTTGTGTGTGTGGTGTGTGTGTGTCCTTGTATAATTCATGTTGCTCACATTGTAACATTCTCTGCATCCTTTTGAGGACAAAAAGCCCATCTCCATAGTCTAAGTCATTAAATAAGAATGTATTGTAAGTCAGTATAATGTTCTCTGGAGTGACAGAAACATGACTCCGTCAGTGTTTATAAGAGAGAAGAGAGAGAGAGTTTGCCTCATTATCGCTGAATATCCAAGTGAGCTCTGGCCTGCCAATTATAGAGCGTGACTGTCAAAGTTGTTAACATATCTCTGCACGGATATTGTGACAAATAATTATATTATATACTTTGTGGTTACTGATATTGAGTAAATCTACATGTGTGTTTCATTTAGCCTCTGAAAAAAATAGTTAGGATTGAGCGTTTATTTAAAACAGAATATAATTAGATCCCAAATAGCACATTTTCATGGTTCAGTATATAACATAGAATGTGAACCTCAGTGGCCATGCTTTGTAGCACGTGCCTCAAAATGTCATTAATTCAAGTGTTTGCCACCTCAAAATATGCATCTCAGTTACACAGGGCTACAAATATGCTGTATATGATCTAGACCCAGTAATCTAGTGGTAAATTATGAAGCACGGTTAAATAAAAGGGGAGCATTAGCCATAGCTGTCAGCTTACACAGATTGATAGGCTGCACCAGTCGTGGCTGACAGGATGAAGTATTTAGTGTGGAAGGTTGTGTCTGTGTCTGTCTGGGTGTTTGTATGTGTGCGCTGACTTTACAACTACTATCAGAGAGGTAAAATCACACTATGAAGTAAGCTTATGTTATAATAAGTGTAAAGCAGCACTTTCTGTTCAGTAACTCAAATACTGATGAAAGTGTCAGTGTGACAGTAATTTAGGTGCTAATCCTTTCAAGTGTCGGCTATAAATGGATATGGTAGCATCTAGAAAATGATATTTGAGCTAAGTTATCCTGCAATACCTGTTTTTAGAGCAGGCCTAAAGAAAAATCTGCTTGTAAAGACCCCGTTGTTACCCTTAAGCTGCATCCTTCAATTTGAAATGCACATATGGCATAAAACCATTAACTGACAGATTATAGTGTTTCAAATGTGACGTTGTTTAATGAGCATTAGAGTGAGTGCATTGACTGAAATCCACATCAAAGCAGCCTCAAATTGGAAATATTCTTAGTCTAATTGTTTTTATGTAAACCCAGCAACGTGTAATAAATGAAATTGATGTTGGGATCACAGAATTAGCTACATTATTAGTGCCGGCTCACACACTAAAAAGTCTTGAATCCTTCCTCTTCGCTGTTGTCAATTTTTGAGTGAAAAAATAAAGTTTCACTTTCAGAAATGAACTTATTTCTTCCTGAAAGTGAAATCAATGTCATGTGGACTCGTATGGTAATTAAAACCGCATAAACATGTGTTCCTAGAAGATTTAAGGCCTCATTTAACTTTGCATAAAATAGCTGCAGTTACGCAAGTAAACGACAAAATAGCAAACAACTGACTTGTAGGCTATTGACAGTCTTATACATTGTTTTATTTTTGCCGACTTTTCACTTGTTAAGTGTATATATTACCTTAAATAAATGGACTGCAATGACTATAGGATGCATTAAGACTCTACATACATCAGGGATATATTATTGGATTGTATACATTATAAAACTAAAACCAGAAAATCGGCTCTGGTGTTTTGACTTATGATCACATAAATCACAAATCTTTGTGCTCCTTAAAGGCCTCTTTCCTTCTCAATGCATATGAATACACATGTGGATGGACACGCAGATGGTTGGAAGCTTCACTTTTGCACATACGTTTTTAGGAGCCTTGCAGATCCATTGCTTGACGATTCAAACAGGCAGCGTTGAGCAGCATAGCTGACATGTAACCAGCAAAAGTAACACACCAGAGAAGAAGAGGAACAGGAGGAAGACTGTTTTAACCAGTGAACATATCTAGTTGCCCAGTTGACCAGCTGTTCTCCTGCTGGACATCATCAGATAATTTGAAAATGTGAGGAGAAAAACTTAAGTGGTGATAAAACAGCATGTTATTGATTTGCATTCATGTCCTAACCTTTTCATAAATTTGTAAACAGCTTGCCAACAGGCTCCTATGGATCAGACGTATTGGGTTTAACTGGTTTCTCTACTCAGTGGAGTTTACAGCAGCTTCTACCATCATCATCATCATCACCACAGCAGCTGGTGAAGGACCTGATGTTGTCAAAGTTTTGATCATTTATTTTTTTGCTTGTTCGATTTTTTTTTTTTTTTTTTTCAAACGGTGCAGTTTCTCTGCCCTTTGTCTCTGAAAGATCAGGAAAGAAAGTTCTGTGCTGACTGTATGAATGAGTTACTCAGGTACATGGATCACAGCCAGAGGGTATAGTGCTTAAACATTTCAGTGGGCCGGCCCAGTTGGGCGTATCAATTGAGCTTTAAGGACCAATCAGCGCATCAGGGAAAATGCCCACTGGCAAAATGCCTGTCAAGCGATGCCAGATGGCTAGTCTGTCTGTGCGTGCACATGTGCATGTGCATGAATAGCTAAAACAGAACTAAATCTCAGGCTCTGCTGCTAGCAACCCATTAGCTTAGCTAAGAATACCTTAGAGGAAGGTGTAAACTTGGATTCATACAAAAAAACAGATACATGAAGATCCAAGTAGTACCTTGTGTGTGCAATCTAGAATTTTGCGGGTGGGGTTGAACCACAGCTTGCGTGTGATTTACTGAAAACGATCACATAAATGGGTGGCAGTTGAAAACGTGTTGAAGAGACTCTATTTAAATGAGGGTTTTGCATGTTTTGTGGTTTGCAGCATGGCGAGTTTCGATTGAAAACATGGCCTACACAAAGACATCTGACTGCCACACAAAGAAACGCTGTTTGGAAGCAAATGTATGAAAAAGTTATCAGTAAAACAATGTGAACAGTGGATACAAGAATTAAATGGCATAACTACATTAGAAAGTGACCAAAAAAATACCCTACTGGAATATAATAAAATGTCTGCACATGTAGGGTGAAGGAGGTGTGTACTGTCATTTTAAAAAATACTTTCTAATTTAACCTTAATTTATCTTACTAACAATTTCATAAGTTAACCCACCTACAAGTCAGCTGTCTAAAACTAGCCAGGTAGCAACCAGAACAACAGTAAACAGTTTTTTCTTTAAATAAAGGTATCATGTACTGACCCAAGAAGTTTTACCACAATGTCAGTTATTCTATAGGCATCACAGATACACTGCACAATTAATGAATGCATGTGCTTGGGATTTTTGTACAGATGTTCATGTCTGTGTGGGGGCCACAAACATCACATGGGCACAATCATTTGCTCCTGTTACTCTGTGAAATCCAGTCACTGCAAAAAAAGCTTTATTTGGTCTCAGTTAATGACTTCAAAGTGCATAAAAACCCAATAAATGTGACTAATAAAAGCCATCTGACTTGGACTGCACATCTAAAAAATTGGATTGTGGGATGGGAATTTACCTTCACTCCTCCTAGCACATGCAAAATAGTGCGTGTATGCCCCATATTGTGTAGAAGAATAAATATTATTCCCCTTTCTCAGAAGGGGTTTTTAAGAGTGAAAGATTGCCTCACACTTAGTACAGACCTGGAGAGACTCGTTCCCCGTCATGTTTTATGCAGGTACCGGAACACAGACCGAACAAGGACTCTCCTAAATAGAAAAAAGACTATTTATTTTGCATAGTTACAGCTCAGAATGATGAGATGACGCAGACCCGGGCAAAGAAGCCCCGATCCTTCCCTTGTCCTCTTTTTTTATCCCTTCTCCATATCCCTCACACACACAGTTAAAATGTAATCTTGAAAGCACACACTCTTTTCCCGGATATCACGCACATGACTGCTGGGATCTGGTTCTAGGCGGCTTTTCCAATGTAACCAGTCGCAGCTGGATTGCACTGTCCAAAAGTTCATATCAACCTTTAACTGTTATCTTATGCTATGTGACCTCGAACTCTCCAACGGGGTAATTATTAAATTACAACAATTGCATATTCATTGTGGCAGACATATTAACTGGATGCAGACCTCCTATTTTGCAGCTTTGAAAGATGCAGCCCTCAAAGATGCAGCTAGTAAAATAAAGGAAGCCTGACAATGATGCTAGCTGCAGCATTGGTCATAATTACAAATGTCTTCTCAGGATTCTTCTGATGTTCATTGTTAATTTTTTGTTAGGAAGTTTCTGAAAAAAAACTATGTTACATCAAAACATGTTCTTTGTTGAATGCCCATCTCCTCAAAGATTAGCCCATTTAACCTCATTTGTTATCTAAAAACAGCTTTATTGAAAAATGTTCTAATGAGCACACTCTAATTTCGGCAACAAGTCTACAGCTTGGTCCCACAGGTGTGTCAGGAGCCACATCCCCAACGTGAGTCCATGTTTTATTATGATGTTGTGCCGTACACAGCTATCATAATTATCCCATCCAGCTGTAATGATCAGGGAGAGTCATGAATTAGGAAATGTGAGGAGTTTGATTAAAAACAATCTTAAATAGTCCAAGGTGTTTTTGTAAGAATAGAACAAATTATCATTTCTTGTGGGTAGTAAAGCAACTTGCCACCTGCTGTTTCCACACATTCAGAGTCCTTTTTAGATGCCTTCAGTGTGCTCAATGGTGGAGCGAGCACATCTGATTAAATAAAACCCCCTGGTGAGTCTGAGGGTCTGCAGTGTTATTACCAGGGATCAGAGCATATCCTTGCATAAAAAGGATAGAACCACTAATTGGTGGCATGATTTCTAATGAAAATAATGTAAATTAAAGGGTTGATTAACTTAATTTATTTTGAAATAAGAAAATACTTTATAAATTTACAAAATGAATTCAGGATAAAATGAGAAATTTTACTGTAATGTTCATGATTGTATTTCAAGGAATTGCACAAATAGTTTGACATTTTCCTCGATAAGGAAACATTTGTGAATGGCACAATCTTTCTGAAAGATGACCTTAAAACTAATTTAGCCTCAAGAGCTGTTGGTGAATGAGCTTATTACTTCTTTTACTTATATATTAACCCTTCAGGTGCCAAAGTTGCAAACATTACGACAAGCGGCAGACCATATCTTTAGAATGAGGTTAAAGGTGTTACTGTATGCATTTGAAAGACATCATATGAGGAAGCACCAATACATAGTGGTCAAACTCTTTGTGGCCCGCAGTGTGATTATATTTGGCCCACAAGGCAATGTCAAATACCAAATACAGCGCACCCAGTTGGTGGTTTGGTCTATCAATCAGGACGGGACCTCCTTTTCTGATGACAGTAGTCATAGCAACTTGAAGCGACTTCAGCAGAGATGGCCAAATAAGCCCAGCCCTTTATATAAGGGAACGTTTGTGAAAAAGTGCATGATGATGTTCATGAGCCCAGAGAAAAAAACAAGCTTTTTCAAATGAGAGCAGAAACACACATGAACATATGTGATTTTGCCAACAAGGTTCAATGAGGTTCATTGACAAAATATGGAAGATTTTTTAAAATAAATATAAATATTGCCCTTGAAGTTTGTTCAATTATAATTTTGGCCCACTGTATATTTGAGTTTGTCACCCCTGCACTAACAGTTGGCGTTGCAGAAAGAGAGCAGTTATATATCAAATGCCTTTTCAATGATATAGGCCAGGTGTGTCCAAATCCAGTCCTCGAGATCTACCCTCCTGCAACCTTTAGATGCAACCCCTTTGTAGCACAGTTGAGTCAAATAGCTGAATTCCTCTTCTGCATGTCATTCAGATCTGCAGAGGCCTGCTAACAAGCCACTTATTTGATTCAGTTGTGTTGGAGAAGGGTTGCACCTAAAAACAGCAGGATGGTAGATCTCAAGGACCAGACTTGGGCACCCCTGATATAGGCCATCTTTGATTCTAGAAGGGCATATTTGCCTCCTAGAGGACAACTGGCCATCAAGCAGCAGTGAAAGTGACCATTGTGTTGGAAATACAGTATGTTTATCCATAATAATAACATACATGAAGCAACATATGTAGGAGATGATAACTCTGAGGCTGATGTTACTGAAATCGTGGAGGCAGAATATTTAGGAGAGTTTCTGTATGCATTGTCATGATTTCTACTCTGCCATTAACAAACTGCATTCTTACCCTGCCTGATTGCGGATTGTCCTCGCCTTTGCTGCTCTCTATTTAAACACCTGACTTGGATCTGCTCATCATGAGATTGGCTGTCTTTACACAGCCTTAAAGTGGTCTTGTGTCTGCATATGTGAGAAAACCTGCTCTTCCTTCTGCCTGTGTCCCATCACTGTCTTTGCTATGTCTCTGTTGGAATGAATTGACCACCTGTCACTGAAGCCTGCCTGACTTTGACCTTGCCTCTTGCTGGCTCCTTGGGTTTCAACAACGCTCTCTTGTTTTTTGGTGTGGACTTTGGACTGTTTTTGGAGATTGTTTTACCTGCTCTGGAGGATCATTCTGAGACTGCCTGTTCCCATATCTCCTGGTAAACATTCTTTTTATTTTGGCCTCTCCAATATCATCCCACCCCTGTTGTTGGTTCACCTCTGTCTTTTGGCGTTCCAGATCTCCTTACGGTCAGACTAAGTGAGACCACCTTCAACACCATCTTCTCAATAAATCTGTTTATTCTCCCCTGTTGGCTTGGTTCTGGCTTCTTTAATCATTACAAGCATGGGTGGAAAACATCTTACTGAAAAATTTTATGAGGACCATAGGTCCAACTAGCACTACCCAAAGCAGTGGCTGAGGGTATTCCATATTTGAAATATAAGGAAGTATATTGCAGGTAGATCAGACAGTTGGAGACAACTGGGTATTTTTGAAGCTAAGATTTGATAAATGAATCCATGGTGTATGTATGTATGTATATATATATATATATATATATATATATATATATATATATATATATATATATATATATATATATATATATATATATATATATATATATAATTTACTTGCATTATAAATGCAGGTTCATATTAAGCATCTCTCTCATTTACAGTATAAAATTTTAAAACCTCCAGCACATATACGGTTAATTCACACATCAGTTTTATTGAGCAGCATTTCTTGCGACTGAGGAATATTTCCAAGAATACTGCTGAGTTTTCACAGGGACCACTAGGTGGCTCATCAGAGCAAGGCAGCCAATTGTCCCATGATGTCTTCTGTATGACAACAGTCAAACAATTTGACACAACAATGGAGGATATTTAGGTGATGGTATACTTGCTGATTGCTCGATGGCTTTTTGACTAACTCTTGAGGTAAAAGTAGTGAGCCAGCAAAGGATGCTGACGAGACAGTAATGTGGTTTCACTGAAGGAGTTGGTCTCATGACTCATCCAATGGCCAGTCAATGGCCTGCATTCTGTAGACATCACATTTTTTGCTCGACTGAGCTCATGTGGAACCCTGACAAACGAGTGCTGAATAAAAGTACTTGGTATGAAGGGGATACAATCTGGCACAGAGTACGTGGTCCAAAGGGGTACCAGGTGGGAGAAAGATTAGAGACCATGTGTCTTTTGTTTTGGCCTGTCATCACTTGTCAAATTCATTACTGCAACAAAAATTTGTTTAACTTACAAACCCACTCATGCTCTGGAGCCTCAGAACTCATCTTTTCCCAAGAAGTTTCTAAATATCTTTAAGTCCAGAACTTTAAGCAGACCTTTGAGTTTTCTAGTTCCTGTTTGGAACGAACCAACATCTCAGGTCTAAAGAGCCGTTTCTGAGACAAATCTTAAAACATATTTTAAACTTATTCCAAAAGCTTCTTTCTAAGTAACTTTCATTGAATTTATGATAAGTTGTTGTCCTTTTTGTTTCTCATGCTTATTTTATTTAGATTTTTTTATATGTTTATTTTTGCTTTTAGTGTAATGAACAAAATATCTAATTGCAAGTTGTTTTATGTATTTGTTTTATTTTTTTAAAGCACTTTATCATATCCTTGTGTTTCAAAAATTCCCAGTACAAAAAGTTTGATTATTTTTTTTTAGTTCAAACAATTTTAACGAGAAACAAAAAAAAAAGGAAAAAAAAAAACATGAAATAATCCACTTTTACATAAAGATACTGAGAGATCAGGCTCCAGTCCTAGTTTGTGCTTCCTTAAGCATAAAGATCTCTTTAGAAAATCTCTTTCTGAATTATTTGTATTTGCTTTTTTAAACACAACATATCCTTAATAAGAACATAATACTGGTGTTACACAGAGTGGAACCCTGAGCTTGGGGACTTGGACACAGTGGTCTGGTTCTCACTCAGCTGGACTTGAGCAGAAGGAGGGACGGGTTCAGCAGACATCCACTCAAAACCACCGGCTAACAAAATGGACAGTTCTTGCACTTAGACATAAAAGAAACAACACCATCTTGAGCCGAAGCCTCGCCATATTGGAGTAGGGAGAACATTCAGGTCTGGATGACTGCGATGCTGGCTTCTGCAGTCGGGCTCAGGGAATAAACGGCTGCTTTGCTGCCATTTCCCGCAATCCAAAACCAGTTTGGTAAGATGTGGTTGAAAATAATGAGCACTTTCTCTGCAGTGTGTGAAAAGTCAAAATAAAGGATATCTTCCTTCTTAACTTCTTCAGTGTTTATATTGATTTTCCTGTGCTGACATTTTGAGATGACTGCAGCGAAGAGAGAGGAAGATCAAGAAACTTGAAGGTGCATTCAGGGCCGCTGCAGGACCGCAGTTCTACGACTTTAAATGGATATTTCCCAGGTGGATTTTCCTGTCTTTTCTAACTTTGTTTCAACTGCACAATAACAACTCTCAGCATGTCGCAGGTAAGAAAGAAAAAACCCAAAACATTTTATATCCGTGCACACCGAGGGGGCACTGAACACGGCATTCAAAACCCAGCCCAGGATTCTTTATGATGTGCATGAAGCAAAAGAGAAACAGATAACTTTAAACACAATAAGATGCACATGGCGGCTTGATGAGACGAACTAAGACAGACAGTCCCGAGGGGCTTGATTACAAACACCACGAGCTTCTCACCATCACAAATAAAACAGCTGCCGGTTTAAAGACAGAGCCTAATTCAAAGCAAAACGAGACACTAACTTTCATCCTTTTGAGCTTTCATGAGTGTTTGATGGCCACAAAAAGGTAAACGCTTTGATTCTGACGGCGTTAATGCTATGAAGGTTCGCCAGACCTAAATCGTTTTTCCCCTTCTTTTTGACTTAGCAGATAAATTGTGCTAATTAAGGACAGAGAAAAACCTCTAAATATTAATTGACTGTTTGTATAGCAATAACTCTGCGGGCTACATGGAATTGCGACATCTCTGAGGCTGCAATTCATTCCGATCACAGCTTGAAGCAAAACACATGAAACGCATCAAACAAATCCATATGTGTGACTAATATGTGCAGCCAAGTATGGATGTATTTCCATGTGTGCGACTCTCTGCAGAATTGGCAGAAATGTGACAGAAATGCATGAGGACGAGGTGTGTGATCACAAGTCTCATGACACCTCGAGTGTCTTTGCTGTACATACCGCTCCACTCAGAAGTTTGGACAACCAACGGATGACATTGTGAGCAGAAATTTCTGCAGGGTATCGTTAAGGAATAATGTTAGGAAGAATATGTTAAAGCGTTTTAGTGAAGGGAAAGATACATTTCCAGAAAATGAATTTATGTAAGTATGAAGTCCTCTGAAGCGACCGTAATGGGAATGTATGTGTGCATGACGATGCAGCCTTATGCAACCCGGATTATCTCTGAGTATGGGCTAAATAGGAATAATTTTCTCCTTGATGAGCTTTCGCATGAATCTGACAGACGGCTGCCCTTATGCCTCTGCAAGATAGGGAGATTACATTACATTTGGGCAAGCATACACACACACACACACACGGGCATGCACACACAAATATGCTAAAGATAAATACCTTCAGATTTTTCTGTTACACTTCAGGTCAAACGGGGCTTGAAATATTCACTGCTTCACTGTTTTGAATTACTTGTATGGTAATTCAGGAGAAACTATACATTTAAAAGAGCCCATTTCTGTGGCTCCAAAAAGATACGGGCGCTTTGGGTCAGAGTGGCTCATGCACCCATTTTCTCCATCAAACACCCACCCTAGAGAGCCATTCAAATCTGTTCGGCCTCGCCCACTTCTCTATTCAGCGTTCATTTAGCAATAGAAAGATGGGAGGAGATGAAGGGGAAAAAGCGAGGCGTCAGACGGCAAAATGCTGTGGGCTGGCCAGATCACACACACTGCTGTGTATCCAAAAGGCGACAGATCATTTCAAAGAAAATTACAGCCACGACTTAAAGCTGGAGCCGAGCCAGCAGTCGAAAGTCTTGAATTTCTTTCTTAATCCATTACTTGCTCTCTTTTCTCCCTCCTACCAACATATTTTTCCTTTCCTTTCCAATCTCACTTACTCTCCCACCTCATCATCTAATCCAGCCAGAGGGGGTTGAGGAGTGTGTGTATGTGCAAGAAAGATGAGCCGGTCTTAGCCTTGCTATAACCCCTAGATCTCCACACACAGGTACACACACACACACACACACACACAAACGCACGCTGACATGTGCAGTTGTACAAAAACACAGTCCTGTCAGCAGACATGCACTCCATGCACTGGCATCCACCTACACAGAAACAATCCCCTGACTCACACATATCGATAACACACACATAAACACACACACTATTGGCATGGCCGGATAGGTGAGGTCACGCCTCGCCTGTGATTAGAAGGGCAGGGGTTATGATCTAGGAGCCCAAGTGCGACGCTGCATGTATTAAACATAGAACAATGAATCTTTGGAGAAAATGGTAATCCAAACACGGATGAAATATTCATCCCACATGGCTGTGTGGTTCACCTCTTTTTGCTCTTTAACCAGATAAGATCCATGCGGGGTTAAAGCAGAGGTAAATGAGACAGAAAGAGGAGGGAGAGTGCAGAGAGCAGAGGAAAAAGGGAGCAGTAATGTAGTGAAGCATGAAATCATGGCTGGCTTGTGTAATTTAGCTCTGGGACCGAGCTCACAAGCGCGGTTTTCATTCCCCTTCGGCCTGCTGTTTTTTTTCTAGGCACAGTACAGTACATTAAAATGAACAAGTCCATCACAATTATTTGATGTGTAATGTTCCACCAACAGAACCGTTTCAAGGCCAAGTCGATCCATACCGAAAATGTATCAGAAAAGTAGGTCTCAACCGTTCTTTTCCTGTCCGTAGCACTATAATAAACGAGTTTCATTGGCTATTTTTAAAATTTGGATTCAGTAAGAAGAGGTGAATGGGGAAAAACTCAGTAATTCTGAGAACATTTTGACAGAGTTGCTTAAGAAAAGGAAACTGGTTCTGCGATTCAACAGAAAAATATTAGAGTGGAACTATTATGTGCATTTCAGGCTAATTTATTTTTATTTCTGAGACCAGAAGGGCTGGGATTGATCGAGTTATTGTCACAAATTGCTTTATTTACTTCAGACCGACCCTCTCCGTAGGCTGTCAGATCAGCCTGTGGGCTAAACGAGTGGATTGAGACTCTTCCGCATTAAGCCCCGCCTCCCGCCACTGCACTACATCGGAAGTGCGCACCACAACTGCTTTTGCCGTCGTTGTAACATAAAGGATTAGGCTAATATGAGCCCTACATGTAGGAACCTGAATCAGACCCTGAAAACAAAGTGGAAAACAGCAACCCACAGCAACGAATGCAGCAGGATGTCTCTCTTTGGTAAACTCACCAGCCATCGTTGGAAATAACTTTATCCCACGTTTTCCACCCGTCTGATGTATTTGTACATGCTCTTGTTAACCAGTAGAAGGTAACCACTCACCGAACCTTATCCCCCGGGACGTCACCAGGATTTCCAAGTAGAAAAAACTCTAAAACGACGCGTTTTTCATCGCCATGGAAACTGAACGGCGAGAGTGCTGGAACTCAAACTCAAACTCAAACATGCGTTTAGGTGATAAAAAACGGTGCCGTTCACATGTCTGATGGGGATTCAACACTGTAACACTGTAGAAAGCTCAGAAAACTTGAAATACCAGAAAAGCACCCCTTTAAACTAAAGAAACACTATTATGGTCTTCCCATGACAAATTTCTAAAGAAGAGATTTTCTTGGTAGTTTGTTGTTTCCTTCTGGACTACTTCTTATATTGAATTACAATTAGCAACATCGCCAGTGCTGCCACCTTAGAGTGAAACTATGAAAAACTATTTTTCAATCATGATCTTTCTTTTAAAAAGAATGAATTAGATTAGCTTTATGAGAAGTGAACTCTGCATTTGACAACCAGAGCCACTGCTGGTCATCTGGGTGCCCTAAACATGTGCCCTGTGGTGTGTCTCTTTCTTAGATTAATGTTATCTAGTTAGGACAGACATGGACAAAAGGACGACTGTTACAGGTTTCCTCATAATCATGGAAGGTTGATGATCTTGAAGAAATAGTTTAAGCTACATTTTGAAAATATACAATTGAAAAGCCAAAACTCCTTTTTCCAGACTTTCCCCCAAAGCCTCTAAACCACAGAAACTAATGATGGAGAAGAGACAAATGGCAGTTGAATCTGATTTGATAGACATATCATCATCCAATCATTTAGTGCTTTTTCAGTCCTGTCTGTTTCACAACTGACCACACTTTTCTTTCTTTTTTTTTTTTTGGTAAGTAATGAACTGCAGCCAATTGAATGCATTGGCTGTAGTTGCAGTGTGAAAAGGATTTTAGGCAGTAAAGTAAAAAATACTCCTGGAAGACATCTTCTACCGTGTCTTTAAACTGATGTTTCACATACTATGTAACTTTTCTCTCCACCTTTTCATGGGTCTGGCTTTGAAGGGTTAAAAGTGTTTCTGTTTTAATATTCAGTTCTGTCATGATTTGGGTTTTTCCTGTGCTTTGTTTTCGGGCTTCCTGTTTTATTTTGTACTTTTTCCTGTTTAGTTCTCTTGGTTCTTGTTTAGCTTCATAGATTTCCTATTGATTTAGTTCACCTGGGTTCATTTAGTTAATTTGTTTTACCTGTTTCTTGTTTGGTTTTCCAGTGTATTTATACCCCTCTGTTTCAGTTTGTATTTGTTGGTTTGTTTGGTTAGTTCTGCCCTCACCTGGTTTTGGAATAAATCTATCTTCGACCTGCATCTTGTTTGCTCTCATCTCTGCATTTGGGTCCTCTCCACTGCCACCATGACAAGTTCAGCCAAAACAAAAGGAAAAAAAAAAGAGAAAAAATAAATAATATATTATGATTATTATTATTATAAAAGATTCTGTCTGACATTTGCCGAGTGTCACTGTCCATGTCCGAAGCTTCGATCACAAACAATCAAAGCGAGTGAATTATATTACATCTCATTTCAGAGCTGTAATTAGCAGGAAGTTAAGGAATCTAGTTTATTTTCTTTTTATGCAACTGGAAAGAGGATAGAAAGAGTTACAGAGTCAAACAAATATGTTTTAAGTTTACATCAGTAGTGAGTATGATGAGTGATTTGCCCAGTTATTGTTGGTTCCTTCCCTGTCCAACACTTGTTGCCCTGCATGCAGTCTGGGGGGAGTGGTGGCATATTGTTCATCAACAAAGAAAAACAAAATTCCCTCTTTACTGATCTGCATCTGCGACTGGACTCCTTACCTGTCTGGATAAAACAAGCCCTTCTCTCCAGCTGGGTTTTCATTCCACGGTGAAGAAAATCAGAACTTTCTCAAAGAAACATGAATCAGCCAAATGATTAGTTTGCAACAAATTATGTAGCATGTGTGGTATCTCTAAATGGTGGTAGAATAACTTACATTTCAGGAAGCTGTAATTCACTAAAAGAAGTAGTTGTCCTAACCTGAAATAAACATCAGCAATTTCTTTCAGTTCTTGGTTGATAGTTTTGCCAAATCAGATGCAGTTTTTTTTTACACTTGGGCATCAAATCTTCATCAAAACTGGAAAAAGTGAAACACACACACACAAACACACACACCTGCAATGTTTTAGTGTCTTGTTGAAAGTTTTATTTTTTTTTTCCTTCTGTAGATTTTTAATGCTTCCATTTATCTTCATTTTAATTCAACAAATTCACTAAAAAACACATCAAAAGCAGCAAAGAAAACCTCTCCGCTGTCCTTGTGTGCAAACTGGAGGGAAAAAAGCAGAGATTGTGTAGGTGTGTTTAGGGTTCAAAGGAATTTGGTGGAGGTCTAGTAAAAGAAGCACAAGCTGATAAAGTGGAAAGAGTTTCAAGCTAGATGAGTTCCACTAGCAAGAGATGGCTGGTAAACCCTCCTATCAGGCAGGGTCAGGAGGTTGGTACATGTGTGTGTGCATGTGTTCCATCTCGGCATATTTAGAGTGTGAGGGAGCGATGCACTGGCTCTGCTACCATCCGTAACATTTAACATTTGCCGAGATCTGAAGGCGGCTGATAAGCATAACAGCATGAGAGGAAAATAGCACTGCACTGCTCAGGACACACACACAAACTCACACACAAGCAAAGCATCCATGAGAAACATTTATCCACATGTGCTCACAAACACACAGACAGTCATCACACATATACAAACGTAATCACACACATGCAGCGTCTATAAAACATCCTATTAGGCCTCATCCCATCATATCTGAGACCACCTCATCACTGACCTCACACTATAAAACTTTAACACACCTCTGTGTGCGTGAACACACTCCACAGTGTCATTACAGCATCTCTAATAGGTTTGTGCATGTGTGTCTGCTCCTCAGGGTTTATTTGCTCTGTGTTTCCTCTGCAGATGGAGGCTTTACAAGCCCAGGAGCCTGTTATTGGCCTCCTGTCACTGTCCCAGTGAGCTGTGTTAAATCTATAACCAGCTGACAGCTAAGCAGTTATTGGAGGACTCTTGGAGAACAATGGTTCAGCAGCAGAAACACTGTTGCTTTCGCTTGGTGAAAAAAAGAAGACAAGGTTTTACAAGCTACTCAGCAGACAAAGCTGATGATGATTATTATCACGATTGTGTTTGCGGCTGATAGACGCCGGGTTGTCTGTGGATGTTTCAGTCCAAGGCTGCGACAAATCCTTGTGTTTGTTAAAACCGAAAGCTACTGCGCTGTTAACAGCAATGCAACCTGGCAAAAAAAAATTCACACTCTCATATGGACTCTTCACCTCCAACACCGGCCTCTGCAAGAGAATCTAGGTATGCATGCAAACAATGCACACTGACACACACGAGCACAGATGCATTAGTGGATGGAGGCCATGCACATTACCGAGGATAATTGCCTTTTGCATATTTCCTCATGTGCGCTCCCTTCTCACCACAGCAGTGGATTGGATTGGAGCGCCAGTTGCAGAACCATTAATAGAAATTAAGTGCCAGCGAGAGCTACTGGAGAGAGACCAGTGGAGCCAGAGAGGAGTTTATGTGAAAGATAAATACATTTCTACAGAAGAGTGGCTCCGTTTATTGGTTGGGAAATGCACTGTGATATGATAGAACGGCAACAAATGAGTGTGGAATGGGACGATATGGCTGAGAGAAGAGAACGCCGTGGAATTGGAGGCCTGACTTGAATAGAAAATGGGTTGAATAAAGTTAGCTTGAATTTTACTTTTGTGGTCAGACTGGTGGGTTCAGAAACCTCGCTGGTCAGTCTGATGCACTTAGATGCAGAAGCCACATTATTACCCATCAGTGCTGTAATTTACCAATAAGTAACGATAAAACAATTGAAGAGGAGCTCCCATTGAGCCATTCCAGGTTGCTCTCTATCCTGTAAACGTGGAATTATTATCCATCATCCCTCAAGTGTTTCTCCTTCCTGGCTGGCTGGTGTCACACAGATTACATACTCATCTCACACACATGTGTGCAAGCACTGATGCCTATACACACACATTCACTCCGGCTAATGAAAATTCAGCCTCATTCCAGGCCGTCTAATGGCTCTAATAAGGAAGTCACTGGGGGCCTGGCACGTGTCAGGCAGATTACAGGATGCCTGTGGACTGGATGGACGAGTCCTTGGCAGCCGTGCACTCACAGTGACACATGCAAACACACACGACTCTCATCTTCAGGAACAGTTAGTTGAAATGGGTGCAACCACTTCATCGACCACTAGGAGGCAAGGGTGAGCTTTGCCAGAACAAAAAAGCTGCTGAGCCTCCTCATAACCTGCTGAAATGCTGGATCTTCAATTACACACATGACTTAACCCATTGTCAAGTTGTTCCACTGAGGAACAGATCATGTTATGCATATGTACAGTGTGTTCGGCTCTCTTGTCAGCACTTTGCTCTAATAAAGTTTCATTACCTTATTACTAAACTGTTCCATGATTTGCAGGTTCTGCTTTTTCCTTTGAAAACATAAATCCTTGCAAAAAAACAGCAAACAGAAGTCCACTAATCCGAAAGGTTAAGCACTTTCCGGACCAGCTGATGTGACTTAACCATTTTTGCTGGTAAGTCAAAGTCCCCAGTAAGGACTCAGCTTGTCCCACATTTGCTTTCTGTTTTTTTTCTTATCACTGTATTCATTATAGTGCATCTGCTGGGTTTAGATTTATTTTTCTCAAAGTCACTCAGATATGTTTGCTGATGTTGTCATACTTTGTTTGTTTTTAAACTTGGCACTGGTTGGTTTAGGTACAGGTATCAGTACGGGTGACCTGATGCTGTCTGAGTGAGCTGACAAAAATGAATGATAAGGTTCATTTATTGCCAGTGTAACAATGATGTTATTAAGGTGTTACAACCAGAAGCACCCACCTCAAGGAGGGAAAGGTTACTTTGAGCCTAACAAGTAAGTTAGCTTACTAAAACAGTTACAAACACAAGAAAAAGAATTCTGTAGTGAGTTGGAGTCTTTTATTAATTTTACATAACAATATAAAATAAAACAAGTTATAGACGTCAACAGTATAATCTAATAAATGCAACTGGAATGTTACACAGTACGTAATGCTCCACATACACACTCCATATGGGTCATATCTGTAGAATTTTATCATAAGTCTTAATAACAAGTTGATACAAATCACAAACTGCTGATATGTCAGCAGAGGTGGCAATTCCTGGTCCAGAAAGTAAAAGTCCTGCCATGTTTTTTGGATCTACCTGTACATTTAAATCAGGTGTTTTCACTAACAGGCTCGTTTACCTGGCAAATAAACTCCGCTCATTAAATTCAGCTCATTTGGTGACTGGTCGGGACGGCTGCCGGACAGGACTTTTACTTTCTGGACCAGGAAATGCCACCTATGTACCTCAGCAAAAAAAAAAAAAAAAAAAAACTTTTGAAAAATATAAAAAAGAAAAAAAAAGAAAAAGTAGACAATATAATAAAATAAGTCTGATTCTTTAAACTGAAGATGTTCTGCTGGGTTTTCCTCTTTTATAAAGTCCCCTAATTGTCTGGAAGTCTTTTTTATATACAATTTCTCTTGTTTTTGTTTTTTTGTTTGTTTTTTTTTTTTTTTTTTTTTTTTTTATAAAATACATATTATTTTATCCATTGATATAAACCATAACATGCACTTGATCTAACTTCCTTTTACAAGCTCAACTTTTTTTTTTTTATAAGTGAGCAAAGTGCTCAGGTTAAGATGTGGTGGATACAAGCAGACTTACTGGGGCCTAGTTAAATTCTTAGAAGCAGGATTTTCTGAATTTTATCTGCCGCCTCCCTGCAAAATTTCTAAATCTTATCACATTCTACAATGCTTCAATGTACTTTTGCTTCATTACAGTTAAAACATGTCTCACGTACATCATTATTGTATCTATAAAGCTTTACAGAGGTCACACAGGTCTGTGCAAACCATCTGTCTGTTCAGATTTTGCTTCCTTACAGGTTGTGAGCCAATCGATGTTTGAAATGTCTATTTTTAATTCTGCCTTCCAACTAACCTGGCTTGTTAGAGCAAGATAATTATGTATTAAAGGTGCAGAGTACAACTAAATGAAAGGTCAATAACAGAAAAATGTAACACATTGTCAGAAACTGTGATTTATTTGGTTTCTGTTCCCCTAAAATAAAAATAAATGCTTTTTTTTTTCTCTGAAAATAAGCATTGTCTATCTACTTACCTTGGTCCACACATTGCAGCCGCAATCTTGTGCCACCATTTTACAATGGTGTTGCTCAATGGACAAAAAGTCCATGAAACATCTTTATTTCTGAATTGTAAGCTCAATATGTCCATCAATTTTCTACACCTGATTATTCCAGAGCAGGATTGTGGAGTCTGTGCCAGAAGCTTGGTGAGAAGCGTGGTACACCTGGAAAGGTCACCAGTCCACTGCAGGGCCAACGTAGAAATGAACATCTATTCTCGCTCACTCACTCTCTGCAAGAAGGATTTCAGAAAGAAAAGTATATGAATCTACTTGAGGCTTCTACTTTTTGTTTACCATTCTTTAACTTCCTTTTTGGTGTAAAAAAAAAACACTTGCATGATATATTAAGTGTATAGCTTAGTTATTAAACTGTATCTGAGTCTTCAGTGTGGCATTAAGCTTTGAAAAGAAGTTCAACAAACTGTCTTCATCTCTAATGCGAACAAACTAAACAACAGAAATGTAAGATTTCTGATCCACCTGCAAATAAAAGACAAAACAGCCATGAAGAGCATCAAAACACCACACACCTAAACAAAAACTTCAGAGAATCAAAGCATCTCCAGAGTTGCAGCAACGTGAAAGACTTGCAAACATCTATTTAAAACAACTTTAAAGACACAAAACAATGATCATGGGCACAAAGCAGCTACAAAAGAGTAAAAAAGACTGAAAGGAAAATAAACATATACAAAGAAACTACAAAGTTATTATACAATAAAGTGTCACTTCAAAAAGATAAAACAAAGAAAAAAATAACAAATTTAAGAAATTTTCCTGCAAATTCTGACCGAAAACAACTTAAGACAGCAAAAATAACTGAAAATAGATGTGAAATGACCACAAAGACAACCACAAACTCATTCATGGAGATTGAAAACAAGGACAGAGTCGCACCATCAGGAGAAGTGTCTTTTTTTCCATGCTGGAGGTTGGGTCTCATTTTCTATCAGTGCTTAAAAGGAGGAGAAATTCCATTAAATACAGGGATCCCAATGTCAAACGTAGACACAGTAGCCCACTTGATCAAACACAAAGTCCAAGCCACAAGGGACTGAATTACCACTGCCATTCTGGGGGCTTTGAGCTCCGAGACTGATCCCATGTCAGGAGGAAGCCAGAGGAGACTTTCACGTGTCGGCTTTAGACGAGGAGAAAAGAGAGAGGCTACCAGGTCTTCATCTGAACTCTACCTGAACTCCAAATAACTTTCCCTGAAGTCATTTAAAGTCATTAAACGAGTAAGGACGAGGAGGCGGAGGGAGGGTGGTTTTGGAGGCTGAGGAAGGGACACACAGCAGAGAGAATAGATGAGGGAAGGGTGGCAGTGATGTGACGAGGGAACAAATGTTCATCATTCAGAAAGGGCTGAGAGGACGAGTAGAGGACGAGGAAGAGGTGGTTGCAAGAGAGGAAGATGCTATGGGAGACGTAACCACATGAGACAGTCTATGAAAGGTTCCTCAGGCTCTTTTTGATGCTAATCATCATTCTTTATGATTTGATCATTTGACATTAAAGTTCAGCTCAACAAGTCTTATATTTTCAATTATAGGCTGAAAAGCTCAGTAGATGGATCAATGACTCTACATAAAGATAGATTTCATACAGCGGAGTAGGAATAACTCAGCTGTAGGGCTGTAAATCATCAGTCTGATCACGATACAACATTTTATCGATAATGGATAGCGATTTAATGTTCGCCAATATATCTCAAATTCAGTCCTGATCTAAATTCAAATTGATTTAAAATCCATTTAAATCATCTGGTGTATGTTTGTGTGTGTGTATTTGTGTGTATATATATATATATATACACACACACACACACATATACGAAAAGTATATATAAGTGCTGGCTCTACAATAAACTGGCGAGCTGTCCAGGGTGTACCCCACCTTTTGTCCAAAGCCTGCTGGGATAGGCTCCAGCTTCCCTGTTACTCTTCATTGGACTAAGGGGTTAGGATAATGAAGGAATGAATAAATTTTGGTGCCGTATAAATCAAGTTAGATTTGATTTCATTTGAGTTTGATCTGGAATTAATTTGCCATTTACTGAACAGTCATTTCCATTCGTGTCAAAATCACAAAAAGCAACTAGAATGTTGTTTTTTCCCTTTGGGCTTGTCCCTCTCACGCGATTGCCACAGCAAATCATTGCAGGTGAATTGGTACATGTTTTACAACAGATGCGCCTCCTGACACAACCCTCTGCATTAATCTGGGCTTGGGACCGGTCCCCATAAAACAACTCTTACACCTATCCCATAAGAACCCAGCATAACATATACGACACATACAGTTAAATACATTTGGCATCACTTTATGGTACAAACTTTGCTCAAAATCCCTTGGAACACAATCCGTTTTCCCTTAATGGACACCAGGAAGCAAAAGATTACACTATAAAATTTCAGAACTATCACATAAATTGTAAATAGGGCTAAAAATTTTTGGCACTTTCTACTTTACATTTTGTTTCAGGGACAAATAAAGACCTCACATTAAACAAATTGGATTAATCTGATGGATTTTCTATGGGTTGGCTCTTTATAGGTTAAATTAGTCCCCCTGTCAGCCAAAATGTTGATTTCTTTAAAAGAAACCATGACAGAAATCGAAAAGTGGATGATAAATGTGATGAAATGGAGCTGCAACTGAAAGATTGGAAGATTAAATCCCTGCACCAGCTGGAAAAATGGGTGCCACTGCTCTCTCCTTTCCTCCCGGTGCCCTTAAATAACTCCAAATTTGGCAGAATTGCCTAACACTGATGTTCTTGTTTGCCTAATAAAGTTAGACATGAAGTGTAACTATATAGTCTGTAACTAGGCAATATCATCAAATCCAATTAATCTGAGTGTAAAACCAAATCACAACTAGGGAATAAAAACTTACAAATAAGCACACAAAACCTCCTCTAAAATATAATTAACATAAAAAATACACTAATCTGCAACTTTATTCAGTGTAACTCGTCAGAAGCTGGTTGGACCCCTTTTGCCTTAATTTTTCATGGCAGAGCTTCAACAAGGTGTTTGGGACACGATGGAAGGAGGTTGTCATTATGGATGTACAGCTGACAAATCTGCAGCAAATGTACGATGCTTCATGTCAATATGGAGAAAAATCTCTCAGGAATGTTTCAAAGATCCACTATTAGATTGAGATCTGGTGACTTTGGAGGCCATTGGAGTACAGTGAACTCATTGTCATGTTTGACAAACCAGTTTGAGTTGGTTGTGTGTGAAAATCCCAGTAGATCAGCAGTTTCTGAAGGACCAGCCTGTCTGGCACCAACAACCATGCCACATTCAAAGTCACTTAAATCCCCTTCCTTGTTTATCGTGATGTTTGCTTTGAACTTCAGAAAGCTGTCTTCACCATGTCTGCACGCCTAAATGCTTTGAGTTGCAGACCTTTGATTGGATAATAAGACATTTCTGCTACAAACAACTGAAACTATTAAAGTGGTCATTGAGTTTATAGATATTTGTGTAATGCCAAAGTCAGACAAAAGGAGGTTCTTTTGCCCTTTTAATATTGATTGACGCTCATGATATTTGAAAGCAAAGCTTGTCTTAGCCCATACCATCTGCTAACAGGCAGGTTTATTTGTATAGCACGTCTCATGTACAAGATTTTTCAATGTGCTTTACATTAAACATTTAAATTACAGTAGCATGCAGAGGAAGCATTAATAAGTACATCAAAAACAATCTTTAAAAGGAAATATAAATAAAATAAAGACAGAAAAGGCTCAAACAGAATATGATAAAAAAAAAAAAAGCCAGACAGCGCGAGGCTTTAAATGCTATTATGATAAAAGACAGCATATTGATTTAAATCTTTATTTAAAACTGCTTAGAGTTTGCGCGGTCCTGAAACTACGTAAAAACTAAAAGCTGCCTCCTGCTGTTTAGTTCTAAGTCTGGAGGCTGAAAGTAAGTTTAACCCTGATGACCTGAGGAATCTGGTTGGTTTATAACACACTAGAAGATCCTGAGTGTAGTTTGGCCCTTAACTATTTCAGTCCTTTTTATAAACTAACACTAGGATATTGAGTTCAATTCTGTGACAAACAAGAAGCCACTGTAAAGATCTGAGGATTGGATTGTGATCCACTTTCTTACTTTTAGTGGAAAGTCAAGCAGCAGTTCTGAATTTACTGCAGCTGTTACTGTATCTAGTCTACTGAAGATAAATGCACGGACAAGTTTTTCTAAATCCTGCTGAGACATCAGTCCTTTAATCCTCGATATGTTCTTTAAGTAATAAAAGGTAGACTTCACTACTGTCTGAATGAGACTGCTGAGAGTCTGAGTCCATGACTAATCAGAGATTTTTGGCTTTGTTGTTGGTTTGAACTGTTTGAAGCTGATGACTGACTTGTAATCTTTCCTTTTTGTCTCCAAAAATTATTGATTCAGTTTTGTCTTATGTATACTTACTGTTATGTGTCATCAGCGTAGTCATGGTAATGTCTTTTGTTGTTTTTCATAATCAGAGCAAATGGGAACATGTAGATGTGAACAGCAGTGGTCCCAGGATGGAGCCTTGGGGAACTTCTTCCACCTACATAATATTGCAATAAACTATGGGCATCCTGTCTCAGAGTGATACAGAAAAACTAGTCCATGTGTTTATTATTTCAAGATTAGATTACTGCAATTCCTCATTTATGGGCCTGTCTTCATTGGCTTCCTGTTAAATTCATGATAGAAAGTAAAACTCTTCTACTCACATAAAAAGCTCTCCATGGCCAAGCTCCATTGTACATCAAAGATCTCATAGTTTCATATATTCCAAACAGAGCACTTTGCTGTCAGACTGCAGGTTTACTTGTGGTTCCCAGAGTCACTAAGAGTACAATGGGAGGAAAAGCCTTCAGCTACCAGTCTCCTCTCTTATGGAACGAGTTCCCACTGTGGTTCTGGGATGGAGACGCCCTTTTTACCTTTAAGATCAAGTGGAAGCCCTTCCTTTTTAACAAATCATGTAGTTATGGGTGGTCAAGCAATCCATTAGTTATGTAGCCATGGGGACATCCCATGAAGCACTGGGTACTTCCTTTTTATTTCTCTGCTCCTTCTCTTCCATGTAAATGACAATGTTGAATCATCAACATATTTCTCCTTTTCCATTGGTTTTCCTGAATAAAAGCTGTGGTGCTCTGTCTTTTCTGTCTTCTCCACCCCAACCGGTCTAGGCAGATGGTCGCCCTCCTTGAGCCAGGTTCTGCTGGAGGTTTTGTCATCCAGTTAATAAAACCGACCATTATTTCTTGGGTTAGCTTTTAAATATTTATGACCTCCATGCTGAAAACAAAAGTAAATATCCATCTGTTTTCCTAACTGCTTGTTGCATTTAAGGATCATGGGAAGCTGTAGGTCATCCCAGCAATCATTGGGCGAGAGGCAGGGTACACCTGGACAGGTCGCCAATCCAACAAAGAGCCAAAAGGTTAATTGATAAATAAATAATAACAACAACAGGTGCAACTTCTGGTTTACATCGCCCACAGATGTGTGTAACCAAGTATGAACAGACCCATGTACAAAATTCACAAATGGAAAATTACATCAAAACTGATGTAATAATAAATGGCGTGCTGGGAGTTCTGCTGTCTGGTCTCTTCTTTTGGAAATCTGTGCAGAAGCAATGTACCTGTGCTTCCTGTATGACTGCTTCTAAGTTGACTCCTGCAGTGTGACTTTCTGAACAGCAGCCTCTAACAGAATGAAGAACAGCTAGTCCAGTAGTAGTGACTGGTGACCAGTGATGTGCACGACACCATCAAACCCATTTTACTGCCAGCAAATGAATCAGCACCTCACTCATCTCAAAGAATTTTACATTTACAGCTAAAATTTGAATTTTTGTGATTTTCTGAAATGCTAATCAGTTCAGTTACACAGTAAAATGAGCTAGCTAAGTCTTACTACAAAGAAGAAGTGTAGATCAAGTCTTCTATCTGGTCTAATCAGTCCTGGTCTAATTGTTTGCATTCGTCATTCCACCGCAGAGCATCGCTCACACCACATCAAGTTGTTGCACAACACTACATATTGTTTACATCTGTCTTCTGACAAGATTGTGTTTGAGATTAGGGAGGAGATTTTCTGCAAATCTTTTCCTGATGTGTGCGATGCAACATAGTTTTAAAAAATCCCGCAGGTCTTTAAACGCCACTGTTGCACAAACCCATATTGTTGTGTTCACAAGTCAGACTAAAGGTAAAATTTCAGAAAAAACCTTCCCTCTGAATGATCAAACTCTGCTTCTCATTTATTCAGCAGAATGAAGGCCAAACAAAGGAGGAAATTACCAATAAAAAAACGTTTTTTTAGTAGTAGGACCACTGGAAGCGTAAAGAGACCACCGTGTCTGAAACACTCGTCTTCCAAACAACATGGTGCTGAAGCAGGATGAATACAGTTAAAAGGAAAAGCAAAGATGAGGGGCACAATTTGAAAATGAAGCCATATTTTCTCCACCTTTTCCCCTCCACGCCCCACAGCCTACACTCTGCCCCCTTCCACCCATCCTGTTAGTAAGCTTGGACATGCTTCCCAGCCCACTGCCCACACATTTCTCAGCTCCTCTTCATTTTGGACACTCATACATTTATGGAGTGACTCGGTGCAGCTCTCCCTCCCAGGCATCCAGGATTACTGCACATACTGAACTGTGGCAAGCAGACGGGGAGAAGATGGTGTGGTGGGTGGGATGGGGTGAATGGGGTTCACTTTAAAGAGATCTTTAAATGATGGATGAAAAGACAGACAGGATAGAAAACCAGTGAAGAATCAAGATTGTTCTCACCAAGATGGGAACGCTTCCAGACAGCAGAACCATATATAGGCACTCTGATGTGTGTGTTTATTAGTGTGTGGCTTGCTTGAGATGCCACCAGAAATGTAATGCTCTTTTCTTTTCTTTTTTTTTGTTCCACACACACCTTTCTCTTGTGATAAAACATTGTCTATATCACCAATGAGACTGAGGCCCGTATGTGTGTATATATGTGAGAGGGAGGGTGTGCATGTGTGTGTGTGTGTGTGTTGTACTCTAATTAGCACCTAAACACACAGGAGAGTGCTGAAGCCAGACAGCAGATAAATCAGACAGAGCTATAAGATCGTAACACTCTAACAGAAGATATCAGCTGCGGTGCAGCTTTACCGCACTTGATAAATTGACAATACAACAGTGAGCTCGGAGCAGCTGGCTTCTTTCCCAAATTCGCCACATTGCACTGCCGGGGACAATTTTGTGTCTGCACTGCAACTTCCTTTGTCCTGACTACAAAGATGCAATAAGTAATAAGACACAAACCCGGAAAAGGTTTTTCTTCTTTACTTTTTCCCCTTTCTCTCTCTCCACATTCATTTACTAATACATGCCCACTGCATTTCTATATGTTTCCCTCCAATTACCAGCATTACTCAAAGTCAGAGCCTCTCCAAGCACATTTTTCATCTCTCACTTCCCTCACTTTCATTCATTAATTTGAATATCCCAACCCCAGCCGAGCGCTTCCCTGCAAACACAACAGTGGCAGCTGAAATGAGCGTGCTCCCTCATGTGTGTGGATTTTTTTTTTTTTTTTCCTTCTCTCTCTTCTCTCCTTGTCTTTGTGGCCAGAGGCACTGCAGGCGTGAAGGAGACGGATCCCAGCAGTACAGTATGGTCTGGCACTGGTGTGTCCCCGCCCCAGGGGAGTCTGGGAGAATGAGTCCCAGTAGAGGTTTGTTTAAATGCTAGAGGGAGTATTTGCCCCAGACTAGCCTCTCCCGCTCTAATGGGTATGTCTGTGTTATTGATCGTAGGACTGGCAGAGGGGAAAAAAAGGAAGTAGAAAGTGAATGAGGTCTTTTATGCATCCATCATACCTGGGCTGTGTAAGACGACGCCTTATTGTCTTTGCAGGTGAGATCTTTGCATCAGAACTACTAACTATGACATATAAAGACTGTTCTTTCCATCTCTGGCTTAGCTTCAAGCAGAGAGTAAATAAAAAAATTACTGCGTTAACAAATCAAATGAATTAAATCCACTATTATCAGAAGTAGCTACACTGCAAAAACTGAAATCTAAGTAAGAATAAAAATCTTAAATTGAGTACGCATATGCTTTTTTTCTTAAAGGTAAGATCATTCTTAGTTTTTATGCCAGAGAATTCCTCTTGTTTTAAAAGTAGTTTTACTTGTTTTGGGAAGTCATGACAAGCCAAATTTTTTTGTTCTGTTGGCAGATAATTTATCTTATTTTAATCAACATTTACCTAAGTTTATATATTTTTTTTCTTGTTTTTTAAGGCTGAGTTTTTGCAGTGTAATGTCTGCATGTGTTCACAAAACTACAGTAGCTGCTTCTTCTTGCAGGGAACAAGTTCTTACGCTGTATGCTGCAGACTGTATTAGACAACAGTCTCAAATGAGCAGGATACTGTGATGATTAAGCTAGTTTATTTATTTTTGGCCCACATGGCAGGACTAAAGCTGAGCTTCCAGCCACACTGCTGACTGGTAAAGGGATAAATATCATCGTGTGTTATCCCAGAGATGCTGTTTTTAGAGTCAGGACATCCATATTGAATCCTGACTAAACCCATTCCCGTTGCACCACAACCCAGATGTTAGCTTGCGATAGCAGGTTATTGTGACAAGCAGGGAAGAGGCTTGAGATTCTAAAGTGTTTTAATCTTTTTCTTTTTCAAAGATAAAAAACTTGCAAGCATCTTTTTGTCTTTGAAAAGGAAAGTCAAAGTTGTGTAAGACGCTGATCCCAAGCTGTCAGAGCCTCATAGTAATCACAACAATGAAAACTGGAGCCATATGGACGTCTTTAATTATCTAAACGTGCATTTTGGCAACATGTAAACTCATCTGTGTACATCGGCTCTAAAGCAGGATTTATATTGACCCCCCAGGGGTCAGTGCTGGGCCCTTTGCTGTTTATTTTGTACATAAATTAATCATGTCACGACCTGAAACCCATACTATTTGCAGATGACACTAACTTATTTTGTAGTGGGGAAAATCTGCAAATAATCCTGGATACAGTTTAGAGAGAGCTTTTAATTCTGAGGAGATGGTTTGATGACAATAAACTGACGTTGAATTTAAATAAAACAAAATCTTTGGAAATCGTCAAACTATTACTAACAACAAATTGAAAATTAATAAAATAGAAATAGAAAGAGTAACAACTATCATATTTCTTTGGGTAATAGTTGACGATAAATTGAATTGGAAACCACATATAAATTATATCAAGACAAAGATATCTAAATCAATTGCAATATTACTCAAAACTAAAAATATTATCAATTCATCCTCATTATATACTTTATACTGTTCCTTCATACTTCTTTTGTATGACAATGTCAGAAATAAAAAAAAAAAAAAAAATATTCGCACAGCATCTGCATACAGTAGTATGTCTGTCTATGGGGCGTAAGGTTATGGCGTCATGTTGCAGTTTCTCTTCCGCGTTTACAGCAAGAAGTTCCAAAAATCCTGAAACATGGAATCACAAACTGACCAATCATTAAGGAATACTTCCTCATAACGGTGTTGCAAGCAGGGGTGCGTCTCAGGTCAGGAAGATGGGCATGTAGTGCTTTTGCTTACCAACGCAGAGCATGGAGGTGATGCTGTAAGAAAACTTATGTAGACACCATGCGAACATACAAATCCATGTTTACCATCCAGGAGAGAGAGTTCCATAGAAAAGTAAGAAATTGCATTCAGGGAAAAGATTTTGACAGTGGACAAATCTGTGTATGTTGGACACAAGTCTAACCAGTCCAAGTAAAATGGGGGTGAACTGTGTAGTGGGGCAGGGTGTGGGCAAGACTTTGTCAGGATGAACATATTCTAAAAAAGCAAAGGAATGTGCTCCTTTCAGTAACACACACACACGCACTGCTGATCAATGTTTTTTCTCCCATGGCGGTGTTGACCAACTGCCTGGTGGTAGACTGGATCTTTGTGTTTAGCTGCAATGACTTGCGTTACCACTCCATATTGGCAGCTCTGGTGCTGTTGACACTGAGACTCTGTCCTTCCTCTTGTGTCCTCCATCTGTCTTCAATTCAAGCTCTTATGACTACCATCCTCTGAACTTGGACCCACTAGAACACAGCTGTCAAGCTCCAGTCCTCGAGGACCGGCATCCTACAAGTTTACTGTTGTCTCCATGCTCCAACACACCTGATCGACATTCATAAATAGTTTGACAAGAAGCTGCTGGATCCATTTGATTTGAAACAGCTTTGTTGGTAGAGGGAAACAACAAAAACCTGCTGGGTAGTGGCCCTCGAGGACTGGAGTTTGACACCCCTGCGATATCAGTCTAGTACTACCAAATAACTACATTAGCACAGTGCAAGTAGCAGTATTTGCTCCAGGGAAAAAAATCTTATCTTAAAATATTCAGTCAAAGTCAGTATTTTCAAAGGAATAATTAGAAAAACACAATAAAATTTACACTGGTGTTGTGACATTTCTGTCCTTCTCCTCCACTGACCTCTGAATCATCTGAAGCAACACCGAGGGTGTCCAGTCAGTGTCCCCCCCCCCCCCCCCCCCAGGACAGCAGAATGTGGCAGGAGGAGGAGAGTAGGATTGGAGCAGTGGCCACTAACTCTGGTCAACAAGATCTACCATGCCACAGGTTGCAGCGTTTCCCTTACACACACACCTGTTTGTAATGAAACAGTCCAACACCTTGCTCTCAATGTCTGCAACAACCTGTTAACAGGACGTTGAGTCAGTTTGAGTCGGTTGTGTTGCAGCAGGGCTGTGTTACACCTGCTGTGCTTGTACATGTAAACTTTGTAACACATAACATCTGCTGCAAACAACGGAAACACAATGCAGCCAACAGATTTGATACCAGAGGTCACCACTAGGGGAAACACACATCACTTTGACTCTGAAGTGGTGAAAAGGTGAATCTGCTGGTCACCTTTCTTGGGCATTTACATAAATAACAGTTTATCAATCTGTTTTCAATAGTTGAGGCATGAGTGTTTGTCACCATGCAACAGGGAGGAAAAAACATCATGATGCACGTAGTTGTGGAAAAGGTTTGGAAAACTCTCTTCAACACTATCCGCCATGGTGTTGACCTCTGAACTCGTGTTCATGCTCTTGTTTGTACAAATACCTCAAGCATTCAGGTCAATATTGCAACTTGTGCATGTGACACATTACCTTGCCTATGTTGCAAAAGAACGCTAGGAAGACGTGGCAGCGATGATACGTGCTAGGACGATTTGCTAACAGGAAGTATATCCCAACCTTTAAACCTGAAGGATGGTAGATCTCCAGGACTGGAGTTTATGACCTCTGGATTGGAGCAAGATGAGAGCCCTTACTGTCAGTTTCACATGTCGCAAGGCCATTCAAGGAATTTCATCCAAGGAATTTAGGTAAATAGTAAACAGTTACCAAAGTTCAGTCGTATCAGGCATACAAAACTTTATTACTCGAAGATATTTAACGGCAAAATCAAAGTAACTGCAAAACGTTTAAAATGCAGCTGAGACTTAGCTTTAGGGAGGCCAGTTAAAGACAGGATGCATCCTAAGACTTGCCTCATCACATGTGTAAAACACACACAAGGGGGGCGGGGTCGCCGTCACCGGAAGGAACTACCACCACAGTTATCTATCATTGGCTTAAAGGAAAAAAACAAAATAAAACAGCACAGTTAGTAAAAGACTGAACAGCACAAACACACAAACAAAAAAAGAAAATAAAAACACCTTGTAGCTGTCGACAACTAATTCAAAACACACTGAGATCAACAGTTATCACAAAAGGCCTCCTGCTGTTGGTAAAACAAACAAACAAACAAACAAACATCGCAACAAGCGCACACAATGAAGAAAGGTTACTCTACACACAGAGCTGGATTCAGTCAATTCAGGTCACATCATGAAACTTTTAGCTGTGCCCACACTGAACCAAACTCTCATATACATTAAATTAAATTACACTAAAACCAAATAAAAAACAATTTGTTGATAAAAAGCGAGGGCTTAACTGCAATGTAAAGGCGTGTGAAAAGGAACAACCAGGACATCACCAAGACTAAAATAGCAGCGTTAGCATCAATTCTCCTGCTTTGGCTCCCAAACATCCCCACAGACCCCAGTCCCCTTCAGACATGGCAACCTTACATCTGACCAGGTAGAAGCCTGATTATTTAACAACGGTTGTTGTTTATCCGCCTTTATCTGATGCAGAAAACGCAGGAGAAGATCCACGGTGAGCTCATCCACATGAAGTCAGCTTATTGGGTGCGTACTCTGATAAAGTCAATGTGTACAGCCTACAGCACCAAGTTACCAATGCAACAGCCAGAAGGTAAAAGAATGGTTACACACACAGCTAAGTCAATATACAGTCAAAAGTTCAACCTGGACCTTTAATAGGACCACCGTCCCTGTCCCGGTTTACACACACTGGAAGGGATGATGGTCAGATGATGCAGCAGTCTTAGGATCAGGAACTTATTACAGCTGAATTTCTGTTGTGTTTTTCTTTCTGACAAAAGAAACGGGTAAAATATGAAAGAGAGAAATTCACATGTTTACTTGATTCATGGAGAAAAAGTGAAAGTTCTGTATAATCACTACACACACACACACACACACACACACTTCACTGTTATTTGCTCTACAAAGATAAAAAGAAAACCAAACTCAAACTGCTTGTCTGAGTGTGTTAAGAAAATGTGGTTGTGAGGTTCACCCACTGAGATCATTTTGACTGATTGTTCCTCAGCCATGAAATGTCAGAAGTTTTTTAAGTTTCATCCGTTTTCACTGTATTTTAGCACTGTGTGATGCTCGTGTTGCGCTGACAGCGCTAACCATAAGATTTGCAACATAGACTTCCACTATAATAACATTTTCAACCTCTTACTTAAAATCAAAATGAAAAAAAAAAAGACATATTATTCGTCATTTCACCACAGGAGATCAAAGTACCTCCTTTTAGCCCCTCCCCCACCGACCTATGGGGAGAATTTTTACAACAAACTGGTATACTTGTATAATTAATGGATGGTGCCACTTATTTGATTATTTAATTTTTATTCAACTAAAACTATTTTAATGTGTAGTTAGCAAAGGCCTCTTTTAGTCTAAATGACTGAAGTAAAAACAATTTGAGTGTTTCTGCGTGTCATCAAATCGCATCCTGATGCAAAAATCCCTCCGTCCCATAAATTCTTAAAAGCAGTAAAAGCAGTGCTTTTTGTTTCACCTTCTTGCAGGATAAACTTCAGGATTTTCATCACATTCTGGATTTATTTTGAAGGTAACTTCTCAAATTTGATCAATTCACTTAAACCTGCTTGATTTATGCATTTCATATTGTTTCCCACTGAGGATTAACTATTCCTATTGAAACAAACCCAAACACATTTCAGGGCCCACTGTGGCCCCAAAAAGGTCAATTTGTTGTCATGTGGATAGTGAGAACTCTTCCCTGCAAGTTCATGGAAATATATGTGTGTTTATACTTTACATCATTATTTGAACCTTTAGATCCATACCCCCCTTCTCCCATTTCTTTTCTGTTACACACACTCATGTGCAGAATTTCACACATACACTCCCGCACACACACACACACACACACACACACACACACGCAGAACATTTCAGAACAAGCGACTGTCTGATTCATTTTTCTGAAGTCAGCAGATCTTGTTCAGTTCCTTCAACTTCATAGATGATATCAATATGGGTCCAAGTGACCCAGAGGCAGTTTTAGTGCCGCAAACTGCAAAATGTAAACATGTAAACAAAGCTGAGGATACAGGATAAACACAGCATCAGGATTAAATACTTCAGTATGTTGATGTTATTGTGCATACTTTGTTTTATTTCATATAAAGAACTTTTTGTTGTTTTTGGCAAGAAAAGTGCAATATTATCAAAATTCATTTGATTTGATGACAAAAATATTAGGAAATGTGCAAAAAGATTCAACTTTCCTGCAGTCTGAAACATTATTAAAGAGTAACACTTTCATAAAAAAAGAAAAATACATTCAACAATTAACAATACAAATATAATCTGTTGGGCTACTAATCAAACTGCAAAGCTGGTGATCCTAAATATAATTAAAGTCTAAATTATTGTTAGAATATTGGATTATAGTGTATTTTTATAACAAGCTAACAGCTGAACATGATCAAAACTGGAACCTAAGAGTGTAACTCTTTATGTGGATTCATTAAATCATATAAATTAACAGATAACCCTTTCATGAAAAAAAAAAAAAAAATTTATAAACGCCTTAACTTCAAATGATAAATCTTGTAGTTAAGTTGTAACACAACCTTTTTCTTATAAGAGAACAAACAGGTTATTTTGCTTTTAGAAGCTTCTATATTGTATAATTTCAGTTTGACTAACACGTTTATATGCATTTTAAAAGTTCAGTTTTTTATGATTAACACAATTATTTGTTTTTATTTAATTCCCTTTCAAAGTGTTCAGTCTGAAGAGACTTAGAAAAAAATCATAACAAAATGTAAAAGTTTATCACAAATATTGGGATGGAATTTAAGTCATGTTTGATTTTATTTATTAAACTTTTTTAAACGCCCCCCCCCCCCCCCCCCCCCCTTTGCAGTGTTACAGTTCTTTTCTTTTTTTCCTTAAAAAATACCTGTAAAAGAATGAAAAAGTTAAAAGCCAGATAAAACTTATCAAAAGGAGTGATTTTCCTCCACATAAGACACTGTTCAGTTTTCATCTCCATGACCCTTTTATCTGCATTTGCATACTTTCTGTCTAGTGGCCAGTTTTTGGCATGTTTTAAACAAATCATGAGCATGTGTGAAGTGATGGAGGTTAAGACAGAATAAAGGATTTGAAATGAACAGAATGAAAAATAATAATTTCGTTTTTGTCCATTTACACCTATTTAACCAAAACTGACCCATAAGCTTTTAAAAAAAGTCAGACATGAGCTTAAATACATCACTGAAAAAAATCATAGCAATTAATTATACTGCCCCCAAGTGGCTACAAAGTAAACCGCAGCCAGTTTAAATTCACAGAAGTCATTTTTATTGTTCATCATGTATCATAAGATTTATCAGGTAAAGTAAACATAAACCAAAAAAGGTTAAGAGGTTAATTTAGATGATAATAAAAAACCTTGGTAGTTTTTTTTTAATTAAATTTCCAAAAGAGCATTAAAACACTGCTGCATTTGATCACTTATGTTTTCCTATTGACAGATTAGGCAAGGTAATTTTATTTATATAGAATAATTTAACAACAAAGTGATTCAAAGTGCTTTACAAATGTTAAAACATTACAAAATAATAAAAATAGTTTTACATTTAAACAGAGGAGAGGAATAGTAAAAGAAATAACACTGAATTATAAATAGTTTTTATCTTTACATCAAAACTTGTAAAAATGTGATTGAGTTGAAAAGAAAAACCTTCCAGCTTTAAAGTAAAAGAGAAGATTTGGACTTTTAAATGAAAACTACTGAAATGGAGCTGAGAACAGGAGGCTCTTTAACCTGGACTTAAATAAACGGAGTGTTTCAGCTGATCTGAGGCTTTCTGGGAGTTTGTTCCAGACATGTGGATCATAGACGCTGAATGCAGCTTCTCCATGTCGGGTTCTGACTCCAGATGACCTGAAACGTCTGGTAAGTTCACACTGGGTCAGGAGGTCACTGATGCATTTTGGTGTTGAACCGTTCAGAGCTTTATAGGCCAGCTACAGAACTTCAACATCTATCCTCTGATGGCCAGGCAGCCAGTGCAAAGACCTCAGAACTGGACTGCTGTGGTTCAGTTTTTTGGTCTTAGAGAAGACTCTAGCAGCAGAATACTGAATGATCTGTCAAAAAGCTAAGGATGTGAATAAGAGCCAACCAGTAGTTTTACTTTTGCCATGTTGCACCTTTCATTTAATTTTACTCAAACAATGTGTGATAACAGGAAACAATACAGATGATGATGATGATGATGATGGTAGTATTGGTATTGTTAATATTCTTGGAGTGCTGCTAGCATAGGGGTAGGATTACATATAAGCATATGCTTCTAACTTCTCTGTTTGAACTTCGATTTTTTTTTTGTTGTTGTTTTTTATTTGTTTTGCATTTAAATGTTTAAAAAAAAATTTCATTTATTCATTCATTCATGATGTTATGATGTCACATTGTTTTATGATTGTTTATATTGTTTACAAACAAAAATAGCTCAAATGAAAATTTGTCAGTTCTACCATTCATTTTTTTAATAAAAATGTTGTATTAAATAAAAATATTTATGCTGTGTTTTATGATTATTCTGATGAGTTAATAAAGTGAAAACCATTACTATACTGTAAAATTTTGAAGAAAAAGTATCAGTATCAGTATTAGTATCAGTAATGGTATCAGTGTGGCGATAGTTGCCCTGGATTTACTTGGTATTGGATTGATACCAGAATTTGAAATATCACCCAACCTCACTGCTCAGATGTAAAATGACCGACTGAAAGAAAGTACTTCCTGTTCTCTAAGTACATTCTGAACCCTGTTAGATTGTGCGAAGAGGCCCACCCAGCTCCCCACTCGTTTGAGTAACACATTGTGATCACTTGTATCAACTGAAGTCCAGTAAAACTATAACAGACACTAACATTAGGTGGTATTAATAATTTTAATTTACATGTAATAGACTGCGGCATCTGAAGGCAACTAACATCTAAATGGTAAAGGTTAAAGGTGATGCTGTCCTTTAAGGACACTGTCTGTGACATATTTCTTCCTTTTCATGTTTTCAGACCCTTTGTTCACACAGGAATCCTCTAAATGCAGGCTTTTCTCTGAATGCCAGCATTGCAGTTATGCTGAACTGCCTATACATCTTAGTTTTCATGGCTCAGACTGCTTTCATCTTTCCAGTCTCATGGCGCAAAAATGCAAGATAAAGAAAAGACAATGAGAGAGAGAGAGAGAGAGCACGAAAGAAAGAGAGAACATCCTGTTAGTGTGAGTTTAAGTCAAGAACAAAGCTGTCTGCTTTCATCGGAAGCTGTCTGTAGGAGACATTATGTCATGCGTTTCGCCTGCGAAGGCGAGAAGCTGTTGTAGTCAATATCTCACTGCGTGCCTTCGGCTCTCTCCTTCTCATCCTCACCGGGGGTGAGGAACCTGAGCACTTGTGGATGGAGTTGCAGGCTCGTCTCTGACACAGTACATATTCACACAGACCTCCTCGGCAGCAGCTCACCATCGCTGCTGGCAAGGTTAGCTCTGTTTATGAAACCATCAATTACACATATTTAATTTAGTAAGAGAAGAAATGCCGCCACACTGACTGAATCCAGACCGAGTGTCCCCTTGAGCACTGGGAGAAATAGAGCAAGGCAAGAGGAGGATGAGGAGGAGGAGAAAGAGAGAGAGGGAGTGAGCGAGACAGAAACAGAATGACAGACTTCATTAATTCTGTCGTCCATCTAATTGAAGCTCTGTTTGGAGCCTACAGCAAAAATAAAGTCCGAAACTTGTTCTAATGAAAAATACAAGAGGAATATATAGAAATGATGAAAAAAAATGTTGGAAGTACTCATATCAAGGGAACAACCTTGGGCAAAATCAAGGCTTCATGGACATTACGCACCCTTGGGACGTCCCAAACTCCCTCAGTTGGACGCTGATTAAAACTGGATTGTATTCCTTCAAAATAATGAGACTAGGGGCTTACCTGAACTTTCTAATCTGACAAACGGATGAAGCAGAGCAGGGAGTGTGCAGGATATTTCATCAGGATTCCACCATCACATTAATATTTGGCCTAAAAACTCAAACACTTCAGCACAGGCTACTTAAATCAGGCAACATGTGCACCGTTCTCAACTTTCTTCCAATAAAGCAAGCTTTACTTTCAGCCAAACTTAAGAAGAAGTCCAATAAAACACCTAAAAACATGTCATTGCAAGTAGAAGTCCAACATGAACATTTAAACTTGAGTAAATGTATTTGAAAGTAGTTCATAATGGAAAAATTAAGAAAAAAGTTTTCCTGTACATTTCTCATGTAAACTTTTTGATAATTAAAACTCTATAAAAGGTGTACAAGAACAAAACATTCACTGCTAGGGGAGATATTAAAGCAAACCCAAAATTCCCTTTTTATTTCATGAGCTGAAAACATTTGAAAGTCTTCAAAGGACATCTGTTGGAAGTACTCCCATGTAACACAGAAATGCTATATTGCACTCAAACGAGTAATGCATTCTAGTGTCTCACCTTTTCGAACACCTATTGCGACAACGGTGGCCACCGTGTATCAAAAAGCAGCACTTCAACAAGTCGTCTCCGTGGTGTTTGTTCTGCTCAGCCACTGAACCAGGTTGATTCACTGTTCTGATTAAAATTACCATGTTTAGTGCAGAACAAATCCATGGTATGGAGATGACTTAGTGAAGAAATAAATCCAAGTACACATATAAAAATACCAACACTACAGTTATGGTGTGTTCAGACCAAACGCATTTTGAGCGTCAAAAACGCTCCTGCCGCGTGTGCTGCTTGTCTGGAGCGAGCGGCAAACGCGGCGGAAAAGAGAGAAAGGCGGAGCTTTTCTTCTGGTCAGTCTGACTGATTCAGTAGAGCGATGGCATGGTTTTATTTAATAAATACAGCTAGAGAACGTTGTTAGGGCAGTGATAGTCACTGTTAATGCAACAAGAACCGCCACCCCCCACCCAAACAAAGCGTTGCTAGGCAACATATCCGGCTACGTTGCCAAATCAGTAACATACAGCTTTTCAGCAAGGAGTGGTTATCCTAAATATTGCACGGAGTAATCGCATCTCAGCCCCGTGTCTGGGTTCACCACAGGAATCCTCCAGGAGCTGCGAGCTGATCGCGCTGATTGGTTGACACCCCGCGTCAAGCGACGAAAGTTCAGCTTTGCCCATCTCTGGCTTTTGAGATGCTTAAAAACTCAAGCTCAAAAAACTTATAAAATTATTGGCGTGTTCCATGCAGAACGCCGACGCTCCAAAATGCTCAAAACGCGACACGAGAAAGCTCGTGACGCTTACATCGAAACCTGCCGCTCTTGACAGTCAAAACGCGTTTGGTCTGAACACACCGTTACACTCATCTGGTGAAACGGTATATTTGGTTTCAGTAGCTTTCATATCTATGGTGAACACTGGTTTTTGTGGTTAAGCTGGACTGAAAGCTGAAAGTGAACTGACATTTACTGTGACAAAATGCTGGTATGTACCATGACTTTGAAAAGTACTGAAACCGTTAACATACACTTCTGAAGAAGCAAGGCTAGTTCATTTTAGCAGGATTCACTGTCATAATTCTTATGGTACCAAGCAACACTATCATAGAAAACACAAAGAATAAGGTTAGCTTAAGGCTAATTTAGGCTGTATAGTTGACTTACTTATGAAGGAGAGAGCTAGCAACATTAGCATCCCTTTTCAAAATCCTTTTTCTTCTTGAGCTACATCCCATAGGGAGAACTAGCCAGATGTTGTGCCTCTTTTCGCTTTCTTGGCGATGGTGTAAACATATGTTTGGTCCTGCAACTTTGTAAAGGACAGTTGAACACATTTCCCAACTTGCTGGTGTGGTGAGTTTCTCTCGCTGATGTTCTCCAGGATAACAATTACTGCGCTGGCTTGCAGGGAAAACACGTTACTGCCTATTGGTGATATTTCTCCCTTACTGGTGTAATTTCAAAATGGCAGACTGTCATGGCGCTTTTCTTCTGAATTATGTATGTATAAACAAATCTAAGATATGGCTTACAGCAATGTGTCATATCAGGAGCCTAAATCTCACACTAGCACACACCAATCTGTGAGAAAAATACCTCACTGGTCATTTTGTCCTTAATTTCTACATTTGCTTTGTCAGCACTTCTACTATTAACAGTAGTATGGTCACATTTTCAGGGAATAATTTACTGAATTGGTCCAGGTTGAAATAAGACCACACCTCAGACAGAAACCACATATTCTATATTTTTCCATTAAACATCACCTCCCTGGAATTTCGTTGATGGTGCCATTGTGTATTAAAAGATAAACATTTATACATTCCTACTATTAGCTGGAAAAAAATACAACAAAAATGACTGAAAATGCTGAATTGGAGTGTCATGGTGTTGTGGAGTTTATGTACATATATTAGATTGGTGTGGGTACTCCTTCCTTGCACAGTCCAAACACCCTTGTGAGGTTGACTGTTTTTTTTTCTTTTATTCTTCCAAGGAGTGAGTATAATCAGCCCTATGATCTCCCTTGCCTCTCTCCTGTTAGCAGCTGGGATTGTGGTGATTCCTGTTCCCTGGTGGGCGTGGTCAGCTGGGAACTGGAGGCACAGCTGATCCACATTTCTGCAATCAACGAACCACCTATTTAAGACCAGCTCTGCCTGCTATCCAGCGCCAGATTGTTGATTGCCCTGCGGTAAAACAGCTCTCGGCCTCAGCTTACGTTGCTTGTGCTAGACCTTGATTTGTAACCTGTCCTGTCTTCCTCCTGCCAGAGAAAGCCAGCCTGCCTGCTCGTTCGCTTGCTCCCCTGCCTGCCTGCCTCCTGATGCTCGCCAGTCTGCCAGTCTCTGAAAGTTCCGCTGGAAGAATTCACAGGAATCTGTGGGAAATCAATAAACCTCTCTCTGTACTCAGACAGTGTCCGCTCTTTGGATCCTACTAGCCCCTCACCCACAACAGGGATAGGCTTCAGCACTCCCTGTGTTCCTGCACTGCAATAATTCTAAATAGGCAGTGGATGGATGTAAGAAGTCAGGATTTCTGGAACTCATAAGGTGCAGTCAGGATATACAATGTAACACATTGTACTAGAAGAATATCATTAGGCATTTCCAGAGACTGTATATAAAGAGGGGCGGAGCTGGAGGGGGGCTGTGAGCATGGGGGTGGATAATTAACATCTAGTGAACGCTGACCTGCCTGTAGCTAAGAGCTATCTGAGCTAACCCAGAGCTAACAGGAGTTAACTAGCTAACCAAGGTAAGCAGGCTAAAGCTATAGCATGCTGTTAATCGGCTAAAAACCGTGCTTATTCTACATTCCTCTGAATTTTACAATGAAATTTCTTCTAAACAGAGGTGATTGGTACCTGTCAATCAAAATGACACGCCCCTAAATATGCTGAACGTCGAGATCAAATTACTTTTAAACGGGTGAGTTAGAAAAAAATTCACTCCCCCCACAGCCGTCATGAAGGTAAACCTGACCTATTAAACCTAAAATGGATTTTTGTACCAGGCTGTAAACATGTTTATTTCTGCTCCAAAGTTGGTCTTTTTAACATGGGAGTCTAAGGGGATTTGCTCTGTTTTGGGGCCCCAAGCGGATGAGTGAACTGCAATTTTAGCACTTCTGCATAGGCTTTACTTTTAACTGTCGGAGGTTACTTCTTGGTTATTTCTGACAATTTGATTAAAGGTATTGATGGACATAAATATGGGAAAGCTGGTTAGGTCTATGAACTCAAACTGATAAGACACATAAAAGTTGTGTAAAAAATAGAGTGCACCTTAATTTGTCTTTCTATTCTATCCTGGTCATTTAACACACTTCTATCCAAAGTGACTTACATAACCAGACAGACACATTGGGAAGTGTCTTGCCCAAGGATACTTCGGCACAGAATCAGGGAAAGCCTAGAATGGATCTCACAACTTTCTAGTTGAAAGACATCTGCTCTTCCTCCTGAGCTCCAGCCGCCACAGTTCTTCAGTTTGTAATTTGAAGGCAAGCATGAAAGAGGACAAAACATCCACTTTGGGGTTGTTACAGTTTCCCAAGTGTGTATCAGAAACTTAACCCTCAGCTCCAGTCATAACAAATGTGGCATCATGGGCAACTGGTTGTAATACCATCAGTGCATCAAGTCTTTCATTATTCCTTTGATCAAAACCAAAAGTCAGGCCACATATGAAATAAACTGAACTCAACAGGGGAAACAAAGCCATAAAAATACGAGAACTCTGTGAAAGAAAAGAGGGGACACATACAACTAGTTTGTAGTGGATAAAAATATTAGGTTAAGTTGAGTAAAACAATGAATAATGGAAAATAAAAAATAAAGAAACAAGGAAGAAGAATAGAAATAAAGAAAAAAAGGCCAGACCGAGGGAAGGGCTAGGTATAGAAAAGAAAAGGTTAAGAATAGTAAGGTTGGGGTAAAGGATGGTTAGGGTAGGTTATGGTACAGACAGGCAGACTACAGCAAGGTCAGCTTCATACTGGGAATATGAGTGTGCACTGCCAGTGTCGAACTGCTGCGTCATGTTTGCATACTTTTATTTAGTCGACGTACCTATCTGCGGCTGCGCTGCTGCAGCACAATCATCTTTATTGCAGCATTCCTCTGGTAGCAGCTGTGAACACAGTCTTGTGTTATCCATGGTTTACATGAGTTGGGAAGGGAACAGCTTCATCTAGCTGCTGGAATTAACTGAAAATATAAAGCAAACTTTATTTTAAAGTCAGAACTAAACGCTGGAGATGAAAGTTGTGTTGCTGGTCATATGAATTCAACATGACGAGTTGTAAATGTGTGTTTACTGAGAACTGCTATCACACAATAGCAATTGACCATAGCTTTAGACCAGGGTTGTCCAAAGTCCATCCTCAAGGGCGGCTGTCCTACAGGTTTTCAATGTATTCCTGCTTCAACACACCTGACTCATATTAAAATGGATCTAACAGCTTATGAACTTCAGCACAATGACTCATTAATCAGAGTCAGGTGTGTTTGAGCAGGGATACATTGAAAACCTGCAAGATTGTGGTCCTTGAGGACAGCCCTGCTTTAGATGGTGTGCTGCTTCAACGCAACCCTGAGCTGCTGCTGATAAAGACTATTTGGATTCTCTAATGTTGACAAAAGAAGCAAAAACTCCCATTGTTCCCACCACATTTCATCCTTGTTCCCAGTGTGATGCTGGCATAACCTGTTGAGCAATAAATCAGAGCAGAGTTTCTCAGTCTTATGTCTGTTGGCCACACCACCATTGACTGTATATATAGAGATGGACGTAGCCTCTGTGACGTCACCTGTAGGTTTCTGAAGAGCTGAATTGAAGCTCAGTGGGTGGTTCCTACCATCGCCATCTTGGCAGCGTCATGCGTGTCGTCTCGCCCGGAAAATACAAATATGGGCAAAGAGGTGGAGCTGAGAGGGGGGCTATGAGCATCATGGTGGATGATTGACATCGAGCAAACTCTGAGCTTTCTGTAGCTAAGAGCTAACTGAGCTAACCCGGAGATGGCAGGAGTTAACCAGCTAACGGAGTTAAGCTAAAGCTAAGTCACGTTGCTGACCGTCTTAAAACCGTGGTTATTCTACGTTCTTCTTACTTGAAGCCGGAGATTGGTACCTGTCAAAAGGACACGCCCCTAAATATGCCGAATTTCGAGATCAAATTACTTTTAAATGGGCGATGTAGAAAAAAATTCACTCCCCCCACGGTTGTCATGAAGGTAAATCTGATATATTAAACCTAAAATGGATTTTTGAACCAGGCTGTAAACATGTTTATTTCTGCCGTGAAGTTGGTCTTTTTAACATGGGAGTCTATGAGGATTTGCTCTCTTTTGGAGTCAGCCCCTAGTGGATGAAGGGGGAACTGCAGTTTTATGCACTTCCGCATAGGCTTCACTTTTTACCGCCGGAGGTTGCCGCTTGCACACAACCCTGCATGCTTGCCTTCTCCAACAGGGGTGACTCAAATAAAATATAAGTCAGCATTATTAGATCTTTATCATTTCATTCTGATGTGTTGAAGCAAGGAAACGTACGAAGCATGAAGGGCAACATAAACTCTGGAGCATAGTTCAAGTCTGGTCAGTCAAACTGAAGGCCGTAACAAGGGTTGATGAGAGTAAAGAGTTGAGAGTAACAGAGATTGAAATGGTGGCAGGCTGTCTTACGTCTTCTTATCTGCATCAAACAGAGCTGGAGACAAACATTTTATCATGTAAAACCAGTTTTGTAACTATATGGGAAGCTAATAAATGTCATATTGACTGAGATGTGTTTACTGTGCCCGCAGTCCATTTCATGCATGTGGTCAGTTTTCAAGCGCACCCCTTTGGGAACTATACAAGTACCATAATGGTATACTCAGATATTTGGCGCTGCAGGCAGAACGCAGGTTATTTTGTGAGCATTATGATCAGACTTGATCCAATTACAGCCTCTTACATTTCACATTTGTGGCGTTATATGTGAGAAAAGCAGAGTGCCGTGTGGACACATACCAACTGGATCAATTCAAGTGGTTATGGTGTATGTCACAGCAATGCTGAATGTCTGAAGAAAGGCGTTGAAAAAGGCTACAGAAAAGTGGACAACCATTGGGTACATTTAACATAGAGGTGCCCTGTATAGATTAAACACTGCAGCATAAAATGAGATTAAAGAATGAGAGCAGTAAGACAAAATAGAAAGTCACATAATGAAGTGGGTAGCAGAGTGAAGTAAAGTTGAAAATTTGAGGCTAGTCAGATTAGTGAATTTTACTTCTAGCACTTCTAGTCGCCACGTCTGACTTACAGTCACACACATTTTCACCCATACCAGATGGTGACATTTCCCCATTTCATGGAAAGCATGAGTTCACATTAAATAAGATGATGGCAACTAATGATGTAACTCCAACTACAACTCACAACTCAATTCCAATTTTTGGGGTGACGATTTGATTCTCGATTCAAACAGATTTTCAATTTATTACACTTAAGTAACGAAAGGTGCTATTTTCCAAAGTAACTCCATTCTTCTTTTAGCTAGAAAGAACTGAAAAATTATCAGGTTCAATTTGATTTAAAATGTGACATGTATAAAACTTTCCTCTTGGTTTCAATTAGGAGAAAACAACGCGGCAGCCAGACCATCATTCTACTGCTATGATACCCAAGAAGATAATTAAGAAGATT
Organism: Telmatherina bonti; assembly: GCF_933228915.1. NCBI lineage: Eukaryota > Metazoa > Chordata > Actinopteri > Atheriniformes > Telmatherinidae > Telmatherina > Telmatherina bonti. The sequence continues at coordinate 28,321,097 of NC_136617.1, forward strand.
AATAAAAACAATAAAAATGCCAACAACTCATATGATGGATTATTTTTATTTATTTGAAAAAAAAAAATTTTTTTTGAACAAAAATATCCATTTTAAAATTCGATTCGATTACTCACTCCTGGTAGCAACACAGCTATAAAATGTTGGAACAGGGTGATAGTTAATACTGTGTCTTCAGTTAATTATTATATGTGAACCTTTGGGAAGTGAGAAGCCCAAATGCTGGAGGTTTTGGAGATGAATGTTGAGACATTCTGGTCTAAAAGGTCAGAACTGCAGTCAAGTCAGTGCAGCTCCTGTGAACGCCATGCTGTTGTGACGGATACAGTAAGTATTTTAACATTGTCTTGCTGAAATCTGCAAAGTTTTCCCTGAAAGCGACGTTGTCTGGATCAATCAATCAATCAAAGTTTATTTCTATAGCACTTTTCATACAAAAGTAGCACAAAGTGCTTAACAGAATAAAAAGCAAAGCTAAAGCAAGGTTAAAAACACACCTTCACATACAAAAACATATAATTTAAACAAAGTCAAACACATACACTAATGTTTTCACACACACTCACACAAAACGCTTTCATCCGACTCCTCAGGAACACATTAGACCCCAACAGCAGGCCCAGTGGACTATGAGGAATTAATATCTTAGGGATCAATCCACACTGGGATACTAATCTTGACTACAGAGGCCACCACCGCAAGACCCACCCAGTCCATGGCAGGCCGGGGCGCCCACCATTACCCATTAGGACAGTGGAGGACGCCACCATGACAATGGCAATCTCCGCAGTGTTGACTCCATGAACCAGTAGGACCTGGCCCCAGTGTGTAGGATCCTAATGATATATTATACATATGGATATGTTTCTCTAAAAGGAGAGTGATTACAGGAGTTGATCCTGGGTCAACGCAGTGAAGCTTGAAGGATTGAAGATGACCAGCATTCAGGTTTTAACCTTCAATCTTCACCACAATGTGCAGAGATTCCTCCAGATTCTCTGAATGCTTTGATGATATCTACACTGTAAATGGTGAGATCTTAAAAGCCTTCCCAATTTCACATTTAAAATTATTTTTCAGTTTCTCGACAGTTTATTGTAAATTAGTAAACCTTTGCTCATCTTAACATCTGAGAAATGCCTCTGAAAAAATACTATCATGTTACTATCATATCCCCAATTAACCTAATTAGAAGTAAAAGGCTCCTCTGTTTTTTTATTTATGCCAGTCATTTTCCCTCTCTTCTATTTCACCTCTTTCTAATATTTCTGAGAAGTTTGTTGCCATTCATTCAAAATGCGCTAATATTTTCCATGAAGTGATAAAACATTTCAGCATCTGATGTTTTGTTTTAGTTGTATTGGGAATAAAAAATGGATTCATGACATTTGCAGATCATTGCATTATGTTTTTATTCACATTCACACAGGTCTTGGAATAAATATTGACAGAAGATGACACTAGTTCAGTTTTTTATACAATACACCTTCTTCATTTGCATAGAAACTGGAGCAGAAAGCTTGTTATATGGTAGGGTTATTTATCACTAAGATGCAATTTTAATGCCACAACATAGCAAATGCAACTGTTTTCTGTGTATTTCCAGTAGGAGAGGAGCTGGAGTAGATAGTATTCAGAGATCACACTCTGTCACGGCTACTTTATAACCACAAGCAAGTATGCTAGCTTAAAGTATAAGCTAAGTAGCATACAGCAGACTGTGGAAAACTGAACTAAAACTAAGTAAAGTGCAGAGGAGTAAATTACAGAGAGGATCAGTTCAGCAGATTAAAGACGTCAAAGCTCGGTGTGTAAATGTGCTGCATGCAGGAAGCTGTGTTATTGTGTCTTGTACAGGATGTTCAGTTCATTTGTTTCTGTGATGTGACGGCAGGGTGCAGGGAGGTCCGCCCACTGCTGACTGTCAGCATGTTGCCAGCACACTGGGGAGCCATCATCTGAACCAAACCACCACATCTGAGCTCTCACAGCGAAAATGATTAGTCTAATCTAATTCATCCCTGAGCACAGCCTCATCTCCATCTACATCCCCATTCACAGACACACACACACAGAAACACACACAGCATCCTGTTCTGTACAACCTCTTCCCAGAAAAAAAAAGACTTGCAATTCAGCAGCATTCCTTCAGCAATCCAATTAGGCTTGATTTCGATTCAATTACAGGTCTGTTAGGGGAGTAGAGTGGAGATCCATTGAATGAACTTTACTTGGGAATTCCATTACTTCTCAGAAAGTCATTGTAGTCCATAATCTGGATGGGAAAGGGGTCATAGAAGAGAGAGGGGCTGACATTAACCCTCACTTATTTCCACTGTGAAGTGGACCCATAACTGTCTGCAGCGCATCATCTGTGGCGTCTGTGGCGTTTTGAGTCAAGCAGGGGAGTCACGAAGTCTCCGGTTCAACAGAAAACTGCACAAGCTCACACAGGAAAACATCTGCTGCATGCAAGACCGCAAACAGCAAACTGTCATTAGCCATCTAACCCCACAACCTGCCTCTCTGTGTGCATGGATGAGGACGTGCAGGGACTGCAGGAACAACAGATAAGCCCTAACGTGTCTCCGGGCAAGTGTGCACAACCTGAAGATACGACCTCCTGATGATAAGAAGACGTAGCAAATTCCACCATGCTACACAAAAAAACTGTTGAACTTCCACATAAATGTTTTCTGAAGGCTGAATATATATTTTTACACGTTTAGCTGTGAGGATGAAACACTCTCTGGGTTTAACCAGAGAAGTAAATTGAATTAACTAGCTTCAAATTGATCACATTCAACACTAATTAGAGCTAAATTAAGAGAGAACTTTCCCAGGGCTTGCACCGACTTCCCTGGTGAGTTCACATACCTGTGCATGCTTAACAAATCAAATACTTATCTCACTTTGAAGGCTGATGGGGATTTATGAGTGAAGGATAACCACAAAGACTTCTTCCTGGGGATTTATATATATATATATATATATATATATATATATATATATATATATATATATATATATATATATATATATATATATATATATAATTTTTTTTCGCAGTAGGTAGTATGATAATGTACCTTGGAGCATAAAGGAAATTTCCAGACAGGAGAAAAGACATTTCTGTCACAGATAAAAGCTGATATAGATCTGAGACAATGGGCTGTTTATGGCACCATGTCTATATCTAGAATGGAGACAATGACTTCACTAACTTTTTAATATCACGCTTTTAAAAAAAAGGATATTGTTTGTGTGGCACCGGCGCTCCAAACCTGCGTTTTATCTCCCTTAATGTGACTTTTTCCAGTTTTTTTTTTTTTTATCTCATGCGCAGACACCCCCCCCCCCCCCCCCCCCCCCCATTGAGAGCTCTTATATTCGAGTTTATCCATTATCCGTATCCATCAGCATCAATCACTCACCCTGTAACTGCTCTCCTGTCCACAGACTCACACATCCTAACACCCAAACCCAGATACACTTCACTGCTAGTGAATAGTCTATCGGTGTGGTTTTTACTGACATGCATGAGGTGGGGGTGGGGGGGGGGCTGACGTCTCCGAGCTTGGTCTATTGATTTCGTTGTCTCGCCTTAATGAGCCTTGCGTCATCCATCACAGCTCGGCTGGTAGCACTCAGCCGGCCTCCGTAGCTGGGGGACTGATTAAGAAGGGACGGGGACTATCACCTTGCCACTGGCTGTATCACCCAGAGTTGCCTGAATCCCATTTTCGAGACGCGTGGACAGTCATTTTATATAAATAAAAAAAAAGGCTTGCACATCTGTTTGAAGTATATGATGTGAGGGCCTGGAGTAGGATAAGTGCATCCTGACATGATTTCAGATCCCTTAGCAGCTGACATATGACCCCACTGGCTAGTGCCTTTAACACTTTGCCTCCTTGAGTCATGAAAGTGCTTTTAGGCTGTGTACGTGTGCAGGTAAGAGTGTGTATGTTGTGCAATCCCAAGAGCAGGTGTTGACTACAGTGATGATGGGGATGTTAGAAAGCAGCTATCAGCCATTACTTACTTACACCTCTTGGAGAACAGGCTGGATATGAAACATCTCCGGCTCTATCCGTCCCTTCATCCACTCAGCCGTTATGGGAGTTGATGTCAGTCTACTTGAGATGGTGTTCTGGTGTTGCCTCTCCAGCCTGGGTTGATGCATTTAGAAGCAGTCTGGAGCTTCAAGACACATTTTCTTGCCGTTTGTTGACATTACTGAGCCGAAATGAGTCAAATGCCATTTTTCATCCAGATTCCATGCAGCTTCATAAATATGCCGCCTTCCTTGTGCAACACTGAGAGCAATAGCTGCGAAAACAACTCAACTCACCTCAACTCATCTTTATTTATAGAGCACTTTAAAAGCAATCAAGATTGACCAAAGTGCTGCACACACACACACACACACACACACACACACACACACACACACAGCCGCATATAATAGCTAAAACACAGAACAATTTAAAATATGTAGAATCAGTAAATTAAAAAGAAAATATAAAACAGTAAGAGCAGAAAACAATCAAATAAGATAAATAAAAATAAACAAGTGAGGTACAGCTACACACTGCTCTTCCCAGGTTCCTCGTGTAACCGCACCACAGGCTGCTGAGCGAAGAGCCAATCGGAGAAATGAGCAGACCAAATGATTATTAGCTGTTTTTTTGAAAACTTCTTCTGCAGAGATTTCGGGCAAAATAGTTATTTTTATTCATGTTGAACCTGTGAAACTCACTTTAAGATTTTCCAACTTTTAGGTTGGTTTTTATGCTGCACCTCCACTTTTCACAATATTGCTGTTTTTAAAGCTGCCCGACTAAACTAAAATGATCATGCATCCAAATATTTTTGCATAAATGTAGATGCATATATACACACCAGACACTGGTCACTTTATTAGGTACAGTTTGCTGGTACTGTACCTAATCCCCTTTTCCTTATGGACGGATTTAACTCTTAATGGCGGATTTGGATTCTTAGCTGACAGTAGCAGTACCCAGAATGGACTTCTTCGGTGTAACCCATTTGCCTCGAGCCTGGATGTGTTGCACATTCAGAGATGCTTTTCTGCATGCTTGGACCGTAATCAGTGGTTATTTGAGTAACTGTTGCCTTTCTATCATCTACACCCAGTCTGTTCATTCTCCTCTGACATCAACAAGACATTTTCCTTTAGACAACTGCTGCTTACTGGCTATTTTCCTTTAACAGACCATTCTTTGTAAATCCTAGAAATGATTGTGTGTGAACGTCTTAGCAGATCATCAGTTTCTGAAATATTCATATCAGCTTGTCTGGTGCCAATATTCATGCCACATTCAAAGTCATTTCAATCTATTTTCTTCCTCATCCTGATGTTCGACTGCAGCAAGTCATCTGTCCCATATCTACATGACATTGTCAAGAGTTGGTGACATTTCACAAATCCAACACATTTTAAAAGAAGATCATGAACACAAAAGAATCTACATATAAGTAAAGCGGTGTCCATTGGGTCCGAGCACAGATTAGTTTGTTCAAATATAATGCGTGTGAAACGGAAAAAATTAAGTAAAAACTAGGCGTAAGGTCCAAGAAGACGGACACACCGTTTCCATGGCAACATGTGTTTGATTGAATTTTTTTGCTTCTTGTAGTGTTACACACGTGTGCCAGATTTTGTTGTCCTACGTCAAAGTAGACCTAATTTATTTAGGGACTTTTTCTCTCTCGAGGTGGCGCTGTAGAGCTATTTTTGCTCTGAAGTCTATGCAGACTATAGATTATAGAATTTTTCGCTGGGCTCACAATTCTTCGTGGGTGTTTAGAGGGGTAAAATTTAAGCTCAATGTGCTTAAAATAAAGGACAATTGGAAAACAAAAGTAAGGCCCGAGCTACACAAAGTATAACACCTAAAGGCAGAATGTGCTGTAGGGTGGACTAGATTGGAACAATACAAACAGTCTAAATAAAGCATAAAAATAAATAATCCTGTTTATGTCAGCAATATTTCCAAATGAGTGGTTTACTGATGAACGCCTCTTTGCTGTGTATTGCCTTTCAACTGTAAATTTTCAAGTAATTTACAGAGGAAAAATAAAAGGAAAAGGGGACATTATGATAACCAGAACTGCAGCAGAGCACGACTGTCGAAAGCTGGAAAGTTTTCCTTTTCTATCTACTGCTAGATGCCTGATACACAAGTGTGTCTTATGACTTACTTCTTACCGCAAAACTGTTTTAGAGACTGACTTTAAAGATAGTTACCTCTTTTCATTTGTAAGAGAAGATGTCTACTGATGATCAAAGCTCAGAGCGCAGAAACCAGTGAGGTGATCAGGTATCAGTATCAGTTGACAGTCTGGTTTCGTTGTCCCTCTCAGTCTTCCCCAGTACAGCTAGGCAACCATTTGTTTTCCTGGTAACAAGTCATAATAATGGCACAAATGATATACTTAGGTAATGTGTAACTCATGATGGACTAATGCATTAATTTATGAAGACTTTATCATAAATTCCAGTTTCTCATCATGAACTAATGATAACCTCAATGCAGATTGATGTGGTTACTTGTGGTACATGTAGTAACTGATCATCAATTATTGAACATTAGTTCACTGTTAATTCATCAATTTGTCAACAAATTTGCCGGTTTAGATACAAGTATATCATTAAATTTCTTTCTACTTTTTAAAAAATGTATTTTTATTTAAACAAGACACACTCAGAGAAGTTCACTTAGGTGAACATGGATATGTAAAAGTGCTTGGAGGGATAATTAGGGTTTTAAAATCACTTTATTAATGCAGTACGTTTAATAAAGATATGACACTGGTATGTATGAAAATGCTTTATATCAAATACATAGCTGCTTTAGAAACAACAAAACAAACATATAAATAAATAAATCTACTATCAATATTTATTAATATTCACCCAAAGCGCATTTATATCCTTGTTCACACAAAAGAACTTCCTTGAGTGTGTCTTGGATAAATAGGAAAATCAGTAGCAGGGAATTAAATGATATGTTTCTATTTAAACTGGCAAATATGTAAGCATATTGATGAATTAACTGTGAATTAATGTTCATTAATTAATGATCCATAAAGGATCAAGTAAACACATGAATCAGCATTGAGATCATCATTAGTTAATGATGAGCAACAGGAATTCATGATAAAGTCTTCAATTAATGAATGCATTAGTTCATCATGAGTTACATTTTACTTAAGTATATGATTTGTACCATCATTGTAAAGTGTTACCGTTTTCCTACGGAGCTAAAAGTCACCCAAAAATGTGCTGCCATCCCTTCCATCTGAATTGTTCCTGTATTTAAGTCTAATTTCCCAAGTGATCACACAAATACAGCTCCTCCTTTTGGAATTTCAAATACACCAACATCTGTATCAAGTGACCCACTCGTGCTGTTTCCATGGGCAGTCACCTTCACATTTAGTCATATATTTATTAAAAAGGGACAATGTAAATTGTTATACATCATACATGTAAAAGCCAGAGCTGAGTTTCATCCCTAGTCTGTTTGGCAGCCATTCACAACCATCCATTCATTTTCCCAACCACTTAGGCCAATTCAGGGTTGCAGGGAAGCTGGAGTCTATCCCAGGAGTCATTGGGCGAGAGCCATTCATAACCAGTGCAATGAAATCAATATACATGTAAGTGTAAATGGAATACTGCATAATAGTCCAATTCATCCTGGAAGGGGTGGGGTGGGGAGTGACCCTAACTGTCAGACATGTAGTTATGATAGTGACCCATCGAATCTGATCTGTATTGAATTGGAATTGAACAATACTGCCGGAAATATGACTGTATCTTTAGTTTGCGTCACACAGTGATCAATATTTGACTGACCTTTATAACTGAAACAGTGTAGATTATGAAGCAGAGTCAGTGATATGTCCAGAGGCCATTAAACATTAAAAAATATAGACTGCTTGTTGTCCACATGGTTCTACTCTAAATTAGGGTTTTTATTCAGTTTTGGAAATACATTATTCTGCACATAGAAAAGCAGCTGCATGATACACATTTCACAAAAAATGTCTGAAAAGACTTCACATTCTACACCACTCATGTTAAAACTTACATCACATTTTCAGCATTTAAGTGTCCTTCAACCCAAATCTCTCACTGCATTGCTGGCTTTGTTTATCTCAAAGTAAATAAACTAAACTAAATAAACTTTATTTTAAAATTAAGTTTTAAATTATATCATTTCACACCCAAGGGGATTGATAAACCTTGCGAATGTATAATTTTGTATATTTTTAATCATAAACATCATTGGACATCAGCTTTATTCCTAAGACCCATTTAAAAATAAATACACAGCTGTCCGTCAGGACCTCTGTAGGGCGAATTGGTGGCGTTGACCAGTAAAGCTGAGGTAACCAGCAAAAGGAACAAAGACAAAGAAGACAAACCTTTTATGCATTTAATGACCTTAACATATGTCCACCATCACCGAGATACCCTTTTTATTTGTTTTTCTGAGACTTCACATGATCATAATATCCCATCCTGAAAATCTCCTGAATTGTACCCACATGTACATGCATCTACAAGGGAGAGTGGCTTATGTTGTTTTTATTGTGTTTTTAATGAGATTTTAACCTATATCTGTCTGAGCAATTATTTATTTATGTTTAATACACACTGAGAGGTGGAAGAGTGAGTGGTTTTTTTTGTGTGTGTGTGTTTTATTGAGACGCCAGAAATTATTGAGAAAATTTGAATTTCCCTTTTAGGGATGAATAAAGTCCTATCTATCTATCTATCTATCTATCTATCTATCTATCTATCTATCTATCTATCTATCTATCTATCTATCATTGCTGTTGTCTAAAATTGATGTAACCAATAAACTCTGTACTGCCTTCTGGTGGATATATTACTCAACAACCTGTTCATCCATTTTCTTAATTTCTTGGTGCAATCAAAGACACACTACAGAACTTTTACCATTTTCCTCGTTACGCACCCCCTGTCAACGGCCAATTCGGCATCCATCTTGCATCCTACCAATACCTGTCAAGTATCCCCTTTTGGCAGAGAGACTCCCATTTTTTTTTTTTTTTTTTTTTTTTTAACCTGTCTTTCCCGCACCTTTCCCGCATTGTTTATTTTCCCGTAAATATCCTGGATTATGATATGGGGAGACGAACCAACACCACTACTCACCCCTCTGGCCCCCTGATGATTAGGACAAGAACTGGTGACAGACACCTCTCTGGTCCCACTACGACCATCTGGGCGGTTGTAAGAAAATAATCCTGATATCAAAATCCAGAACTAGACAGGTATGATCCTACCTGACCTGTTGGCTCTCTACAGCCAGTAAAAGATGATCTTATGATGACTCTTGTCTTGTCCTCTTCTCTCTTTTAATCTTCTTGCATTTCTTTGCAGAATCAGCGACGTTGCGTGTTGAAAACAGCCAGTTCCTTATGATACCCCAGAGCAAAACATCCCGTCTTGTACTGGAAGTAAACGTTGTTTGGTGCGGTTTCTCAGCCTCGGAACGCTGTTTTCTTTTATTGCATTTCCACACAGGCTATCATACTGTCTGACCTATTCTACTTTGTTTGGATCCAATCTAACCGATTTGACACAAAAAGTTGGAGCTTGACACATTACAGAACTTTCATTGGCTGAAAACAACATCACTTACCATGTGACCTGGCATGAAAACAAAGTGGGAATGGCAATCTTGTGATTATCTTTCAGTATGAAGCCTCCTCTGGATCAAAGTCCATCTTCTTCTCATAAAAACCAACCAAGACCATCCTCCTCATCTTTCGGCAAAACTGTAAGGAAGGTGTTATGATGCAATGGTGTCATGCCATTGTGTTGCAAAAGCATCTTTCAAGACCTGCCTGATACTCCGCCTCTTAGGTTAGGTTAAGGTTGGCTGTAGGATGCAACAGCATTACAATGAATCTCTCAATCCGGTGTGGAAGGATCAATTGTAATGGAAGGAAAGGGTCTCAACCTGCAGCCATCAGTAGAAACAAAGCTTAAGAACTTAGAAAGAGTTATTGATACTCTGGTAACAGGCTGTGGAACCAGATTAGACAAAGACAATCACTGACAGACTTTGTGGAAAGGGCGGAACAACAATTGTTACCATTCCCAACCCATGATTGACAAACAAAAATCAACCCAAGATCCAGACATGTAGAACTCATTGGTTTACAAAGGAATTCAAGCCCATCACACCACAGCCTGCCTTAGCACTGTGGCTAGCCATGTCCATCCCTGTGTGACCACAGTGTAGCATCTTCTGATAGCAACTCCAAGCAGAATAATGCACCATGTCACAAAGTTTAAATCACCTCAAGCATGTTACTTGAACATAACAATGAGTTCACTGTACTCCAATGGCCTCCACGGTCACCAGATCTCAATCCAGTAGAGCATGTTTGGGACAGAGCTGAAGCAACTATTTGATGCTAACATGTTAATATGGACCAACATCTCTAAGGAAGGTTTCCAACATCTTGTTGGATCTATGCCAGGAAGAATGAAGGCAGTTCTGGAGACAAAAAGGGGTCCAAACTGGTACTAGTACTTAATAAAGTGACTGATCTCTGACTAGCAGATCCTTTTTTGGAGCTCATGGACAATTTTCTGCATCAAACTTTCTTTTCTTCCCCTGAATTGAATGTCCTTCTTCAGTCCTGGTAGTCTTGCAGTTTTTTTTTTTTTTTTGCTTCAAGTTAAAAACCTTTTGGAGAAGATTTTCTTTCCAGTGGAAAAAAAAGATTTAGGTCTCAAAACGAGGAGATTCTTTTTTAAATCCTTTGCCAGATTCAGATGCAACTGCTGCACACTGAAACCTTTGGCCAGTGGCTAAATGATGACACCATACAGCTTTACTGAAAACAAACCAGCAGGCCCTGCCTTAAATAAGACACTGTCCACCTGTCCCTGCCTCAGGAGGAAGGCAATCTGGAAACCCCAACTCTACGTTGTAGGTGTGATAAATGTTGAGATTTTATCTTTTAATTCAACTACAATGTTTTAAAAATGACCATAAAATATCAGTTTGATGCCCGTTTGGTGGTGTGGGTCACATCGATGTTTAGGCCAAAGAAGATCAAGTATTCAACAGTTCATGTGATCTGGTGTTTTTCACTTGATTGCACCTCCTGCCAAACCTACGTTCTATATCCTTCCAATTGCAGTCAAATATATCCCATATGCCCCATTTCATGTATATTTCCTGTTTTAAAATCTTTGGCCCACCTCATTCTGTCTACATCCAACATGTAGACCTTCTTCACCCTGTCACTCACAATTCCCAAGAGCTGCAATCTATATCTTTCTCGGCACATTACATCCTGCAATTTATATCAAAGGCTTAGATTTAAATTCAGTACATCTCCTGCCCTATATCTTCAATCTGCAAGCTGTCGGCGTGAATAGCATGTACGCAACTTCTACCCTAAACGCCACAGTTTTTTTTTTTGTTTTTTTTTGGCAGAATCAAAGCAAATGCTCTTTGAAAATAAGCCAAACTTTAATGCAAAAACAATCCCAAAAAAACAAAAATACACCATCTTCAGGGAAGGAGCACTTTGTTGAACATTAGGGATCTAATCTTATTAAACTCTGAGTGTTGCCACAGCACTACACGCCGGTTTCAGAGAGGATAAGCTACTTAAGGGGTGGCGGGGAGTAAAGTCAGTCTCGACTGTGAGACTATCACTCACCATATAAGCAAACTGTTCATCTCAGCACCACGCTCGCACCTCACACATCAACACAAGCCAAATACTATAGTTCACAGTGTGTATAAAAAGACTCTGCACATGCTGTGCTGTCATGTGACATCAGTTTGCCACAAAAACAGTTTGTGACTTTCCCGTAACATTAGCAGGCGGGGTTTCATGCACCCTAAGGCTAGCGCGCAGACAAATGCCAACACAAACGCATGCGTGCACAAACACACATGCACCAAAGAACCCAGCAGGCTTTGGGAGCCATGCCCTGACCTCTGGTTCTCAGTCAAAGGGGTGCTGTTCAGCAGCATACAACGACACCACTGATCGCCCGTGCTGCTCTTGTAAATTTTGCTCTTTCTCTTCGGGGGTTTAGAAGAGTGCTGTGTTGTTTTGTGAAAAGGAGGAGGAGGAGAAAGGAGGAGGAGGAGGAGGAGAAAAGAGGCAAGAGAACAGAGAAGTGAAGCCAGTGTCTATGTACAAAAGCTAAATCACTGTTTCTGCATGAAGGCTGGGATTGTGAGTGTGTTTGTGAGCGTGTATGCATGCATGTGTGTGTGTGTGTGTGTGTGTGTGTGTGTGTGTGTGACCCGCTACAGTACATGTGCGTGTACAAACTGCTGAGAACAAGGGACCCACAGTCTTGCGTGAAAACAGAGAGCAATGTTACAGTCCAAATAAGATTAACTAGTGAAATGGACAAACTTGCACTAATATGTATAAATAATGTGGATTTTTTTTTTGTGGAATGAAGTGTTCAAGTGTTTTACAGCTGCAGTTGCAAAGGAATTCGGGAAGCTCATTAAAATGTGGATAAAAAAAACAGAAATCTCATCAATAGTTTATTCAAAACATGCAGATTAAATGTTAGATGTTTTAGTCTGTAATTAGAAATACGGACGTATCTTTAAATTAAAGCAAAACTTGAAATGTTTTTGGAACAATGAAGTGTTATATGACATCAGAATAAACTTTATTTTAAAAGATCAATTTTTATCAATTATTCAGTCATAAGAACCTGTAAAGTGGTTCCAACTTCACTGTACAATGTGCCAAGAGATTTGAAAGCTTTTGAAAACGAGCTGAACTAGATCATAATCTGCTGCCATGTTTAAAGAAACATGGCTAGTAAAAGTTTTCTGAAATACATAAAAAACTTGAATCTAGTCCAAACTTTTGACAGGAAGAGCAAGTCAAAACGTAAACAAATTTTATGAAAAACTAATAAAGCACTTGGAGAGCGCAAACCTCCACCAAGCTCAATGTTAGAGAATCCTTTTAAAAAAATTCCTGGATCCAAACAGTGATCCTGATAAAACGCAAAATTATATCAGTTCTTTTTTTTTCATATTTCCAAGAATTCTTGAAAATTTCATGAAAATCCATTAATAACTTTTTGAGTTATCTTGAACACAAACAGACAAACGGATAAAGCTGGTAAAAACATGACCTCCTTGGCTGAGGTAACAACTGGGCTCTCTGTACATAAAAGCAGACGCCGCCACCCGTAGTGACCCCTCCCCGCTGCAGACATGCTTACAGCACAGCGCTGCAATGACAGTGATGCTCGATTAGCAACTGAAGACAGCGGGAGAGTAAACTGCGAAGAGAGCTGCCCAGTCATACTCCTTGGTGGAGGTAATAAACAAACCCAAATACGGGCAATGCATTACATCAGTCACTAATAACGCACATTAAAACTTGCATCAGGAGCACATTTAAAGTCCAGACATAAACATAACAGATGTCCTTACCAGCTGCCTCTTCAATAATCTTCCGGGTACCTGTTGCACAGTCGCACTTCTCAGCCACTATGAAACCTGTCATTTATTACCTCCACCAAGGAGGTTATGTTTTATGTATTTTTACCTGCAGATCCATCAGAACCAGCACGACAAATAGCACCGGATCCGCCCAGACCTGCCGTTCCCAGCAGCTCAGCGCTACACCTTTAAAAAGTTCCTGGATCCAAACGGTGATCCGGATCACCACCAAAATGTAATCAGTTCTTCCTTTTCACATTTCCAACAACTTCTGAAACTTTCATGAAAGCCCGTCCATAACGTTTTAAGTTATCTTGAACACAAACAGATAAACGCCGTGTAAAACATAACCACCTTGGCGGAGGTAATAAATGCAACATAATCCTGTTAACCACTTGAAAATTTGATAAGTAGACAACCAGAAGCACAGTCCTGGAAAACTGTGGCACCTAAACACCTTCACAAAACTAGAGTTAGCACTAGGAGAGCGCAGACCTCCGCTAGGACGCAGCTCATTTCATACCATATTGTGAAAAATCTTCCTCAAATCTACAAATCCTTCCAAATCCTCCGAAACTTAATAGAATCTAAAGCTTATTAAACACTGCACAAGAAGCGAGAACTTTATTCTTGCTCTTGAGGCCGCAAGAACAAGAAAACGTTTTTTTTTCTGTCTAACTTTGTCCGAAACAGGGCAGGTTATTCCTGCGACCGCTACATGTAGTAAAACTGTTCCTACTTTCTCACCGCCGCCATCAGCTGTCTTTAAAACAGTCTGTTTACCTGGATGAGTAAAACTGCGGAAGCGGCAACAGTCTGCTTCTTGCTTTTCCGTGTTAACCACACCCACCTTTCATGTCACGCAACACTTCTTGGAGCCCGACAAGAAAGAAGTTCTGCCCCGATGTGTGGAGACCTGTCTTCATCCACATCTGCAAGAACAAAATAAGGTCATTGTCTCCTCATGGGTTTGAGAACAACAAAAAGTTCTCACTTCTCTGGGAGTATGTAGCAGGCTAGAGTTAAACCAAGACCCATTCCCAGAATTAAAATCATAAAAATCAGTCCAGTTTTTGTGCAAAGTGTCAGGATTTGGGTTTCTCCCTTTGCTTTTTCAGGGTTCCTGTTTTATTTTGTAGTTTCCTGTTTAGTTCCCTCGGTTCTCGTTTAGCTTCATTGATTTCCTGTTATTGAATTCACCTGGTTTCATTTTGTTAATTACTTCACCTGTCATTGTGTTCCGTGTATTTATACCCCTCACTTCTTGTCTTGTGTTGCTGGTTCATTCGTTGGTTTTTGGCCTTCTTGTCTTGGATTCAAAGGATATCTGATTTCTGCATACTGGCTTCCCGACTCCTGCATTTGGGTCCACCTCCCTCCAGCCGCCGTGACATAATGAACCAGCCACCCAGGACCCAGCAGGAGAGGAGAAAAGGACACTCCAGGCGCCATAAGCAGAAACCACCAGAGACCATGACCTGTGACGAACTGGTGGGTATTTTGCTTGGGCTTGGACCAGCTCCTGAGCTGGTGGAGAGGGAAGTCCGGTCGCGGTTCTGGGGAACCAGACTGGCTATCAAGCCACCAGCTCTACGGTCCACGTCTCCGGCGCTGCAGGCTCCCACGCCAGCGCCAGGGTCCACGTCTCCGGCGCTGCAGGCTCCCACGCCAGCGCCCAGAACCCGTCCGGCGCTGCAGGCTCCCACGCCAGCGCCCGGGTCCACGTCTCCGGCGCTGCAGGCTCCCACGCCAGCGCCCGGGTCCACGTCTCCGGCGCTGCAGGCTCCCACGCCAGCGCCCGGGTCCACGTCTCCGGCGCTGCAGGCTCCCACGCCAGCGCCCGGGTCCACGTCTCCGGCGCTGCAGGCTCCCACGCCAGCGCCCGGGTCCACGTCTCCGGCGCTGCAGGCTCCCACGCCAGCGCCCGGGTCCACGTCTCCGGCGCTGCAGGCTCCCACGCCAGCGCCCGGGTCCACGTCTCCGGCGCTGCAGGCTCCCACGCCAGCGCCCAGAGCTCGTCCACGTCTCCGGCGCTGCAGGCTCCCACGCCAGCGCCCAGAGCTCGTCCACGTCTCCGGCGCTGCAGGCTCCCACGCCAGCGCCCAGAGCTCGTCCACGTCTCCGGCGCTGCAGGCTCCCACGCCAGCGCCCAGAGCTCGTCCACGTCTCCGGCGCTGCAGGCTCCCACGCCAGCGCCCAGAGCTCGTCCACCTCCCTTGCTCCATGTTCCCGAGGGGGTCCCAGGACGGGACGTTCCTCCTCTGTCCCGAGTTCCCGAGGGGGTCCCAGGTTGGGACGCTCCTCCGCCTCCAGTGTCCGGCGAGGAGGTCGCTCCTCCTCCTCCGCCTCCAGTGTCCGGCGAGGAGGTCGCTCCTCCTCCTCCGCCTCCAGTGTCCGGCGAGGAGGTCGCTCCTCCTCCTCCGCCTCCAGTGTCCGGCGAGGAGGTCGCTCCTCCTCCTCCGCCTCCAGTGTCCGGCGAGGAGGTCGCTCCTTCTCCTCCGCCTCCGGTGTCCAACTTGAGGGATCCAGAGCCGAGGCTGCCCCCGTCGTCTGGGCCTCCCGGCCGTCCTCCAGAGCCGAGGCTGCCCCAGACTGTTTCCTGAGCGGGGCCGTTTGGACTCTTCCCCTGGACTTGTGCCCCTGGACTTTGTTTTTTCCCTTGGTCCCTCCTCCCGCCCGTCTCTGGACTTTTTGGGCCGTCCGGTGGCCGGCCCTTGTGGGGAGGGTACTGTCAGGATTTGGGTTTCTCCCTTTGCTTTGTTTTCAGGGTTCCTGTTCTATTTTGTAGTTTCCTGTTTAGTTCCCTCGGTTCTCGTTTAGCTTCATTGATTTCCTGTTATTGAATTCACCTGGTTTCATTTTGTTAATTACTTCACCTGTCATTGTGTTCCGTGTATTTATACCCCTCACTTCTTGTCTTGTGTTGCTGGTTCATTCGTTGGTTTTTGGCCTTCTTGTCTTGGATTAAAAGGATATCTGATTTCTGCATACTGGCTTCCCGACTCCTGCATTTGGGTCCACCTCCCTCCAGCCGCCGTGACACAAAGTTGCGAACAGACAAACAGACAGATAAACGCCAGTAAAGCCATAAAATCTTTGGTGATGAAAACATAAAAATAAAAGGGGGGTGGGATGGGGTCTAGGTTTTAGGAAAAACAAACTGCTTATCACAGCGGTGTCCAGCTCCCAGGCCCTTGAAGACACTTTGGACAGCCCTGGTTCATCCTGACTGCAGCAGTCTTGTGCTGTAAGAATAAAGCAAAATTTGCAAAAGCAAACAGAAAATATTTGTTTACTAAAGAAGATCCTTCACCGTATAGCTTCAGTCTCAACAGACACTTTCACTTCATTGATAATGAGAAAAATTTACTTTGAGAGTAATCACAAATCTTATCAGTGTTAAAATAACAATAATGATAATAAATCACATTTCTATTGTACTTTATTGCTGACGATATTCAAAGCGCTGACATTGAATCCATTATTCATCCAATCCTCATTCAGACTTGATGGTGGCAAGCTACATGTGTTGGCGCACAACTGCCCTGGCGATATAAATACCCGCCCAATGGCCTCTGCAATCATCACCAGCGCCTATGCGTCAGTGTCTTCACCCAGGAACACAGTGACAGGTGATGAGGGGAGAAGAATCAACCACCAGCCTTATTGGACAACCTCTTCATGAACTGTAAACAGTGTTTGATCAGTGACGCTGCAAAAATGCTGGATTCTGTTTAAGAACAAGGTAGTAATGATCATTTTAGTTCAGGGGCCACATTCAGCAAAATTTCATCTCAAATGGACAAAGGCACTAAAGTAATATAATCTCTACATAACAGATCAGCAAAACTCCTTATTAACTTTCTTTTAGTGGAAAGAAGTCAGTGTATGTTAAGATCTTTACATTAAATGAAGCATTCCCTGATTAAGAAAAGTGATTCCATCAGTTAGACACACACACACACACACACACACACGTATAATGTATAGTGTTGTCGGAGACTTTGTGTGACTAACACATTCTATTCAACAGTCATTTGGCACACACTTTTATCCAAAGTAGAGAAGTGACCAATTAACCATGGCAATTAAACTGACATCTAACACACATGTCCTATGGGTGGGAAGAATCCAGAAAGGACCACACATACATATGGAGAACATACAAACTCCACAGAGCGCACCTCCCATCTGACTGAGGCTCGATCCAGCTGTCCTCTCGCTGTGGCGCAGCAGTGCTTACCACTACACCACCATGCTTCCCATATTGTTTACTTCTTGTAAAACGTAGCAGGTGATGCCGTATAGGTTTATTCCAATTAACTGTCCAAACAAGTACTCAGGGCAGTACCTGACCCCACCTAGCTCCTGCAGTCAGAGCAGGTGAATTTCACCTCTGCTGCATGACAGCCTGAGAGTGAAACACACAAAGTTGCTATCAGCTGATATATATATATATATACATGTTTTAGACTCCGGGAGTGTTTTCTTTATCTTTTTCCACTGATTTAAGCTGAAATGTAATGAAGAGCATTTCTACAGGTGCTGAGTTTTATCAAGCTTGAGTTTACAACATTAATGTCGGTGTCTATTATTTCATTCAGTAATCCACTAAAATTAATTAAAAGTAAAAAAAAAGTTGTTTTTTGGTAGAAATAATGTCACACAATTAACATGCAATTAATTGTGTTTAGTGTCTTTATCAAGTACTCACTTAAATAATTTCTACTAAATTCACAAAAATAAATAGTAAGTTTTTCACTTTTTTTCTGAAGACTGACCTCAGTGGCTCAGACGTGGCCTGATCTTTGATGACTGGTGTGGAGAACTCATGTGGTTCTATGATTTCATGGATTAGCATGCAGAGGCATTTTGTATTTCTGTATGAATGTTTTTTTCCCCAAATAAAGAGTTAAATCATTACTGAGGCTCTAACTTATAAGATTAATCTTTTTAAGTCACACTCTTAATTTAAACATAAAAAAAACAACCTCGTGTGAACTAAATAGGACCTACAGTTACTTTTATTGGAAGAAAATTGTAGCACTTTCTGCCTTTTGTGGTGTCGGAAAAATGTGTGATTAGCTTGAAAAATGGAAGTGAGCGTGTTTAATGTGAAAAAGCGAGAAGTGGAAAGTTATTTTGTTTTTTTCTGCGATGAGAAAGATCAAACAGTTTTGAATAGTTTTTCAACAGCTGGTCTAAGAAGCGAGGAAGAAGGACCTGTGTTCTGGTGGAGTAACAAGCTTAACTAAGACTAACTGCGATAATCCAGTGTCCAGTCACAGTACAACACAGAAAATCCAAACATGAAACTCAACTCTACACTTTCATTTATAAAGCCCTTTAAAAAAAACAGAGTTGGAACAAACTGTTGCACACAATCAGCCAAAACAAGACAATACAACTGTTAAAACAGAGATAAATAACACAATAAAACAATTGGTCATACAAAGAATGAGAAATTAAGACAGCAAAACAAAATGAAAAAAATAGTGAATAAAACCAATAATTAAAACCAAACTATAACACATTGACCAGAAGATGACTCACACTGGGTTAAAAGCCAAGAAATAAAAATGGGTTTTAAGATCAGTTTAAAAAATGTGAGGACGCTTGTCTAATATGGAGCTTCTTCCACACAAACTGATAAAGAAGCTCGTAGAGTTAAGCCTTTTCAGCGTTACATTCTCCATGAGAAGAGAGAACTTTTCTTTATGTTCTCGAGGCTCCGAGAAGAAAATGACGTCATTTTGTTCTCACGGACGTGTTTAAAGACAGTTCTCGACACATCGGGCTGGCAGAACTTTTTTATTGCGGGGCTCCGAGAAGTATCGTGTGATTGGTCGGACATTTGAGGTGGGCGTGGCTAAGACTGAGAAAACATGAAGCGGAGTTGCTGCTTCCGCGTTTTTACTGTTGCAGGTAAAACGGATTGTTTTAATAAAACAGCTGATCGAGGTGGTGAGAAAGTACAAATATTTTTTCATGTAGCATTAAAACACTCGGACCCGGCCGTGTGCACGACCCGCCCTGCCGCGGACGAAGTTGAAAAGCACTCGGAGAGCGGAAACCTCCACCAAGCACAATGTTAAAGAATCCTTTTAAAAAATTCCTGGATCCAAACGGTGATCCGGATCACCACCAAAATGTAATCAGTTTTCACATTTCCAACAACTCTGGAAATTTTTATCAAAAATTCATCCATAATCTTTTGAGTTATCTTGAGCAAAAAGACGCTGGGAAAAACATAACCTCCTCAGTGGAGGTAACATTGCACATAAAAGCAGACATTGCCCCCCGCAGTGATCCCTCCCAGCTGCAGATGTGCTTCTCATGGAGTATGTATGGACCTGCCGAGTATGTAGTTCTTGCAGCCTTGAGAACAAGAACTCAGTTCTTGCTTCTCGTGGAGTTTGTAACAAGCTTTAGTGTGTGTTTTTAGTGTGTGTTGTTTTTACTAGAACTAGGTCTGACATTAATCTCCTCAGATCACCACAGACCTCTTAAGAAATGGCCTTGATGGAAACGCGTCTCTTCTAAGTTGCTCGTGTCTCAGACATCGATGCACCAGCACATCGACACAGCCGCCTTTGCACTTTTCGCTTTAAACATTCTGGACGGTCCGCCTCATCTTTGGCATGGGGAAGCAGACATCTGTTGTTTTTCCTAAATGCAGCAGAAACTCTGTTTCTGACCACCGAATGCTTGAGCACGTTCCTTCTGTCCACCCGAGGTCGCCTCAAATGGAATGCTACATTTCTGCTCTGAGTTGAGAAATGGTCTCCGTCTTGCGTTACACAGTTTAAGGTTACTCCTCTGGATGCAGAAGCTGACTGTACTGAGTAAACGTTTCCTCGGGGAGTTCCTGAGTCCATCCGATTACTCATATGTAGAATAAATGAAAGATAAGTCACAACCTTCTGCCAGTAATTTCTGCCCTTGGCCTTAACCCACAGAGATTCCCACACGTTCCTTGAAACATTTCTGTCTGTCATGCACTACAGATGTTAAAAGACTACAGGTCTTCACAATATTACATACATGGGATATTTTTTAAAACTTATTTATGATTCTCTGACAAAGTTTGGCAAAAAGCGATGAGTCATCATCCATCTTAGCATGAAGAGTCTAAGCCTCTGCTCCTTGAAGGGATTTGCATTTTACATTTTACGCAGTGTCCCAATGATTTTGGAACAGGGTGTTGCAAAGTACCTGTTTGCCTGTTACCTAAAGCCCAGAGAACAAGCTTGGCTGTGAACCTATGCAGACTTTTCCCCATTAGCATCTAACTTTTGAAAGAAAAAGGGGGAAAAAAGCATTAATTATTTTTCCCTATTTTATCATGTTTAAAATCACTTCAGCAGGACTTTACATTCATATTTATAAAGCATTAATTGCAAGTATGCACTATGATTTGAAGCCAAACGATGCAAAAACAAAAAGCAGTCCTTTCATTTTTACAGATGAGATTGCAGGTCTGTACAATCCAGCTTAATGAGCATAAATAAATCAGTGATGTGGAGGGTGGAGCCGCACATGTCTCCCTCCTCCCCCTCTTTAATCTAGCTTTTCTCATTAACACAGGCCTAAATATGTAAATGAGATAAGACAGCATGGAAATATACAAGCCTATTACACAATTAACATGACTGCTTGATTAAGCAACATAAAAAGATTTTTTAATAGCAGCTTGCATATATGCCTACTCATTAAAACTCATTTCATTTGTGAGTTCCCATCTACATCCGCATCTGTGTGTTTTTTACTCTTCAGATATGTTTTTCTTCATTTCTAAGCTCAAACTATTTTATTTTCAACCTTGAACTCAAAGCCTCAAACCCAGATGTCATTTATCCGTCGGCCAGATCAGTCAGTGTGTGATGCCACGGAGTCGAACTACACGATCACATAACTTTGCATCTAATCTCATTCCCTCCCTTATTACCTAAGAGAAAGATACCATCTAAATCTGCTCAATAATTGCAATGTAGATGATGATCAAGCGAGATGGAGAGAGGATGACAGTTAGGGGGTATCGCCAGTTTGACATGATTACAGCATCGGCCTCCAGGGAGCCATATCTCGATTTAGATTAAACCACGCTCGTCAAACAGAAAGCTCCACTCTTTAATACGACCGTATATCAGCTGCCGCATAAAAATCTGAGCTTTCATCAAGTCCATGAAAAATCCATGAGAGAGCTGATTAAATGAAGAAAGACGGAATGAGGGGAAAATCAAAACACAGCGTAGATCAGAGAGGAGACGTGATATGACGGCCAACAAACGTTGCGTTGATGAAAATAAGCTGACGTGACACCTTCTGTGTGACAAAAAAAGGAGAGTGAGACGCTGCACTCAGAAGAACACCAACGTTACCAAGGGACAACACAAGAAGGTGACCATAACTCAGTCTACGTCTGTCCATAAAATCTGGTTGATGATGTCACACAAATATCAGTTTTATCAGCAATCAAGATGTGATGTCCAAGGATGCTCATTATGTAAAAAAAATAATGATACATACATATATATATATATATATATATATATATATATATATATATATATATATATATATATATATATATATATATATATATATATGTATATGTTCGTGTGTGTGTGTGTAACTCTTGTGAAACATTGGTCATGTTTACATGAGAGTTTAAATTCTTCTTTAATTAAAGATAAAAGTTACATCCGCTTTAAAGGGGTGCTATGATGGTATTTCTAGTTTTCTGAGTTTTCTACAGTGTTACAGTGTTGAATCCTCATCAGACATGTGAACGGCACTGTTTTTTATCACCTAAATGCATGTTTGAGTTTCAGTTTGAGTTCCAGCACGCTCTCCTTCCGGCTTCCATGGCAACGAAAAACGCACGGTTTTAGAGTTTTTTTCTACTTGGAAATCCTTGTGACGTCCCGGGGGATAAGGTTCGGTGATTGGTTACCTTCTACTGGTTAACAAAGGCATGTACAAATACATCAGGCGGGTGGAAAACGTGGGATAAAGTTATTTCCAACGATGGCTGGTGAGTTTACCAAAGAGAGACATCCTGCTGCATTCGTTGCTGTGGGTTGCTGTTTTCCACTTCGTTTTCAGGGTCTGATTCAGGTTCCTACATGTAGGGCTGGATGCTATGTGTTGACATTGTATTTTGTTTTTTGAGTTAAAACCCATTCCCAGCAATAAAGCTCCAGGACCAGACGGTTTTCTAGTTATATATTATAAAGAATTTTGGTCTATAGTAGCACCCACTTTTTATAAAATGGTTTCAGAAATTAAGGAAAAAGGCCAAATATCTCAAAACATGAATTTGGCTAGTATTACAGTAATACTAAAACCAGGAAAAGACCCCAAACTTCCATCTAGTTATTGTCCAATATCACTAATGAACGTAGATCTTAAAATAATCAGCCTAATCCTTCTGTTTATGAGATGTTACAATGACGGCGAAAGCAGTTGCGGTGCGCGCTCCCGATGTAGCGTAGTGGCGGGAGGCGGGGCTTAATGCGGAAGAGTCTCAATCCACTCGTTTTGCCCACAGGCTGATCTGACAGCCTACGGAGAGGGTCTGTCTGAAGTAAATAAAGCGATTTGTGACAATAATTCGATCAATCCCAGCCCTTCTGGTCTCAGAAATAAAAATAAATTAGCCCGAAATGCACATAATAGTTCCACTTTAAAGAGATGAAAAATTACAAATGCAGCGTTTACATGTGAGTTTTAATTCTTGTTCAATTGTTTAATAAAAGTTAATTCCACTTTAAACTGACGAAAAATGACCATGTAAACACCTAATTTCTAATGCAAAGGTCTATTCGGAATTAAACCAATATCCAATGTAAGTTGCTGGTTTTTTTACATTTTAATTACGAACTATTTAATTCCTCTGTCATGTAAATCTTCCCAGTCATTCTAGGCATGCTCCTTACCTTGTCCTGTCCCTATGATGCACGTTATTTTGGATCCTGTGTTCGGTAGTCTTCTTCTCAGTTGCTGCAAAAAGTGAAATAGTATGCTTGTGTCAAGCAGGTACTTCAACATTATAATCGAAATAGCGGCCAAACTGGGACTTACTATGTAGTTTTTACAAGTTACAACTGAAAAGACGAGAAACAGAGAGACACCTTTGTCTATTTCCGGTATACGTCACGTGCACCCTCTGTCCAATCAGAACCCTTCCCAACCCGCCGCTCTAAAGAGGAATTAAGTGAGGACGTGTTTCATTTTAACCTTAATTTGGAATTTTTTCATGTGAACTTGCAGGGGGAATACGTTAATTCTGAATTATTTAATCCCAAATCGTTAATTCTGAATTATTTAATCCCAAATCATTAATTCCGAATTTAAAAACATTGTGTAACTGTAGCCATTGTAAACACCTATTTCTTGATGAAAATGACAATTAGGAATTAAACTTAAATCATGTTAATTCAATCAATTTCAATGAAAATCAAATAAATTCATATTATTATTCAAACAATTTCAGTGGTTTTGATCCTGCAAAATGTTAAAAATGGAGGTTTACTCAGCAAAACCCACAGCTAGGGTTCACTAACAGGTTAGGCCACCCTGGGGTTCCAGTCACTGCAGCAGTGCTGCGTTTTCCGCCTGGTGCCCCGCCACACCGGGAGCCTTTCAGAACAGAAAGTCTCTTCTGCTGCTGGATTCTGCAGCTTACTAGATAATGCGTAATAGCTGTCGCATATAAATATACCAGTAGAAGCCTTTTTGGTCAGTCCAACCTGTTTTACATGCTTGGTCTCAATTTTATCACGTTTCCTTGTTTTTTATGCATCTGCCATGGATAAGTGAGTTAAATTATATAAGCACTTCACCAAAAATATACAAAGGAATATTACATTTGTGATAGCTGGTTACTACCTCTCTCTGATGTGTACTCACTTAACATGCAACTGTCTTTACTTTTTTTTCCCCAACCAGTGGGTTCACATCATAGGTGCTGACGTCTGTAAATTTCGGGTTAATTCTCAGACTTCATTACCCCGTGTCAAGGCGTCACAGAAAAACAGGCATACGGGGGTTACTTAGTTATTACATGTGGTCCCTGGGTAAAAGTAATCCCATTAGAATAGGACTTAAGGTGAATTTGTGAACTGGCCATTGTTTCTTCTGATTCCACTGATTACCACTTATATCAACCAATCATCAGAATTAAACAATGGGTTTCCAACAAATTTCAAAAACATCTTAACATCCCTTTCGACATTAATACTCCCAGCACCCACTGGTCTCTAAACGCTTCTGGGGATACTGTACCACCCTCTAATAGAAAAAACTTGCATTGGCAAACCTTCTAAAACTACTAAGGGTAGCTTATAACTCTGTACAGTTGTTTAAGTGTAAAACACATTTGTATTTTCACATTTTCGTGGATGTAGCCTCGCAGGAAAGGAGGAGGTTCTCACCACATGAAACATTAACCATGTTAGTACAACGATGAACTCTTTGTTTTTCTTTTTTTTTTTTTTACCTTTACAGCCAGATTGATTTTCACTAAGACCACCAGCACATGACAACCTGACAGCTTAAAATTCACCCTTTTTTTATTTTCTGAATCAATATTAATGGCTAACACTAATAAAAATGAAACCAATCAAACGGATTCCCACACTTTATTTCCTAAAGAAATCTGCTTTTCTTTTTGCCCTTGTAAAGCATTTTACCTTTCTAGAAACTGAATCCAGGCTAAGTCTGGGTAATCCACACACCTTCAGGGTGAACAGTTCTCCCTGGAACTGCTTATCTTAAAGAAACTAAACTCCACCGCTGTTTTCTTCGACAGAAGCAGGGATCTCATGAAATCCTTAGAGAAAACGTCACTACCGCCAGCGTGTACACATTTATCAAACTCTGTGGTTTGACATGAACACACACTGACGCGGAAACACTGACAAAGACACAACAGTGAGGGAGAAAGCTGACAGATAACACACGCACATGTGCGTTATTTTCCTCAGGGGGAAGCCTGTGCCGGAGACAACTTTATAAAAGAGATGGATGATGATCACAAATGATCTATCATGTTAAACACATTAATGACAGAGAAGCTACTGAGTTTTTTTTATGGAATATTAAAAAAAAAAAAAAAGTCTTGTGGTAGGGATGGTTGTGTTTCCCTTAATTTAGACTGAACCATGCAGTGGATACAGCTTTGGATGCAGAACTTCAAACATGCATTGGTGAAAGTTAGCTAGTTTATCTTTATGCAGTTTGGGTTTAGATCAGTAATTTGTAAATCAATCTAAAAATCCTCCTCTTGGTCAAAACGACCCCATCCCTCGTAAAGGAATAATGCGTATCCAAGTACTTCCTGTGTGAGACCCGCTGAATGTGACACATGAAATCAGACGCACTGTTTCACCTTTCTTTCAATATCTATTGTTCTCATGTCTCTCTATGCTGCACATTCCTGCTCTTTCAAGAAAAAAAAAGACATGTTTTAGAAGGTGTCAGCCAATCAATATAGTGATGAGGGTTGTTGTTTGGAGGCCTGATATACTACACGCACACCAACACAAGAGTAATGAGTACTATCCTCGGGCACTGTAACGGTCATGAATTATACTTTATTGGCTGCACTTTGTCAGATATATGACTCTCCTGCCTCCTCATATGTATTCTCCAGCTGACAAGATTTGATACATGCATGAACACACGCACACACACACACACACACACACACACATATATACATTCACATGTGAGTTAAAAAAAAGAGAAGAAAAAAAAAAAAAAACACTGATCGCAGAACATTTTCCAAACTCCCCAACCATGACCTGAGGCACTCACCGGTCCATGAAAAAAAATACAGATGAAAGCTTTTGAAAATAACAGAACAAGGCATTTTCAAATCAATACATGTTTCTTTCTTGCTTGCTTGATGACCCACGCCATTAAAGCAGACTGGGAGGCGCGTTTGCTGCATGCAGCACGAACAATGCCCGGGCTGATTGTAAGAGTCTGGATGCTCCTGGGGGGGGGGGGTTAATAAAGGGGGTTGTTCTGTGCTGTAGTTTTTCTACTCATTTATGTTCAGCTAGGTGGAGGTCGGTCGCGGTGTCCCTGAAGCCACGTGGCAGTGTGTGTTCTCAGCAGAGTGAAGCTCAGCGGCCTTGACCAGGGAACGCGGAGAACAAGCGCGAACACACACTCCCTGCTTCATTGACTAAATCCATCCTTGATGATCCACGCTGACGCCCTCTAAAACACACTTAGAAACACAGTGTGGCACAACGGGAGCACACGTGTAAATACATGTTATGAAACAGTACGACACACATCATACAGACATTGAAGCAGGTGTTTTATGGCAGGTTAAAAATGGGACGTCTCTGTATAACAACAAAAGTTAACGTCCCATCAGTGCAACACAAATGTTGTCATCTGGTTGTCGCCGCTTCTGCTCGGACACGACCTGCTCCCCCTCTCCACAAAGCGCCTCAGCTTCCCCCCACAACTCCGACATCCAGCCAGTTCATTCATTTCGCCTGCTCGGCTGAGAGAGTTGGCTAATGACATGACAGAGGAGCTCCATGCAAATAGCCAACATCTGTCACGCCGCTACCTCCACTCCATATATTTATTTGCTGATCCTACTTAATATTTCTGCATATTACTGGCTGTTTGTCGGAGGCGGACAGTGATGCATGTTCCTGCATGACGCCGTACAAAAGAAAGCAATCTCCCGCAGCCCCTCACATCCGCTCTGGCTGCTTCTTCTAAATGCATATTTTGTGCTGGCTTTGCAGCCCGCTGAAGGTCAGACGAAAGTAAGGCCCCCTTTATTGTAGGAATAGGAGAAACACATTTGGTTGAGTTAATGTGTGCTGCATTTATCACCGACACAATAAGGAAGGCTAGATAATATATCTCATACAATGTGGGGGAGAATACATTACATGTAGGTGTCATGGTGGCAGCATCTGGGCGTTATCTAAGGGGGTTATTTGGGTTTATCTTGCATCATGGTGACATTCAGGTTTGGAACATCCAAGGTGCCCGCTGAGTTAGCTTAAACTCATTTCACCAAGAACATTCATTTTACTTTTTACATAATGCCACCTTAATAAGCCCAATCCTTCACCGTTATCTTTAAAATAGCAACTGGTCAGATATCAATCCTCCTGGGACAGCTTATTTTGCATTTAGGTGTCAATACCTCATCATCTCATACTGCTGTCTTTCTCAGCTTCCTTTTTTTTAAACTCATGTGGGGGTGGGGTCAAACGTCGACATATCTGCTCCCCCATCCATCTCTGATCCAGTGTCAGCCTTCAGAAGAGATCCCTCACCGACATGGAGCTGTCTCAGGTGCCCCCAGCACTGACTGGCAGGCCTTGGATGTGGAGAACTGCTGTAGCCCGACGTTCAGTCAGCCTGCCTGCTTGCTGACACACTCAGGCGGATAGATCACTGAGGACCAATGACAGCTCGTTATTGCAGGAGATGATAAAAGCTCACCATAGGGATTTGTATCAAAGCAGGAATGTTTGTGTGTCTGCTTGCATACATTGAAGCGCTAGATGAGAGGTGAAGACACAGGGGAAGGATGACTGGAAGCGCTTTCCTAACCTGAAAATGGAGAAATGGGTTGGTGCTCTGAGCTTGAAGCTTGAAGGGATACAGAAAGCACAAAAAATCCAAGCAGCTCTTGGTGAACCAAAATCCATGTGTTTTAACATAAGTTTCTGTTTTTGTTTGGTGGAAGGTTAAAAAACAATCATAAATCATGTACTACTTGTACAAGTCTAAGGTCAAGAACATGCTTGATTTTTAACCCCGTGCGTACAGTGGCTACTGTGCAAAAACCTAAAAACTGCCCTTCAATTTTTATTATACTGCTTTCAGAGAGCCAAATTTTCTTATAAATTATTAAAATAATCGGGTTAGAAATGGTTCTTTGGGATTTCTAAAAGTCTTTCGAAGTTTTTCTTTGGACATTGATTTCTTTTCTCCCAGTCAAGTTCTGGTAACTGGCCATTTTTTCAGAGGAATGTGCACTTTTCCCAGCATGGACTTCCACAAACTGGGTTTACTGGTTCAATAAAAGGTTTGGATGAAGTTATGGAAAGTTGAAGCTGAAGTTATTAATAGTTCAAATGGATGACATGACAAGGGGCAAGTAAAAGTAAAGATGGCGTAAAGGATAAGAGATGAAGAGCAGGATGAAAGAGAGAGGTGGATGTAGGGAGGGAGGGCGAGGACCGTAGGATGGACGACAAAGGTTGGAAGGAGTAATGGTATTGGGGTGAGGAAGGATAAATAGATGAGGTAGGGAGGGACCATCAGATATGAAGGAATGAAGCTGGATGAATGGGTGAAGTAGGGAAGGATGGATAAATAGGGAAAGAGAGATGGATGAGGGAGGGAAGGATTAATAGATAAAGGATGGATGGATGGTTGGATGGATGGATGGATGGATGGAGAGAGAATGATGATAGGGAGGGATGGGATGGATGAATGGCTGATGAAGAGGAGGATGATTGGATGGGAGGGATGAGGATGAATGGGTAGATAGAAAGATAAAGTAGGGAAGAATGGACTGATGGAGAAGGATAAAGATGGATTCTGGGTGAAGGATGGAAAGATGGGTGGATGCAGAGGGAAAGAGGATGGACAAATAAGCAGGGGAAGAGGGGATAAATAAGAGAGATAAAATGATGGATAGATGATGAGGAAATGGGGAAAGAGGGGACGACGAATAGATGGTGAAAGAATGTGAAGATGTGTAAAGCAGAAGAGAGATAAAATGACTGAACATTGGAGGACAAAGATGGATGAATGAATGAGAGAGGAGAGGGTTAGGGTTAGGGAGGGCGGGGTTTAGAGAACAAGATAATAGCGCTAAGGGTGAGCGCAGGTGAGTGGGGGTGAAGCCTTGTTCCTGGATCCAAGTTAACATGCTAACTAATTTCTTTCCTTACTTACTTGACACTGACTTACAAATCTTTTTAAACCATAAAAAGATCCTAAATCCAATAAAGAACCATAGTTGTGTTGACAGATTACAAGCAATTTCATAAGATTTTTTGCCACTTTGATGACAGCAGTCTATTTAAAAGACACATTGCTTGTTTGTATATAATTAGTTACATTTTTTAAGAAATGCCAAGCTACAAAGCAGTAGTTCCTAAACTTTGCCCACAATAATGTTAAGCACCTAGTCATTAGTTTAGTGGCTGTATTGTAGTTAACTATAGTTACAACTGTGTCAGTGTCAGTATTATTATCCATTCGTGTGCTTTATAGTGAAATGTTTTAAAACCAGGAATATCTAACTACTTCGGGTAAGCCAGGTTTTCAATAAGACGGATGCTGCAGTGGTAAAACATCTCCGTTCTATATGACAGATGGGTGTTTATTTCTAAAGTAATTTTCTTTGTATTCAGGATGAAAAGTCCCCAAGTGGTGTTGTAACTTCTTTGGCTTCATCCTCCATGGTGTTTACCCCAGTTTAGGAACCATTGGTACAGTTTGACACAAAGAATGGTGTTGCTGCACAAACATGGTGACTGTCAGAGATATTAGCTGGAGATTTGAGATATTGCACCATGGTGTGCAGAAAGTCTCTGATAACTTCTGAAGAAACAGGACTTATAGCAGATGAGAGGAACAGAACGCGAATAATATCTGAAAGTGATTCTAGAGTAAGGCAGGAAACAAAGCTGGACCTGGACATGCAATTGATACTGTTCACTAAAGCTTCTTTAGAAATGGCCTACGTTTAAGGGCAGTTATAAATCAGGCACTCTCAAGGAAGAGAAACAGGGAGGAGAGGTCAAAAGGTATGCCAAATAACACAAGAACTGAACAAAACATGAGTGGCAAGAGGTTTGATGGAGGGATGAATCTCTCCAGAACTGAGATTTCAACATTATTAAAGCTAAAACAACATGGGAGATCTGTCTGAGAGCTCTCATCTCCTCTGGGAAGGGTAGGCGGATGTTCATCTCAAACTCTGGTCCTAAGAGTTTGAGGGTCCTAACGCAGTATCTTAGCCATAGGACTAAGATACTGTGTGCGTGTCATAGGATGTCTGATGTTTCTTCAGGTATCTGTTGGAGTCGCTTTAAGCATGGGGCACACATGGCCCCCAGCAATCCGATGACTATTGTTACTCCTGTTGTTTTCACCTTCCAGGTTTTCCACAGTTCTTCCTTGATGCCTTTATACTTCTCCAGCTTCTCATGCTCCATGTTCCTGATATTTCCATCATTAAGAATGGACATATCAAGCCCTTTCATTCTCCACCACCTTGGGAGGTGTCTCCCATTGGGACTTAGCGGTCTCCAGTCCATATTTTGCACAGATGTTCCTGTACACTACGCTACTCGGTGATGGCATTCCATGTATTCTTTACCTGCTAGTATCTTGCAGCCTGCTGTGAGCTGCTGGATTGTTTCAGGGCTTTCTTTGCACAGTCTGCACCTGGAGTCCCACCTGGTGTGGTAGATCTGAGCCTCCATGGTCCTGGTACCCTAGGCTTGCTCTTGTGCTGCCATGATTAGCACCTCTGTGCTGTCCTTCAATCCAGTTCTCTCTGGACATTGATAGGACTTGTTCGCATCAGCCACTTTGGCAATCTGTCAGTGGTACATCCCATGCAGCTTTTCCTCCCATGATTGTTCCTCCATTTCATTTTCCTCAGGGTTCCAGTGTCTGACACATTCACTAAGTGCTTTGTCCCTTGGGGCCATCTTCCTGATGTTTTCATGGGGCTTAGATGTTTTGTGTTGTATGTACATAACCTATTATATCCCTTCTCCATTTGAAATGTTTGCCAAAAATCTCAGAAAAATACAGAAGGAGCAGAATGTTTTATCATTTAATAATTACATTTATAGAAGGCTAAAGGAAAAGCAATCGAAATGTAAATTTTTCAGTTTTCTCTCTCTCTCTCTCTCTCTCTGTGTGTGTGTGTGTGTGTGCTATGAGGTGGGTCATCATCGTTTTCTTTGTCATTATGCCACATAACTGCCAATGTGGGCCACAGTCAGACCTTTTAATGGGAAGGCCGAAGCAGAAAGAAGCTTTCATGCAGACAGTGAGGGTTATTGATCTGAGCAATGTAATCCAAAATGACTTCTATTGCTCTCATACTCTGTGACCCAGATAGAGCATGAAATGTGTGTGTGAGTGTGTGTGTGTGTGTCAGAATGATTTTCACCTTTCACTTAGGGATTAAAAGGGCTGAACAACAGATGACTGCAAAAGAGTTTTGAGTCTGAATATCCCAAAGCATACAGTACATAAAATGTATAAGAGAGCAAAAATGGCCTGCAAGTATGATGTGATAGTGAGCAGATCCCCGCATGGATTAGCCTCTTTGTCTCTCTAATAACTTGTGCTGCTCCCTGTGCAGTCAAACACTCTGGCCCAGTGATGACTGAAACTGTGTCAGAGACATATTGTAAGAAAGTGGCAGCCCTATCGCAGCCAGATTACAGCTCATCTTTGTAAATAAAGGTCACTGATGTTGCTTGCTTCTATTTTACAATGACATTATTTACTGTAAAATGTTTATATAACTGTGTTAAAATGATGCATCCAGCAGGTCTTTACTGGGGAAAGTGAGAAACCCCCAAAAGAGGAAGTGTGTGTCATGAATCTATTGGTGCTGCGAATGATTTAAATGTAATTACAATAGAAATGAAAGAGGTAGGCAAATAGGATAACTGGACAAGTAAGAAAATTAGCATCTGGCTGAGAAGCCTTAAAAAGTGTTCCTTTTATTTCTGAACATCCGTTATAAACTACACAAAATATAGGGGAATTTAGGTGGTTGCTGTCTGTCTTTTGATCATAACTGATGGTGTTGTATTATACTTCATACGCAGCCAGGATCATCATCACAGAGTATTTCCAAAGTTTGGAAGTGGAAAAGAATGAAATCATGAGTCCACACCTCAAAACTGCAACAACTCCTGGTTAAAGTATGACATTCCATCCTATAGCAAAAATATGGCAAGGCTGATGACCAGCATGAGGACAGGGTGTCGAGTTGTTATGGCTTCGTATGGCTCTCACACTTTTTACGGACGTCCCTGACTGCAAAATGAATGGCATAAATATGGATGATATATTTTTATCACTCTGGGAGAATGCAATCATCTAATCCACCAAAACAACCCAAAATAAGCAAGAATATCAACAGGAGAATATTGCAGGGGACTGTCCCACATGTTGGGGGAGCACTAGCCACACACACTTGGCTGTGTTGCTTATTCTACAGAAGCTTGATTCTTACGCATTATGCTTTATTATATAAGGTGACTTATTAAGCTCTTCAGTGATGTACTGGTTGTCCATAAAGCCTATTTATAATTTAATATGTATAAAAAAGCAAGTAAAGTCTTATAGTAAGAATCAATAAAGGATTTTTTTTATGTTAAATTGTATGCTATTTTCCCATCACCAGTTTGTATCTATCCCCATGGCGATCATATGATTTATTTAAGTTACACTTCTACCTGTGGGTTTCACAGCATGCAAGATGTGCTACTACACACTGTAATCACTTTGCCAGTAAAAGAACCATAACTTTTAAGCACAATTCATAATAAATTCTGATTAGTCATTTTAATTAATCATCCCAAATTCACAACAGAATGGTTGGTGGTTTGGTGTTACTGTGGTCATTAAGGTACTTTAAGAGTTTTAACGTAGATGTTTGCAAAAGTGTGCACATCTTCAAACAAACACTCTTTTTTTTAAAGTACAACATTTGAATTCACCAATAAAGTTCTATATTCCTGACATGGACTCTGCCTGCTACAGCACAAACTATGGTATAGAGAATCATCCAAGTCTTGCACAAATAGAATAGAAGTATTTATACTGTATTGCGGTCTGATGAGACTGTGTCTGCAGATTTTGACCAAAATTCCAGCATGTACGTTTGTCACAATACCCACTGTACCAAAAGAGCACCATGCCCACTTTGAAGCATGGTGGTGGCGGTATCATGCTTTGGAACTGCTTTTCTTTAACTGGAATGAGTTTTATTCAAGGGCTGCACAGTGGCTTAGTTGTTAGCACTGTAGACTCACAGCAAGTAGGTCACTGGTTTGATCCTTGGCTGGGGCGAGGCTTGGACAGTGGCCTTTCTGTGTGGAGTTTGCATGTTCTCCCAGTCTGTACATGGGTTCTCTCTGGATTAGATTAATTGGTTACTCTAAATTGCCTGTGAGTGGTTGTTTGTCTCTGTGATGCCCTGTGATTGACTGGCGAGCTGTCCAGGGTGTACCCTGCGTTTTGCCCAAAGACTGCTGGGATAGGCTGCAGCTTCCCTGCGACCCTTCATCGGACTAAGCGGTTAGGATAATGGACGGATGGAGTTTGATTCAAGGTCAAGGATGCCCAAAAGATCTACCGTAGTTCAACTTTTAGATGCAATCCTTGTCCAACTCACCTTAATTAAATAAATTCAAGTGAGGAATTCAGCTATTTGATTCAGATGTGTTGGAGAAGGGATGCATATAAAAGTTGGCAGATCTTGGAGACTGGACTTGTGCACCCCTGGTCGAGGTGGAAAGAATTTAATTAAAATATTTGCAACTTTTGGTCCAAATTCCCTGGTGTTCAGAAGCAGCGCTTCATAAATTTGAAAGAAAAGAAAAAGGAAAACTTGGGGAAATGATTTTACAGTAAGATCCAGAGTTAGAGGCATGGAATCTTGTAAATGTCTCAAAATCACTTGTGTTGGGTTTCACTGAAGCAGAGCATGTTTAAAACTAAACACAACATTCATAAGTGTGCAGGCCAACATAAATGGCCATGAAGACTTTTGCTGCTCGATCTTAAGTGTCTACAGGAGCCAAACCAGAGACTTGCTGCTGGTTAGACTGAAAGTTTCATCCATATGCTATTAAAGGGTTCTTCTATACATTCAAAACTCCGATGCTCTCATAGAGCCAACTAGAGTTTAGCAAAATTGTTTGGAGTTAACCGAGCCTTCTGGTGACCTCTTTTAGGAAACAGGGTCCTCCCTCAATAGAGACTGACAACACAACAAGCTGGGACTGATTCAGCGGCAGACTGATAACTGGAATAATCATTTTAGTCAATGAAATATATTATTGTCTGTTTCTTGTTTAATGAGTTGGAACTGTTGGGATGTACTGTAAATAAAAGATACCCTACGCATGAGGCCAGTCAGTGTTGATCACAGCGACTACCGTGATGATGCCAGTACAACATCACTATCACACCTGCAATCAGAATAGAGAAATCCCTTCTGGGTGTTGCATGATTTTATTCCTGGATTTCATCACTTGAATTGTGCGTTCATGTGAGCTTGTTTGGCGTCCTTTGGGAAATGGGACTGTTTAGCGTGCAGAAAAAAAAAAATACCATGGCTTTGCCTATGAATACTGCTGATGTCTCATATTTAAAGTGAACAAACAACAGTCAGCTTACAGTGCCGGTTTCAGCTGTGTACTTATCAGATTAGTTGTAGTTTAAGTCTCGCAGATAGGAAATGAGTCTAATCATCTCTTTCAGGGTTTGTTTTTGTGCACAGTTTCAATCACACTAGGACTAGGCCTCCGTATGGGAGAGTGTAGGTGTGTGTGTGTGTGTGTGTGTGTGTGTGTGTGTGTGTGTGTGTGTGTGTGTGTGTTCTAGCGAGTTTGTAAAGCTCATCTGTATTCATCTGCTAGAAGTATGCATTTTTCAGACGGGGTAGTGGTCTGGCTGTGGGAGTAAGATAACAAGGATACTGCAGCATTTTGAAGAAGACTGAAAGAGGGACAAATCTTTAAGCACTTGACCCTTTGCCCCACCCAAAAGAAAATACATAAGCATTTAATTTAAAAGTGTGAAACATGATTGCATGTTTTGTAGAGGTAAAACCACTTGCAAACCATTTTGAGATTTTCTCTGTGCGTAGATAAGAAGACTTGGAAGAAGCAATTTCATGTGATGTTAGTCCAAATCCATTCCCCAGAAGCCTTTAAGCTAGGGCTGAAATCTCGCTGGCATGAGGACTTTGTGTCTTACTGATCGGTTAAACCTTGTGCCTCTGCATCTGCCACTATTCCTCCAATAAGTGGATACTTTAGCCTCAAAGAAGTCAGAAGTCAAGACAGAAAATGCCAGCCAGGCCGGTTGATTTCAATGTTGAGCATTAAAAAAGAAAGCATGCGGAGTGTAGAAAAACCTCCATTCATAAAGTTAATAAATGAACCATGAAGTTAACTATAAAACATTAAATTAACAAGATCATTATGATGCTAACTAGGGCTGCACGATTATGACCAAAATAATGATCATGATTATTTTGATCAGTATTGTAATCACAATTATTAATCACGATCATTCATTGTGTCTGGAAAAACGTGTATTTTTAATGCGCCACTTGTAAACAACCTACCTGGCAAATCTACATTATATATCATCATATTTCTTATCCAGTGTTTTGATGCAGCTGTATTTTCCATTCTCGATATGACTTGCTCTCATCAGTTTAAGGCTTGTTACATCCTCCACCAGAAGCTTCGTCTGAAGCCGGACAGATCAATGCGGGCGGCAATTTCTGCTTTTTGTGCAATGAAGCTGGTTATTTCATTTTAAAAGCAAATTCTGCGGCACAGCAGGTTGTGCACGTGGCAGGGTTTGTGTATTTTGATATCACATGCTGTAAAAATGTTTGTATTTTTTACCACCTCAATCAGCTGTTTTATCAAAACAATCCGTTTTACCTTCAACAGGAAAAATGCGGAAGCGGCATCTTATCACTTCATGTTTTCTGTGTTAACCACGCCCACCTCAAATGTCCAACCAATCCACCGATACTTAACTGGCTGCTGGTGAAAGGTATGCGCCCTTGGTATTTAGGCTGCGTTATAAAGCCTTAACCACATTGTGATCACAATCCAAATTTAATTAATTGTGCAGCCCTAATGCTAACTATAAAACTAGGACTGAAAAAATCAAATTGATTACAGCATTTGTAACTCATTATTATTGAATCTATATGGATTTTAGTGGATCACTTAATCCAATAACAGACACAGATAATAAAAATGATAAAATCAAGCTTTATTAATGCATTTAATCATATTTTTATTGAAAAAAAGAAGTCAAAAGAAAATATACCTGGCCAAATCTGAGACTTAACATGCTGTTTTCAGTACTTTAACTAACAGCACAAATTGCTCTCTAATTCGGTGTTCACAAAATGTTACAAGGAGTAGAGGAGGTCTTGTCCTGCTCTGACTGCAGCTAGAAGCTGGGGTGCTGAATGAGCACCAAGTCATGTGAGGGTTTTTGGATATGGGGGGAGCTTGCTGCATTGCGGAGAGTGAACCACATGCTTTCATGTCAATTATTAAAAGTCTCTAATAACACCAGAAGAAGTGGCTACATTTGCTAGTACTCACTTTTTTAAAGAGTATCTTAAGAGAGGTCGGAAAAGGCATTATTATAGCGGCAAAGCTGCCAGGTTGTTAGCCAAGCTCTACCATGTCCACCAGTACAATCAGTGTTCTAGGTCTAGGAAATCGTACACTGCCAAAGATTCCTCATTGTTTGTAATGAAAACTGCAATTAAATGCATATTTTAGTGTTAATTTTTCTGTAAAGTTCCACCCCTGCTTAAACATTAAGTCATTAACTTTGAAGTTAGCTGACTTGTTTACTTTAGTTTACTTTTTAGCTCAAACAGAAATAACCTGGCAAGATCATTCAGCATGATTTCAACGTTCAAGTACTTTTTATTCTACCTCATCCATCCATCTATCCACCTATCCATCCATCCATCTACCTATCCATCCACCTATCCATCAATCCATCCATCCATCCACCCATCCATCATACACCTATCCATCAATCCATCCATCCATCCATCCATCCACCTATCCATCCATCCATCCATCCATTCACCTATCCATCCACCCATCCATCCATCCATTAATCCATCCATCCATCTACCTATCCATCCATCCATCCATCCATCTACCTATCCATCCACCCATCCATCGGTCCATTAATCCATCCATCCATCCATCCATCCACCTATCCATCAATCTACCTATCAATCCATCCATCAATCTACCTATCCATCCATCTACCTATCCATCCATCCATCCATCGATCCATTAATCCATCCACCTATCCATCCACCCATCCATCCATCCATTAATCCATCCACCCATCCATTAATCATTCCATCCATCTACCTATCCATCCACCTATCCATCCATCCATCCATCCACCTATCCATCCACCCATCCATCCATCCATTAATCCATCCATCCATCTACCGATCCATCCACCCATCCATCCATCCATTAATCCATCTACCTATCCATCCATCCACCCATCCATCCATCCATTAATCGTTCCATCCATCTACCTATCCATCCATCCATCCACCTATCCATCCACCCATCCATCCATCCATTAATCCATCCATCCATCCATCCACCTATCCATCCACCCATCCATCCATCCATTAATCCATCCACCCATCCATTAATCATTCCATCCATCCACCCATCCATCGATCCATTAATCCATCCATCCATCCATCCATCCACCTAT
Organism: Telmatherina bonti; assembly: GCF_933228915.1. Taxonomy (NCBI): domain Eukaryota; kingdom Metazoa; phylum Chordata; class Actinopteri; order Atheriniformes; family Telmatherinidae; genus Telmatherina; species Telmatherina bonti. Next base: position 28,359,196 of record NC_136617.1, read on the forward strand.
CCATCCACCAATCCATCCATCCATCCATTAATCCATTCAGCCATCTACCTATCCATCCACCTATCCATCCATCTACCGATCCATCCACCCATCCATCGATCCATTAATCCATCCACCTATCCATCCACCCATCCATCCATCCATTAATCCATCCATCCATCTACCTATCCATCAATCTACTTATCCATCCATCTATCCATCCATCCATCCACCTATCCACCAATCCATCCATCCATCCATTCATCCATCCGTCCATTAATTATCTACCGATCCATCAATCCATCCATCCATCTTCTATACCCCTTTCCAGCATTCCAACCTCTTCCTCTCTGTCATTCCCTCACCTCACCTCTCTTTATACTAAATCATCCTCCTTTTCTCACATTTTAATTTCCCACATGTAAGGCAGCATCTGGGGGTTCCATAGTCAGCTTGGCTCATTGATCTTCTGGAACAATATCAAACTCCTCCCAAATTATAAGAAATCCTAGTTGAGCGTAACAAGAAGACCTTCACATGTACACTCTTGCTTTCAGTTCTTCTGCGTACAACCTAATGCTTTTACTCCTCATTAAACCAGCAATCCTTTAGACAAGGCCCTTTGCTTATGAGTGCATCTTTAAGGAAAGGGACTATAAAGGCTCAGCATAGTAGAATAGATTTAACCAATTAGTTGCAAACAAATCAGAAGGCATAGAAGATGAGGTGGGTGAAAACACAAAACAAGTCAGACGATTGAACCAGTATCAGAAGTCACGCAATACTACATATTATGTATGGTCCAATAAAATGTGTTGCTCTGAATTGTGCTCAGATCTCTCTACATATCCCTCTCAGGAGTTTTCCCGCAGTTTTAATTACCAGCTTGTCAGCCTCCAGAAGAACATCAGCTCGTTCAACTTTATATCTTCCAATGAAATAAAGTACAGACACTCGGAATCACTTGGAACTCACAGTTCCCTTCTCTGCTTTTTGCTTCTCTGCCTTGCTTCCTTTTTCATCTCTATCGGTTTCCTCTTGTCTTTCTTCCTGATGACATGACTCACATATGAAAAAAAAAAAAGAAAAAAGTTGTGAAGTCCAAGTGAAGTGTGCGAAACGGAGTTGCTACAAACAAGGATTGCAGGGCAATTGCATGAGAAACAAACATCAACAACCCACGACAGCAGCAGCTACACTCATAGATCTTCATCTGCAGCAGCAACAGCGGGACAAGCTTCTATATTACAGTTACCTCCACATACACTGTTAAAAGAAATGAAGGAGCAGGCGCAGAGAGGGAGCAAATTTTATTTGTTGTGTCTTTGTTCTTAAAAGGTTAAGAGAGTTTAGATGTGTGTGTGTGTGTGTGTGTAATAGAGTTCTGTACAGACACTAAAGCCAGCACATCCGCCTCGGGAAGGAAACATAACGGTAAACCTGATGAACTCTTGTTATCTAATCCTTACTGAAACACACACAAGCAGACACACACACACACACACACACACACACACACACACACACACACACACACACACACACACACAATCCATTTCCCTGTATCTCTCTCTCTCTTTGCTTCTTTTTCTAAACAGAGCTGTGACTTCAATAAGAAGACTTTTCACCAGTACATCATCTTTCATTCCAGTCTGCACCCAGTGACAGTAGCACTCTGGCTGAGGCTTAAACTTAAGCTTTACTGTCAATAATTGATGGCATCCGAAGAAACACGGACTCCGATGAGGAACGAGTTATGAGAGTCTAACCAGGTTAAAAAAGCAAGTGACAAGTCAGGGATGATTACACAAAGAGATGCAAGATGATGCTCAATGCAGATTTTGTTGTTCCAAAACAGAGAAGAAAATACAGAAAACACTGTCCCTGAGCTTTTTGTGTGGGTTTGTGTGTGTGTGCGTGTGTGTGTGTTTTAGGTGCTCTCATCTTTTATTTGCGCAACCAAAACAGAGAAGTTCAGTAATTGGATGGACATATGTACCGCAACCCAATCCACGATCGCCTCACCACCCCGTGCGCCCTCAGGCAAGGTCTGAGCATGGATTAGCAAAAAACAGTCTGCAGAACTCTGCACTCATCTGCGTCGCTGGGGCTGTTAATGTGAAATCCAATAGTTTCAGGGTCAAGTGATCTCTGACAGCATGTCTGGATGTATTATTCAATGCCGGTGAAGGGACTGGGCAGCGAAAGGATGGCCATGGGATTGCAGGCGGGCCAGCCTGAACTAAAAAAAAACAAAAAAACAATCCCACTCCTTCAACAATGCAGAACTGGAAACAAAAACAAGAAAAAAAAAAAACAGAAAAGAAAAAGCAAGTTCTCTCTTCTTCACTGTGGTGGCATATTATGCAACATATTGAAACTTAGAGTCAATCCACAGAGCTCGGGTAAAAAAAAAAAAAAAAAAAGAGAGAAAGAAATCAAAGATGGCGTACGACCCCTGCAGGGTCACACTTTATAGTTCTGCAGAAAAAAAGATCCTGTTGCAGCTCACACATAAGGTCTCAACATTTTTATTTTTATTGCTGTCATGTTCAATCAGCTCCCTTGAGAACTGGGTCACCCCCTCCTTCCTTTGCCGTTCTCCTCCCCGTCTCTCCATCTTCATCCCTCACTCCGAGCCTCCATCGCTTTCCCTGGCACAGAAAGGGGTCTTCACTGAGACATAAACCGTGCTGTTAATTAAAAGATTCCTCAATGGGCATCTGTGCAGTAATCTGTGTCACTGCATCGCCGTCGCATATGGATCATTTGGGGAAAAAAAAAAAAAAAAAAAAAAGTACAACTACCCATGCATTAATGAATGTATAATCATCCACATACAAAATTGCTTTGGGAAGAAGACAAGATGGAATAAAAATTTTTTTAAAAAAAACAGAAGAGGGTAGAAGATTGATTGTTAATAGTTTTATGACTGATAAACAAAGCAATCGATCAATCCGCACGAACCCATAGAGGCACTTACACGGACTCGCGGATGGTTGGGGATAATTTGTCGTCAGGACGATGTTAACCCTTCCAAGCATGGAGGATGTGGATTAATTGTGAGATGGGTGAGAGGGATGGGCGGATTTCTACGCCGTGCAGAAATGATTAACGCTGCAGTTAGGCTGCGCCGCAAACATAACAGCTGCAGTAAACGTCTGAACGGATATGAATGATTTTTGCCGGCGTATGTGAGCGTGCATATGTGTGCAATTACGATCCGTTGCGTTTAAATGGTGCAGAGAAGAACGGGATTCAGCATCTGGGACTTTTAAATTTAAAGGAATCTTTTTACTTTTTTCGGGAAAGCAAGAAAACATCTGATCATCCTGAAAAGCCATCATTGGCATTGACAGATTAAAAAAATAAAATAAAATAAAATAAAATACACACTTTCACGGATTTCTTATTTTTCCACAAATTATGGCACCCTGTTTGAGTAGTCCTGAAACTGTCCCAGAAGGGACCAGATCATGCGACCATCTGCAACATCCCATCTGGGATAGTCTATCATAAATGTTGATTTGGCCAAGAACGCACACTCTCTAAGCATAGTGCACTTTGCCAAAGAGAACAGTTGCCAAGACGAGGGAAAACATTTGCACAGTTTTCGCTGCTAATTGTAAAACATCATCATTAGGAAAAAAAAGCAGCGTGCCAAACCAGTCGAGTCAAGATCAGACGAGAAGCTGAACTCATCAGACGGACTGTGGAGCAGTCAACAGAGCTCTGCGGGGGAACTTGTGCCCACAAGTTAATGAATTGTGCTTTTGAATTAGTGTCAAGTTTGTCTAGTAACAGAAACTCTAGTCGAGCTACAGGTTGCTGTGGATGTGCTGTTTAGCTGTGTTTGCCATTCCTTTTCCATGTCTTACTCTTGTGGACTCCACCAGTCATCATTCAGTCATCTGTATAGATAGGTATCATGTGTTGTAAGCAGGCAGGCCAACAGAACAAAAACACAACCTCGGCAGTGAGTGGCATTAGACTGGCAAGTGATGGAGCTCAGGCCGAGGCATTGTACTGACTTAATGACCTTGTTGTGACATCGGATAAAATCCACTCCGGCAGGGTTTGCAGTTGACTGGAGGGTGTGTGTCGCAGCCCAGTCACCAGGAAAATATGTTGTCATTTTATGTTTATGCAAACCAACATCACATATCATATGTGCAGCCATAAGCTGAAGAAGCCCAGAGTGTCTGACACATGACAGAGAGGCTTTTTTTTTTTTTTTAAAAGAACATGCAGGTTATGTTAGATACACTTACGGACCACTTTATGAGCTAAACCTTAGCACAAGTTTCCCACCCCCTTCGCCTTCAGAACTGCCTTAATTCTTGGTGTCAAATTCAACGGGGTGTTAAAACTGTCCTCGGAGATATTCCTCCATGTCGACATGACAGCATGACAGAGTTGCTGCTGATTTGTCGGCTGCATATCCATGATGAGAATCTCCACCACATCCCAAAGATGCTCCGTTGGATTGAGATCTGGTGATTGTGGAGGCCGTTGGAGTACTCTGAAGCTTTAGTTGTGTTTCCATTAGACATAGAAATGCACAAAAACTGTAAAAAAAAAAAAAAAACTGCTGATAAAAAAAAATGCAATGGAAAAACCTACATTTAAAAAAAATCTCAAATATCACCAAATATTTTTGTTTTGTGCTTTCATGAGGCTGTTTTTGAGATATTTCGACATATATTGATATATATATATATATATATATATATATATATATATATATATATACATATACATATATATATATATACATATACATTATATATATATATATATATATATATATATATATATATATATATATATATATATATATATATATATATATATATATATATATATATATATATTGCTAGAAGTAGTCATCACAAGGTTGGTACTCTGGTCATAAATCATAATAAATCAAATCAAACTTTATTTCTAAAGCTCTTTTCATGCCAGAGGCAATGAGGAGTCACATCAAGTCATGCAGATCAAAATAAAACAAGCCTTCACGCACCAAAATTGACAAAACAATTTGAAAATACTCTCATGTTCTTTTTCACAGTCATCCACACACACAAGGACAGACAGTAACCCCTGCCCCCCCGTACACTAACACGACTCCATAAACACTGTCTCTTTGACTGAAAATGAGGGCAAACAAATAAACAAACAAAAAATGAAGTAATAAACATCTAAAAGGGTTACATGGTCAGCAGCATTACACAGGAGGGCTGTGGGTATAAATGATGTTCAGTTGGTACAAAAAGGGAACAAAGTGTATCAAGCTGTTCCCCTTTCAGTATGCTTTCTTTTTTCCCATCAGGCATTGACTCAAGGCAGGATTGGTCCATGCTTTCTTTTCGTTTCCACAGAATTCTGAGGCTACCATCTGAATATTGTATCTAAAACATAGACCAATCAGGCCAGACATAGACATACAGACACAGATTGTCATATTTTAGCCAACCTGTGTGAATTGTAGCTTCAGATTCCTGTTTTTAGCTAACAGGAGTACAACTCGGAGTAGTCTTCTGCTGAGGTAATGCATCTGCTTGAAAGCTCAGTGTGTTGTGGATTGAGAGACGGTGGTCTTCATACCTTTGTTATAACCAGTGGTTAAAACAGGAGTGAAATGGGAAAGAAAGTATGCTCTCAAACAGGACACAAGAGGATTTTCTACTAAAATAGTTTCAGTGGTGGTTTGAAACCTGAGCCTGACTTAAAACCAGTTCTGTCTTTTCAACAAAGCTGGTGCTATGATCTGTTCCGAGCCAGAACAAAGACAGGCTTACATCAGGGTATGAGGACATTATGGGGACCAACCAGTACAGCTGTAATGTCATGACTGTAATGTTTAAAATAAAAAAAACCCACAAAAAAGTCAAGTCTGCCAAAGTCAAAAGACAAAAAAAAAAAAAAAAAAAGAAGAAAACTCTGAACTTGAATGTAGTTAAAGCAGTAATGGAAGAACAGAAACTCAGCATTACTTCATTTCTCTGCTGTTCATGTTTCACATTGCCAATTGCATCTATAAATGCCATGTGCAGCATTAAATTAACTTCACAATCAGTTTGCAGCTGAAACACTTCTGCAGCTACATTTATCAGCTACATCGTTGCGTGTTTTAGGTAGGCCAGTTGGGACTGGTATAGCCATCTGAAGCAGTGGACATAAGTCCTGTTTGTATGAGTGTTCGTAGTACTGGTAAGAATTTGGAAATACAAGTCAGTGTTTTAGAGAGCTTTCACAAACACTAGACATTATTTACAACAGTGTTTAAAATCAAAAATAGTCCAACCAAGCGGCAACCTCCGGCAGTTAAAAGTAAAGCCTATGTGTGAGTGCCAAAACCTGCTGTTCCCCCCTCATCCAATGGGGGCTCCAAAACAGAGCGAATCCCCATAGACAAGATGTTAAAAAGACCAACTTCACAGCAGAAATAAACATGTTTACAGCCTGGTACAAAAATCCATTTTATGTTTAATAGGTCAGGTTTACCTTTATGACAACTATGGGGAATGAATTTTTTTTCTAACTCCTCTGAAAGTAATCTCAAACTTTGGCATATTTAGGGGCGTGTCCATTTGATTGGCAGGTACCCGATATCCCACTTCAAGAGAGAGGAATGTAGAACAACCGCGGTTTTTAGCCGGTTAACAGCGTGACTTAGCTTTAGTGCTTTAGCCCGCTTACTTCAGTTAGCTGGTTAGCTCCTGTTAACTCTGGGTTAGCTCGGTTAGCTCCTGTTAACTCTGGGTTAGCTCGGGTAGCTCCTGTTAGCTCTGGGTTAGCTCGGTTAGCTTTTAGTTACAGGCAGCTCGGAGTTTGCTAGATGTCAACCATCCATCCCTGATGCTCACAGCCCCCCTCTCAGCTCCACCTCTTTGCCCATATTTGTATTTTCCAGGAGAGACAACTTACGTGATGCTGCAAAGATGGTGATGGTAGGAACCGCTCACCGAGCTTCAATTCAGTTCTTTAGAAACCAACGGGTCACATCACGGAGCCTATGTCCATCTTTTTATATACATTCTATGAGTCTAACACATATCTGAAACTGTTTTGTACACTGTTGTCTACAGAAACTCAGCAGAGAGTGAAGGGATGATCCAAACAGAGTGGACATTAAAGATCATATAATGACAAGGTTTAATATAACATTCATGGTACCGTTAGCCACCATTCTGTGTCTGGCTTCTTTTTGAAGTTGAAGAACCTTGGTTTTCTGGTGAACTTGTCCAGGTCCACACCAGTTTAACCAGAAACAAAGTGGGCGAATTTTACTTAGTGGAAGTTACAGAAGAAGCAAACTGATGTATTGTGTTGATTGGTCAACTTACCATCTTTATTTCTCAAAGACCCAGTGGTGGCAGGCAGTACATAGTGGGTTTCTCTTTCTTCTTTGGTCATGGCATTCGGGTCAACTGTGCTTTAGTTCACTGTTGACATCATAGTCACAAAGACCCACAACTATCCAGTTCCAGTTGAAAAATGTCTTTTCAAGTTCCAAATCAGCTTTCTTTTCGGTATGAATAAGTCTGCTCCTCCAAACTGTGGTTCAGGAATTGGCACAGAGCCCTACTGGTGTGACCGGGCTAAAAGTTCTTAGAACTGGCTGCACAAGCAGCCCTGAAGCAGCATCAAAAGCATTTTATTGAAAAGATGAGACTGTGTCATATTCAAGGAAAAGGGCAAACAATATAAAGAAAAAAGAAAGAAAGAAAGAAAGAAAGGGGGAAAAAAAGGCCTACAACCCTCAATCCCCAGGCTTCAAGATAAAAACAGCTCTGTTGATCCGCCACCATGTCAACTACCTTTCTTCCATGGCATCAATAACAAATGTCACTTTGTGTATTTTATAAAGATGTTACTTACTTACACAAAACAGATTCAATGTCCTGGGAATAACCTGGTTCTTTGCTTCGCATATATACCGTCACATATAATGTGACCACATTTATTCACTTTGTTTTGTTGCCATTTGCTCCCAAAGTGAAATCTATTAAACAAACTTTAAGTTTAGAATAATTTGACACAGATATCAGCTCTGAAGGACAGGAGAAAATTACCATACTTAGATGCTTTCCAACATGCTTTTCTACGTTGTAGCATAAATATGTTTTTTGTCCACTGATGCATCAGGAGTCATGTGGTTTTTGTGTACTTAAATAAAACAATAAATATCTTTTCCATCAAAAAGTATATTATAAAGCCTACTCTATAATAATCTACATTGTCAAGACCATGTTGCCCAAATATTGATTCTCCTGCCTTCAGCAAATTAGCATTTATATTGGACAATATCCTTTCATGTGCACAAGAGGAGCTGTGTAGCAGAGAGTACTGTTTTTCTAAAATGGAAAAAATGTAATATGCATGCACAGCCACGGGCAAGCAGCTGACTAATTCTTGCATTTTGATCACAAATGTAATAGTGGGCAGGGAGCTGGCAGCCAGTTAAATATGCTCTGGACGTCGTGGCAACAAAGTGCCTGTGTCATTTCTCACCGCTTTGCGAGGCCAGATCCCAGCAGCAGGTGTGGCATCTAACGGGGGCAAAGACTGTTGACAATGAGTCAAAGTGACAGACAGATCCCACTTCATATCAGCAGCAATCCCAAACCACAGAGCACCAGTCCTCCGCCAAAACACCTTCAGTTTCATTCTGGTGTCATCACCCTGCTCCCCTCCTCATCCTCCTCCCCCCTCGCCTCACCTCACCTAAACCCACATCCTCCCTCTCTCTTCCACTTCCCCTTTCTAAAACTCAGGCATAACACACAAGACAAACCAGGGAGTGTGTTCATGAGGAACAGCACTTTACAACAACAGTGTTGTTCAAATGCTTCAACCCCCCAAGGCAACTTAAAATTGATCGGCTACGATCAATGGCTTTTATTTCTTTTGTGTTTAAAAGGCTGTGTTAGGTATACACACTGGGTGGGAGACTAATTAAACCAAGCACCAAAGAGATCTCGGACTAATCGCCGGTCTGACTGCAGCCTCCTGTCATGAATACTTCATCTTAAGTAGTTCGTATTCATAAAATCAACCTAATGACCTCATCTGACTTCACTCTGCAGTAATGGGGGCCTATTGACATCCTCTTATCTCTGGCTTAGCTTGTGTGTTCTCGTATGTGCAAGCGTCATGCTGCTGCTAACTGTGTCTATATTTTACTTTTGCATGCTATTTTTTCTTAGTGTGACACATTTTGAGGTCTACACTGTTTAATGAACCTGATCCCAGTTTCTTTTTGGATTACTCACACCAAGAAATGAAGGTTTTAACACTTGCCCATTGATGTGCCATAATATTTTACTTTGTCGCCTAAAATATAGCTCATTTTATATCCCCATAACAATATACATAACCATATAAAATGGTTTGTGTAATTTTGTGTCAGTGATCAATTATTTGTCAGATGTGCTTGGCAACGGCAGCAGTGATCTTCCATCTCCGGGAACTATAGCTGTATGGCGTTTCACGCATAAATGCCTGTTGCAGTGTTTGCGTCTGGAGTTTAGTTATGATGCTGATTTTACGGCTTTTCCTAGTTGACTTTCTATATTCTTTGTCTTTATTCTTGTGCAGGTGATAAAATGAGTCAGTTGTGTGGGAGTCCGTTGTTGGGACACATTTTACAAACATCTGTAGTCTTTTCCACGTGAGTCTGTCTTTTTATCCAAACCGCATCCATGTGACAGAAATTTACCCTCTTTTAGGAGCAAGCTCATTGGTTTTGGTTGGCTAGTCATCTTATCGTGAATTACCCTGCTCTGAAACACGTCTGCTTTCGTCTTTCTCCGTGAATGTTTACATATTGCAGCATGCATGCTGTAAAGCGCATCTGAGTGGCCACCTCATCTAGGCAGAGGCTACAGTTCCATGCCATGCCACCTGAAGGCTCCATGGTCAATATAATCCAACATATTGCCCTTTGCCTTTCCGCACCAAGAATTACCCTGGGGACTCAACATATTAAACATGTTAAAAGACCTAACAGCTTGTGCAGTTTGGCATTTGAAAATTTGCACTTTTTTTTTTGGCACAAAATGGTAAATCATGACTCATCATTGTTTAGAAATACTAAACATTTTGGGGTTACTTTTATACCAAATTCTGACACCATAACATTTATCAATTGATCTTCTTACTGAATCTTTCAGAGCATTTATTACAATATTTCCCTGAAACTTTCTAAACCATTATGTTTTTGTTCCATTTGAGAGACTTTTTTAACCTCTAGAAATGCAATTTGGAGCAAAAGCTAGACCTTTCATGCTCAATAAACCCATTTATTACTATCTATCAAGCATCTATTTTTACAGTGCAGAAAATCTTCTCACTTTGAGCTGCAGCGTCTGAAATACTTGTGACATTGCAAAAGGAAAGTGGCATTACCATTCTGCATGCTGACATAACATCTTTGCCTGAAAAGCTGGTGAGGCTTGTACAACAGGACTGGGGCTATGAGGCAGTTTATGCAAATTATTCTTATGGTTGACATTATAATCTAAATGTCAAGTAGCAAAATACCTCTAACAGTGTCACCTTTGCATTAAAGATGATGACAACAATCATAAAGACAGACATCTTTTGAGCTAAAATACTCCTAATTTTTATATGCTTTACCGGTGCTCATTTGGTCTAAATATGATGTGCAAGCTCATGCGAATGTAAGAGTGTTTTTACAAGTATTCACTGGACTGCCACTTGGGGCAGAGTGGCATAGAGTTACCGCTGCTGCCCAACACAGCCAGCTGCAAAATACTAACACAGCAAAAGAGACCAGTGTGGTTTATTTACACCTGGGATGAAAATGTTTTGAGGGGCTGTCATTTTATCGATGTACGCACATACTGACACGATGAAGGTGCTAGGGATTTTTCCGAATCCGTGTCACACATTTAGCATTAGATTAATGTTTGGAGAGTGATAGATGGGTAAATTGTTCCTGGCGAATGTATCCGAAGCTTCCCCACATACTGTCTTTCCATTCATCTTGCCCTCCTTTCCCCTCACACTCCTTCCCTCCCTTTTCTCCAACAGCAGTAGGGAAACCGGGGATGTGAACACACACCTCTTTGCCAAGCCTCACAGCTCCCCTGGCACCACACTGCAACATAACACCTTCCAAACCTTCCCCTTCCCTCCCTCCCACCGCTCCCCCTCTTCCTCTCTCAGCACGGCTGAACAGCATGTTTGATTCCACAGACGCTAACTCTGCTAGGTTTTGACCTTTATGTGGTTTCAAGGCCAATACTCATATTTTTGGAGTGAAACTGCTGATAGCAAAAAAAAAAAAGTTAAGTGTTTCCACTCGTTCTTTCATCAGTTGTTTAGAGCTCAGGAAAGCCTGTGAAGCAGCATCAATCCGAGGGCCATTAAATGTAATATTATCCAGCTGAATCTGGAGCGCACAAAGACAGTGTGACATGTCTAAAAGGATAACTGAAGTTTAGTCACATTTTTGGAGTTTTGTCCCATTTTTTCATCTAAACTTTAGTTTATTTGATCAGTTGTTTTTTTTTTTTAAATTTTTAAATTTAAATTTTCAATATAGTTATGATTGAATTGCATGTCAATGGTTGACCGTATAAAACGAAAAAAGGGGGAATAAAAGTATAGAGATTCAAAAACAGAAAACAACAGCAACAGCTATAACATCAAAACCTAGAGACAACCAGTGGCTTCATCTGTAAGCAAACTTAATAGCACACATCTTACTACTTCTGTAAGAAAAGAAAGCAGAGAATCATCAGGAGCACCTACCGCAGTGTTTCTCAATTCCGGTCCTCAGGCAACCCTACTTTGACACACCTGGATGAAATAAAGGGCTCATTAACAGGCTGTAAAGAACTTGATGAGGAGGTTTAAAAATCTGACTCAGGTGCTTTGGAGGAGGATCATGTCTAAAACATGCAGGGCAGGGGGGCCTGAGGACCGGGATTGAGAAACACTGACCTACAGGAAGACTAATAGTGAAAACCATCAACAGTGGCAACGACTCTATATGCAAACATAAGTTTAGCTATGAGTATTTCAACCCACAGAACAACACATCAAAATACAATAAATAAGATGTGTTTCATGATTAATGTAAATGTAATTGCACCCCTGCTAAGAATTAGAGGCAGACAAAACCCAGGCAACCCCAACAGAACTCTGGGAGCTCATTGCAGGAAGTCATTAGCATGGGCCCCACAGTACTTGAGTACTGTGCAAAAGTAAAAGTACTGAGTCACTACAGTGTGACATTAAAGGAACCAGAATTTCTTGTAATTTGTCTTAAAGTCGTCTGAAATCATAGTTATTCAGGTTTCTTGAAGTTTTTCTTTGGATAGCTGCTTCCCTCTCTTTCAGTCCAGTCCTTTTCTCTGACATTTTCAGATGAATCTGACTTAAAAGATGAATGTGAGTTTAAGGCCAAAGTGCTCATTTTAAGATGAGAAACCATTTTATACCATTTAACTTTAAAAGTCACTTTGTTGTGGTGCCCTGTCACAATTCAACATAAATTGTTTGCTTTTCTTCAGTTTCATCTACAAAAAACCCCAAAAAACAGCACAGCTTGACAGACAATTGCATTTGAGGTCCAACAATGTGAATTATAACGAGCCATTGGGTGAAGTCTCTGTGTTGTGTGCAGTATGTCCTTAACAGAAACTGGACAGGAGGAAGGCACATTATAAAGTGTCAGGTCTAAAAGAAATATTTCAGGATTATTAATAGTATCTACAAGTGATGAACCCTAAAAAGTGTGGAAAAAAATTCAGCAAAGACCTGACGCAGGATCTGATCCATCCTGATTCATCCACCGTTTACCGGCGACTGATCAGCAATGGTCTGCAGGAAGGGTGGATGTCAAGGTATTCCTGCAGATAGATAACATGGAGAAAAGGTTGAGGTATGCTCAATTACACATTAATTGGACTGAAAATTAGTGGCAACAGGTCTTACGAAGTAATGAATCCACCCCACAGCACCAACAGTTTTGTTTGAACTGCAAACTTTGACTATAATCAAGAAAAATGAGAAGAAATAAGTTTAAAAGTCAATATGTTATTAATAAATAGAAATATTTTGACAAAATTACCTGTAATAAAAACCTGAAATATGACAACAGTGAGTGATAATAATCTGACAGGCCAGTAACAGATATCGGTGTAAACCAAAAGTCTTCCAGCCAACACCCTAAGCAGTATTAAATTCTTCATCCATAGTCTCTCTAAAACTTTTTCTTTCCCACCCTTCCACCAGTAATGACAGCTTTATCAGTCCGACTACGTTTGCCATCTCCAGGACTGGGCTGCTCTCCAGTCCAGTATGCAGCCCGTTCAGCTCTGCTCTGCTGAAGCCACACGCTAACAAGCACGCCTTGTATTTCCATTATGTAGATTCACCATCGCTGTGTATGCTTATGCAGTATGGGCTGAAACCTGTCCAGCTTTAACATATGGAACCCACCTGCCAACACCCACTTCACTGACACCTTAGTCTCTTCCAACTCCAATCTTGACGGTTCTGTCTTTTGGGCCATAAAAACTAGGTAGACTTTTTTCAAATTAAATGCATATATGAACCATATGTGTGAGGAACCTTTGCAGGCCATGTTTAATTTGACGGTTGTGCCTCGTTGTAACAGAAACCGTACCCTCCTTCCACTCTGTGGTTGTCTCAAAATCTACCGTAAACATTTTTGCACTCAGACTCGCAGGTCAAACACAATTATAGCTCAGGTCATTAAAGCTACAAATCTAATACCGTCTTATTATGTCCTGAAGTCATCCCTAGAGCTGAAACAGCGTTCACACCGCCGTTCTAAATCTAACTCCCCTCCCACTTAAAGATAGATTCCAGCTCTTTTTATAGAGGGCTGAGCTGCAGAATTGCGTGTTCTATTTCAGATGTCTCAGGCTCACATCATTGTTTGTTTTAGCAGGCTAACCTTCCCTGCGTATTTATAGGTGTCGAGGCCAGGAGGAAGACCACAGTAGCTCCATAAATAAGCTGCCAGGGCCTCCAGCAAGCGTCCTGACCAACAAAAGCCCAGTCATTTCACAGGCCATTACCTGGAGCTGCCTTGTAGGGAGGCTGGCCTGGCCTCCAAGGCAAAGGAGGGTCTCACAGCTTTGAGGGTGAGATGGGAGGAAGTAAGATGTTTGGATTAATAATACATATGGTGATTTGTTTCACCTGACCAAAGCCTGCGAAAATGCGATGGGAGTAAATGGAAAATAACCAAACGCAATGCATCACATGTGAAGCTGCTCAGAGCAGTGCAGTCATTCCTTGGACCTTCCATTCCTCTTGCCTTTTGCTTCCATTCACACAAGCTGCCATTCCCTTCCCTGTCTGTCTTTCTCTGAACTTTTGGCCCTGGGATCCTGTTGGTTCCCCGCCCAGATGTCCCCTGGCTCTTAAAAATAGCTGAACCGAAAACATCACACGCTCGCACAGACACACAAAGCCCATCCGTGACGTCACACGTCAACAGAAAGAGCGCGCTCTGTGTGTGTCAATGCTTATCTCTGTCTCCACAGACGCAGTGCAGAAAGCCAGTCAGCAGAGGCCACAGCCAGCGCGCTCCACAGCAGCCAGACCTCGCCGAGCTGAGGAAACTGCACCCCGCAACACAAACAACCCATCAACCGCAGCAGCGTTTCAGGGCTGACTGTCAATCCCACTCCCTCCCTGCGAGGTACAGCACTGCGACACCTGCATGGCTTAAGGAAATGGCCGTCTTCCTTCCGCCTCATTTCAATGTAGTCTTTCATAGTCATGAAATATTCAAAAGCATTGTTTTGCAGGGCCGTTCAACAGTGGCATTTGTCCTAAATATTGCCGCGCTCATTTACTGGGTGGCGACAGTGATGATTCCATAAAGCATATGAATGGAGAGAGTTGTCATGTGGATGTGGCTGAACTCTGAAAGCTCATGATTTTAAATCAGAGGGGAGCACTGCCGGCTGGCACGGAGGGGCTTCCAGAGGAGTAACTACAACTGCTAATTTGTCTCAGAATGGTCCTTTACAATTTCAAGGGCACTATAACTGTTGAATGAAATGATGTTTTATATTTTATGATTGTATCCTTGCCACACATGGTGGGGTAAGATAGCGGGATGAAGGCCGTATCTTTGTCCGTTCTGATAATACCTGCAATTCAAATGTATTAACTTTCTACAACAAAGAAGACATAAAGTCCATCCATCTTTCAGCAGCTTATAATGTCATATATCTTTCTTGACTTCAGACCCATTTAAAGCCAATAACACAATTTGTTTAGAGAATTGTTTTTTTGTTTTTTTTTGTTTGACAAAATTAAAATAAAAGAGCAAAACAGAGAATAATTATAGGATATAATGTGTCGTTTCAGTAGGAATGACCCAGCTTTTAGGCTAAGCCTGTCTACATTATAGCTAGCAATGTACGACCAATATGGTGATTAAAGCTTGTTCCATCCTCCACAAGAACAAGAACGGAGTTCTTGTTCTTGAGGCTGCAAGAACAAGAAAAAACGTCTTGTTTGTCAGGTCCATAAATACTCCACGAGAAGCACATCTGCAGCGGGGAGGGATCACTGCGGGGGGGCGATGTCTGCTTTATGTGCAATGAACCCGGTTGTTACCTCCGGCAGTTTATGTTTTTCTCTGCATCTTTTTACTCAAGATAACTTAAAAGGTTACGGAGGGATTTTTATAAATATTTCAAGAGTTGTTGCAAATGTAAAAATGAAAAACTAATTAAATTTTGGTGGTGATCCAGATGACCGTTTGGATCCAGGAATGTTTTAAAAGGATTCTTTAACATTGTACTTGGCGGAGGTTTCCGCTCTCTGCGCGCTTTTCTTATTTCATATTTAACGAGCAACTTCGTCTACGGCAGGGCGAGTTGTGAACGCGGCTGGGTCCGAGTGTTTTAATGTTACATGTAAAAATGTTTGTACCACCTCGATCAGCTGTTTTATCAAAACAATCCGTTTTGCTGGCAACAGCAAACACACGGAAGCAGCAACTCCGCTTCATGCTTTCTCTGTGTTAACCACTCCCACCTCACATGTCCGACCAATCACACGATACTTCTCGCAGCCCTGCAAGAAAAAAGTTCTGCTAGCCCGGTGTGTCAAGAACTATCCTCAAACACAGAACAAAGTTGTCATTTTCTTCTCGGAGCCTTGAGAACAAGAAAAAAGTTTTGTCTTCTCATGGAGTATGGAACAGGCTTTAGAGAGTAAAGGAGTATAAATCCCATGTTTTAACGGTGACATCAAGATATTTTATAATTATGGTCCCTGAAATAAAAGCAACTGACAGTCACACCAACAATGCATTAAAATATGTCCAGTTTGATCACTTATCTACATATTCAAAAAACAAGGTGCAACGTTTGCTTGAAAACACAGAAAATGGTTCACTCAGCCCGTTGAATGCAGGGCAGGAAATTAGGAGGTTTTTTTCTCAGGCTCTTTAATCTTAAAACATAAACTCTGAAAGAATAAAATAATTCTTTATAGCAATAACTGCACATGAAATAAGTGAAGTGTCCTCAGTCAGAGGCTTCTTCAGGTCTTGGACGCTGTATTATTGAGGGAGAGTTAAATATTATTAAATAATCAGATTTAATTAAACAAAATTATTCAGTTAAAATTACACTAAAAAGACCTGGAAATGGCCACGGTAACTGATTCCAGTTAGGATTAATAGTTGAAAATGACGTGAAATGAACTATGATCTGATTGGGTAGAAGCCTTAAGACGTTCAGTTCACTGTGATCCTGCTTCTGTTTATTTAACAAAATCTTTAAACAGTTTGTAAAACTTTATAGCAAAGAGATTATTAGACAGTCCTTAGACAAACTAAGCACTAAAGGCTAAGTGGTTTGAGCATCGGCGGGACGCAGGGTGGCCAGATGTCACGCTTTGTGCGGGAAAGTCCTGCATTTCTATTACTTTTCACACGTCCCACAAAACGAGGCGCTCTCCCGCATTGTTACGACCAGTCTTCACTTTTGTGAAAAAAACTGGCTTTTACTAATGGTGTGGCAAAATATTTGATGGCTGTCACATCACACCACCTGCTGATTTGAGTTACACTCATGTCAATCAAACTAGGAGGCAGGACTTAATGCACATCTAGGATGCAATAAATACACCGATTGATCATGGAGGACAGCGAGACGACCGCAGCGAAGAAGAAAAGAAAGTGTTGTTACAATAAAGACTGGGAAAGCATGAATTCCTAGGTTAAACCTGTTCGAGGAGACTGTGAGACGGTTTGTCAAAGTAATTTTTACGTGTCACACGGCAGGGAATATGACGTGAAACGGCACAAAAAATCTGAGTCACAAAAATGGGCTACTCTGACGGAGGCTTTATAATCACAGATTTGTTATGTTTAGATAGTAATTTTATTATCAAAGAGCCGAAAAGAAAGTTTATATTTTTTTAAAACTTTGTCATGGCAGAGTGGAATCTCACATTATCCCACATTTTTAGTCTTTGTCCCACATTTGGTGAGACAAGATCTGGTCGCCCTAGCGGGACATTCGAAAAGCGGACCTTCTACGTGGAAAGGGGGACTTTCCTTTTACGTATGTTTTCTGAAAGTCTATTACTTTTCAATACTCCTGAATTTGTAAAACCTTTTCTTAAATGTTAAAGCACTAAAACTGAACAAGCCCTGATTACTGCGGTGAGCAGCAAAGCACCATGACTTTCTTTTAACAATATGGTCTACGCATGTAGAGCTGCATTAAAAGTAGTGGTGTTTTTACTTGTAGAGCCTCAGAAGTTGTTTTACTGTTTTATCTGAATATAGTTATGTCACCAAGCTTTGCAAATAGACATCGGCTAAGACTTCAGCATCTTCCCTTGAGAAAATTTGAGCAGGTCCGCTCTTTCTTTAGCCTCCGAGGTTCCATTCATTCAGCATCGGCCATTCATCCTGCTATCTCTCAAGAACAGTAAATTTGACTTAAGATCAGCTTACAGATCTGGTTTAATAAAAGTCAGGCAGCTAACCGACGGAAACACTAATATATTTGCTAAAAGGAACAAAAAAAAAAAAAAAAAACAGCAGCAGAAAAGCTGAAAATAACCAACCTGAATAAAGATTGTACACGTAGAAAGTATTTTCTGGTTGACATTTTAGATTAAATATCTTCTTATGGTTGTAATTTCTTTGTTCTGGCCTGGTGGTGTATGGAATTAAGCTTCACAGAGAAGGCGGGGATATGGTTACTAACACATACACACACACATTTGGCATCAGAAATGCCAATCCACACTATAGTTTTCTTCATAGAGCGAAACAGTCATTAGAAGATGTAATGGATTAGCCATGGATAGAGTGAAGGGAGACAGAGAAGAGGGAGAAGAGGGGACAAACCAGGATCGAAATGATGGAGATTGGCAGATGGGTAAAATGGATTGGATAGACCGCTCTACGGATGAGAAGACAAGACGGAGAGCTGATGCCGACTGCACAGCGAGAGATAATGGAAACTGATTACAGAAAAAAAAAAAAAAATCAACAAGGTTTCTCTCATTCCAGGAGCTCTGCTCAAAAACACGGCAGTAATATGATTGGTGAGCTCCCGGATTCTGGTTAAAGCTGATTGTTGCTGAATTTGGTCCACAGAGTCAACAAGCTCCATATATAGAAAAGGAAAAAGAATGAGGAGGTGATAGAGGGAAAGAAACGGGAGCGAGGGATCCAGGTGACAGCGATCGCAGCTGTTTTTAGGGGCTCTTTGGGCTTCCGTGCGGCCTTCTCGTCACAAACTGCTCTGGTGTTTACGCCGTGCCTCCCTGGCTTGTGTTCATATGAGGGAGTTGAGAAGCTGCAGGAGACAAACAGGATGTCTGTGGGAGGACAGATGAGAGGGGGGGGGGGTAAATCTGACAAGGAAGTTTGTGGATGTGTGTGTATTAATCCCAGGAAGGACTTCCTCTGAATCCGAGCTGCCTGGGAGTTCTGTGGGAGTTCCAGGCGTTGACACGGGAAAAAGCAGAGGAAGGGGGAAAGAAGAGAAGAAAGAGAGCAAGAGAGGTACCAGAGAGTGAGAAGGATCAAGGGCAGTGGCACCATTGAATCCCACTTCTAAAAGACACACACACACTGAGAGGAAAAACCACCCACACTGAAAGGCCGCATGAACAGCAGCAGCACTGGCGTCATTATGAGCCGATGACGGCGAACGCAGTCTAAACCCACTCAGCTACTTTGCCTCAATCAAAGCTACTCCAGACCTCTGACTGAACAAACACACCGTCTGACCCGGGCTGAGCAGCGAGCGCAATTAACCCTCACTGTTTGTTTTCATGTGCTACGTGCGCCAGGTGGGTGGGGGTCCTGACTCAGCACAATATTTAGAGATAAGAAAGCCAGTTATGTTTGTTTAAAATAATGTGACAGAGAAATATGCCTGTGTTGACACGAATAAGATCCAGAAGCTCAACACTGAGCTTGACCTTGAAGGTAAAAATGTCATGAAAAGACAAACAAATCCTGGTGAAAGTTTATTAGTTTTTCTTCTTCTGTGTTTCTTTTTTTCTGTTTTTGGTTTCAGGTTTTTAAATGCTGTATGTTTCTCCAAAGAGATGCATTTAGAAAACCGTTTTGAAACAAGGTTACATATAAGGGTACAATGATTAAACAGCATGCAGAGTTTTACAGAAAATAGAAAATTAGCTGTTAGCAGAGCTAAAGCTAACCGAGGCAGCTGCTAAATAATCAAATGACTAGCTTGCGTTTTATGAGTCACTTAATCTAATAGAAGATAATGAAAAACCAGTTGCATATTTTTATGTAGTGGGAGCTACTTTCACTGCAGCATTCCTCGCAGGTTAACAATCTCTCAAGGTTCGTTAAAGGGGTCCTATTATGGTATTTCAAGTTTTCTGAGCTTTCTACAGTGTAACAGTGTTGAATCCTCATCAGACATGTGAACGGCACTGTTTTTTATCACCTAAACACATGGTCGAGTTTGAGTTCCAGCACTCTCTCCGTTCGGTTTCCATGGCGATAAAAAACGCATCGTTTTAGAGAGTTTTTTCTACTTGGAAATCCTTGTGATGTCCCGGGGGATAAGGTTTGGGGATTGGTTACCTTCTACTGGTTAACAAGGGCATGTACAAATACATCAGGTGGATGGAAAATGTCGAATAAAGTTATTTCCAACGATGGCTGGTGAGTTTACCAAAGAGAGACATCCTGCTGCATTCGTTGCTGTGGGTTGCTGTTTTCCACTTCGTTTTCAGGGTCTGATTCAGGTTCCAACATGTAGTTATTGTCCAATATCACTAATGAACGTAGATCTTAAAATAATCAGCCTAATCCTTCTGTTTATGAGATGTTACAATGACGGCGAAAGCAGTTGCGGTGCGCGCTCCCGATGTAGTGCAGTGGCGGGAGGCGGGGCTTAATGCGGAAGAGTCTCAATCCACTCGTTTTGCCCACAGGCTGATCTGACAGCCTACGGAGAGGGTCGGTCTGAAGTAAATAAAGCGATTTGTGACAATAACTTGATCAATCCCAGCCCTTCTGGTCTCAGAAATAAAAATACATTAGCCTGAAATGCACATAATAGTTCCACTTTAAGCTGAAATGTTGAAATGTAAATAAACAAAGCTGTTGAAGATGAACAGAAGGCAACTTTTAGCTAAGATATGAAAACCTACTGCAAAGAACTGGTGAACTGTCCAGGGTGTGCCCTACCTTTCGCCCAATGATTGCTGGGATAGGCTCCAGCTTCCCTGAATTAGACTAAGCTTTTAGCAAAAAGGTTGGATGGATGGATGGATATGAAAACCTCTTCACAACTTCAAATCTGTCACTGCTCCACCTCTGGTACAAAGCAATTATGATGTCACAGCTTTTATATTGAGTAATATATAAAAGGTCAACGTAACTAATATTAAATACTCAGCAAGAAGCAAGAACAAAATGACGTCATTTTGTTTTCGCAGATGAGCTCCTGCTACTTGTTCTCAGACCATGTACACACGTAGCCAGGCTTTTGTATTACCAAGTTTCTCCCTCCTCTGGTCAGTTAAAAATGAGTCCACGCAACCTTGTTTTTTAAAAAAAAATAACCATCCACACCTTTTCACAAAACCACGTTGTTAAGCAACAGTAGTGCCACTAATCCTATCCAATCAGAATAACCTTCCGTCTCCCAACGTCATTTCAACAAAACACAAAACATGTCTTGAACATGATATGGTTAGGTGGCATAAAATAGCTGTTCTAAATCTTGTCCTTCGCCGTTGGTTGTCGATGTGGAGCGGTACTGACGGAAGTGTAAAAACAAACAAACACAAAGGACAACGGATAATGCTAACCGAGTTTCCAAGACATTCTTGTGACCTCAGAGAGCATGCTCTCACTTCTCACAGAGCATCTGTGTGAGTGTGTCATGAGTGTTTTTTTTTTATCAGGAAAATGTTGTTTGCTTTATTTTGGGTTGTTCCAATCATTCAAATCCCAATAGTGACCAAGGTGACTGTAGGATGCCTTGTGAAATCAAAAAACCAGAATTGGCTTGCAGACCTTTACTTGGGATCAAACTGAGCAAAGTTAAAGAGTGCCAGTGTTTCCAGTGTTTGTCAAAGGCCTTCCATGTTAGCTCCCCAGTTTTTGAAGACTTTCATCTGCTTGGTTGGTTAGAAGTTTATCTGATTTACAGGATAGTTTATGATATCAGGAAACTGAACTGAAAGGTGTTACCCATGCCAAAAAAGTATGGGAATGTACATCATCGCATTCAAACGTTTAGTGTCTTGGACTTTCTCTACAGAGCCATTTTGGTTTGTTTGACCACCAGAGGAATGTAAGTCTACAAAAGTCATGTGATTGAATACAAGCAACACCGACAAAATCTGAAGTAAAGCAGATAGACTAATGTTGTCTCTCCAGGTTGACGTCTGTGGTTTGGATGAAGTATCTAAACTATTGGTCAACCTTCAGTGGGACTTTTCATTGATCATCAGCAGGCCAAAACTTAAAAAAGACTCTATAATGTTTGTTTTACTTTTCACATGCTTCTAAAAGGCTTCAGCAGTTTTCAGATATTTGCGCGTTGCCGTGAAACATTCAGGCATTACAAAGAAGCAGTACGCAATATGAAAATAACCATAACTCACGGGGAATTTAGTCAACCAGCATAGGGAATAAAATCTGAATAATGTTTTTAATTAAGCACAAGCATGATGAAACAGGTAATGATTTGGAGGCTTCGCAGTCTTCTGTTCTTTGAAAAGTGCTTATAATTTGTGTATCACATCTTTTGACAGAATATTTATTATATTATTGCCTGGATATCTACATACATGTGGCATTAGTATTAGTACAAATTACTTTACAGCCTCACCCATTATTCTACACATCCTGCGAGGAAAACTTTGTTATCCTGTAGCATCATCGTGTCCTGCCTCTTCAACATGCTACTCTAGTGTTACATTTCATGTGGACGATTTCATGTTGTGTAGCACATGTGTTAAAGATTAATTGCAACAATGTTCAGACTTTATTCATCAGATGCTAATAAGCCTTCGAGGATGGTTTAGATCACAAATGTAAATATTAAGCCTCACTCACACATGATTTTTGAGTACAACAGTAAATAATTTACACTGGAAACATTCCTGCATGAAACAACTTTGTTGTTGTTTCAGGTTAATATCGGCTCTGACTGATCAACATTGATGAGAACACAAGTCATTGCACAAGCAAATTTTGCAGCATGCTTTTCCCATTGTGTCATACAACTCAGGTATTTCACAGGAATATATTTATTAGAAACAACCCAGTTTTAAAAGAGGAACTGCCTGCAAACAATATCCAGATTTCATGAATAAAATATTCATTATTGTATGTATATAAAGTTACATCTTGACTGGGAAATTAAGAATTGTATGCAAGTGTCAAAGTGACAGAACGGTAGTGGTCAGGTAGCCACCGGGTCTAGAAAGGTCCAGAAAGGACCGGCACCAGCAACAAGGAGGGACAGCACTACTGTACAGGATGACAAGCTCAACTATGGCTGCGCACGGACGCCAAAAGGAACATCGGGACGCAGCGTCAGATTGGAGCAGGGATCACCCAATGAAACAACCCAATGCTAATGAACAGCTAAGTTAAAAGAACGTCAACACCTTTAGCTGTTGTGTGTGGGTGGCCTGGCTCCCCACACGGAAGTGTGTCTTAACCCTCCTTGTTTGTGTATTCCTCAGCAGCTGCATGGCTGAAACCAAGGCAGGCAGTGGAGCATATAGCGGAGTACACACCCCCATGTTGACTGCAGCTGATCCCCCCCCCCCGACAGGAGCCTGGACTACCCAAGGCTGACCCTACTTCCTTGACCTTGAGTGGCTCAATTTATAAAAGATTGTTTAAGGAAAAAAACCTTCTTTTTTTTTTTTTTTTTTTTTTTTTTTAACACAGGGACTTTTATTAAAAGTGCTTTTCCCCCTGACACTTGTCTGATGTCCTGTTCCTTAGCAGTGGGAAGTTGTCTGGAACCAGGACACTGTGTGACGCAAGCATACAAACTAAGATAGCTAATATCACATATGTAAACCTTAGACCTTGACTTTTGTGTAAAACACAAATATATTCACACCACATAAAGTTCTGCATGTCACAGGTACTCACTGGCAATGGTTCTGATCAACTTTGATGTGAATGCAATTGAATGCACAAGCAACATTTTGTAGCCTTGTGACCTTCCTCTTGGACATGCTACTCGGGTATTTCACAGGAATGTGATTTCTAAGAGACAACATCCTGTTTTGTAGTGCATGTTTGAAAGATTAAGCCTGAACATATCCAAACTTCATTCCTCAAATGTTCCCTTTTATACATGTATCAATTATTAACTAAAAACTGAGCAAAAAGAGTGTGGCTTGCTAAAGTGGAAACTTACAGTTAATATAGCAAATATGAAAAGCCTTACTGATCTCTATCTTGAATGCAGTAGGAAGGTATTTGTACGGAATAAAGTCCTGCATGAAGTGATTCTGTGACTGTGGCTTCAGTCCACATTGTTGGGAAGATATCTTCAAGTTAAACTTGAATGAAAAAAGGAGCAGTAGAAGTAAAGTCTTATATCTTTTATGCTTTTTTTCTGTAATACTTTTAATGTTTCATGTAAAGCACTTTGAATTGTCTTGTATATGAAAAGTGCTATACAAATAAACGTACCTTGCATTGCCTATCATCTGCCTCCTTTTCACCCAGCCCTCAGTACAGTATATAAACAAACAGAAATAAAGAAAACAAAACGAATATCTACAAAACTTAATCAGGGACAAGACATCAACCAATAACCGAACCCTTTGTTTTTTCCACAATTCTTCAAGACGTCAATTCATTTCACATTGTTCATTTTAAGTCTACAGTTTCTTTACAGAAATTGACTCATATTATGCTTAATATTACGGTTTTAAAAATGATGGAACTAAAAAAAACAAAATGAAAAACAGAAATGGTTTACAGTTTTACCTGCCTGTGAGACAGCTGGGAGCCTACTTGTAGATCTGCTGTATGGGCTGATGTTTGCAGTCCAGTCAAAAATAATAAACTAGCCTAATTATCTCAGAAAGTCATGCTTATAAGAAATGCTTGTCCAACATAGCCTGCAGTGTGCAGCGTAATCCCTTCATGTTGTCATAGCTTACAGGCTTGTCCCCTGGGAGGTTATGGCAGTCACTGGGCTGGTTCTGAATACATTTATTATAGCCCCCCAGAGCAATGAAGGTAAACAAGCCACAAGCAATGGGAAAGGATTTAATATTCTTATTTTAAAGGTGCACCCCCCTAAAAAAAACATAAATTAAAACCTCTTTGCAAGTGCACGTCATAGCACATTCCTTTCCATACGATGTGCCTCATTAGCTAAGAAATAACCGTGATGATGGCATCGCAAGCTCATCAGTCTATAAAGAGAAGAGTCATGATTTACTCAGAATATTTTAGGAGGTATCAAATCTGAAAGATTAACAAAAAGGGAATTCCACTGGAAGATGGTGCAGAGTAGTAGACTGAGTCTCGGCCTTTTAAAATATTTCATTTTCACATTACTTTTCTAATGTTTCTGCTCATTTCCAAGCAGACTGGCAGCTGAACAGAAGCATGCACTCAAAATGAATCGATCTATGAAAAAGCACTTTATGATGTGATTCTGGCACCTCGCAGATATGAACCTGTCCTGAATGCCTATAAGTGGGTAACGTTTGACCAAAACCAGTCATGTTCGTCAGCAAAGTCTGCATTTCAAATTATATAGCGCAAATAAAAAGGATGAAAAACTTTACGAAGTTCAAGTGAGTTCATCCTCTCATACGTCCCTCAACCGGAGCCAAATCTCTAAAGGATTTACCCCATGTGTCGTGTTGAACATATGACTTTTTCCACCAGGAAGTCTTTAGAGCTTACGTAACCAGCAAAAACCACAACTGTCCTCTAATTAGAAAGGAAGAAAAGTTTGGCCGGTAAAATGCTGCGTAATACATATACCAAACTCCCTCATGAATTCTGCCTCTCAATTTCCTCATGACCATGTGTCAGGCAGAGCTCTGGATACCACACACATACCCACTCCATCATATGGCTGCTTACTCATCATCACAGCACCACATCAGAGAAGCCTCATGCACAATACACTTGTCTGCAAGCCAAATGTAGGGAAACCACAGCAAGGGAACCAAAGAGACCACAGAGGCCCACCTCCCCAACCCAACCTCTTGAGTCATAAACTATCACTGCTTCAGAAGTTTTGGTTCAGAGACTAACCATCACAGACTGTAACCCTGCTTGTAATATATTGTGTCCACCATGAAAGCATCTGTCAAAGGAAGGACAATGACGAAGAAAAACACTAATTTAACACTTATCCTCGACACTCGGTTGGGAAATAAAACAAGAATGACGTTGGGTGCAGTAAAGAGCACCAGATCCGAGAGCTGCGTGATCGTGAGATGTCAACAACCATGGCAGGGTTAATCAGCGGACGCTACTTTCTCTCCCAAAACGCGTCGGAGCCTGCGTGAGCAACATTTTGCAAAACCAATTATCTCTTTTGAATAAAGGGTGTTCTTCTATCAAGAGTGAGACCACTTAAATAGGGTCAAATACAATTCACTATCATGCCACTTTCAAATAACATATCAAATTGTTGTCACTTCCATTTACCACAGTAATGTGTACCTACTAAATTGCACTACTGCCTTTGGTCGCTGACAACAGCTAATTGTAAATGTCAAAGTTATTCATGCACATCTCACTATGGTGCGTGATTAAAAATCACCTACAGTTCCCAGCTGCGAGAATGCCTCGTGTTAAAGCTGCAAACGTATATTTGAGTGGAAGACAAGGTGTCTGGGAAGAATATTTCATTATTTTGATGCAAAAAAAAACACAAACTGAGACCAAGTTGTCTCGTTGTGAATGAATCAGTCTTAGCTCTGCCTGGCTAACACACCCAAAACGAGGAAACACAAAAGAATAAATTTAGATTTTCGTCTTTTTGGGGGGATTTTCTATTATCTTTTCTAAAGACCCATGTCTTTGTCCCGGACAGGGTGTGTGTGTCTGTGCCTGTAAATGTGCCTGCACACATGTGACAATGATTTGTTTTCTCTCATGACCATGATTAGAGGTTGTCAGCCATGCTTTTACCAGAGCTGATGGGTAATTTCACTCTATAACATGGTTTAGAGTTGACAGCTAGATTGGCACAAATACGCAAGTATACACACATACACATGAAACATAAGCACAAATCCTGCACGTGTATGCACACGCACTTGAGCACCCAAGGGTACACTTACTCAGACCCACACACACACACACACACACATAGACAAGACAAACAAATCAAGTGCCATGTCTATTACAGTGGACTAATCAACAAAGCCTACATGTTCTGTCACAACTCACACAAGAACATTATGGATAATTTGTGTCTATAACATTGCATGCGATTATTCCTGCATACATTCCTGTGTGCATGGCATTTAATGAGCCAAGCTAATTAAAAATGGAAATTAATGAGATACAAAGGAAATAGGGAAAAGCACAATACTGATGCATTTGAAGAAGCTGCTAAAAGCTTTTTATGACATGAGGGACAGGGAGGGAAATGGGCCTTCCTCTAAGGAGTCTATTAACAAACACAGTGATTAGCCCTGACAGAAACCACAAACTATTAGTTATTCTCAATGCAGTAATGAACATCACTTTGCACTTTTCATGAATTGTAAGAAACATCAAAAAGTACACTCCTGTTGAGTTCCTGTGTTGCTATTGAGATGAGGCACATTGTAGCAGTAAATTAACATGAATCACCTTAATTACACCATGTGTTATAGTTTTCTGCAGCTCCACATCAGAGCTTCATACCATTGTTGCATGCTGCGGAGTCCATTTGTTGATAATTGTGCAGTGACTCAGAGTTGTTCAGTGTGAACTGCTACTGCCACTTGCTTTTCCTTCAACACATTCTTCTGCAAATGTTGCATGAGATGATGGGAAGCTCTCTCCCAATCAAAGAGGCCTTTCATGGAGAAACAAGTCATCACACCAAGCTAAATGTAGTAAAGACCCAACTGAGGGTGCATTCTTGTGTGTGTATTTGCGTGGCGAGAACCCTCCAGATAGACAGGGTCACACGCAGTTTAAAGACGGCCAGACTCCATTCCAAAAAACACAGACTTGCCACGGGACATAAGCAGGCCCAAGGGTGCATAAGCTTTGCTTTAGGTAAAAAGAGGGTAAAAGGGGTTAAAGTTCATCGTTCTCGAGGGGAAAACCTGAGATGCCACCTTCAGGACCACCAACCGTGACCTATAAACATAGGTCAAAACAAAGAAAAAACACAACACTCTTGACTTTCAAGTCGTCACCTTGGATAAATTCCCAAGTCATCAACTCTGTGAAAACAAAATATCATCTGTGTCACCGCTGACCTTTCTTCCTCCTGATATTACAGCTGATGTCACTCTTCCCCCTTCATGTGCACTCCTCTTTTTAAATCTGTCCTCTTCTGTCTCAGCCTCGAAAGAGGAATGATGGAGGAAACAAGTGAGAGGTAGGTTGGAGGGGTTTAGCAAGTCCATGCAAGCTTCTCCCATAGGGCTTACCTCATCTTTTTTTCCGTTCCCATCCCTCCCAACTCTCTCTCGCTCTCTCTCTCTTGCTCTCTCAGCCTTTCTTTATTTATACTGGACTTCCTTTTTTTCAACCCTATCCGTCTCTAGTGGTTTCTTCTCTCTCCCTTACAGCACAACCAACTGGATAGCTAACATCAGAGATGCTGTATATTTAATTATAAAAAAAAGAATATCTGACCTTTCTTTAAGACCTGCTTGTAAACATTTTTAAACAGGAAAATCCATTTGTTCCAATTAAATTTGCACAATTAGCAGGTTATTTTTCACATAGGCATTTGATAAACACTGATTTGTCAGTTTGCCCCAACAATAGGTCCCTGAGCCAGAAGTCAGTGAAATCAATACAAATTATTAAAGTCAGTCATGCTTTTTTAGCTTTGATGCTTAGACGAGTCTTCTGTATTGCATAGCTGAAGATTGTGAGTCTGATCCAGAAAAAAATTATGTCGCAACCCATTTTTATTGACACATTTCTACAAGCTACTTCATCCAAAGTCTTGACGGTCTGCTGCAATTCTATGAAGTTCATCAGTTTAAATTATAGATTTGAAATGAATAAAAATTTAACTGGCTGAGTTGGACTACTGAACCTGATATGATGTAATAAGCTGGAGTGGAGCCTGTTGGAGTGGTTGGAACAGGCTGTACAACAGTGTTACAGAATGGAGGACCCTCCTTCACAAACTATCTTTGGCTTACTGCAGGCAATAACTTACTTTAACCCCAAAAACGATTAAAGGAGTTGAATCTTGGCATGCCATTAGATAGGGTTAAACCTGGAGCTCGATCCATTTTATTACATAATATTTTGTAAATATTAATATAAAACAGATCTTACTGGGATCAGATATCATTCCATGACATTCAGTTTTTTTTTCTTTTTTCTTTTAAGTCTCCCATGTCTCTGAGATAAGCCCATTGAAGATTAGATCAGATACACCAACTGCAACAGCAATATTAGGTGAAGAGGCCAAATTGTCTTGTATTCTCAAAACTTCTTGAACTAGAAAAAGCACTCGGACAGCGCAGACCTCCATCAAGCAGCTTATTTCCAGCTATACTGTGATTTCCAGCCTATGTTATGGTCCCAAATTCACCTTATATGGATACACAGCTAGATCCTGAAATACACCGAAATGAATCCAGTGTCATACAAATTTCTTCCATGTTTCCATCATAATTTGTTCTATTGCAGAGATTAAAATTCCAAAGATTCCTTTTTTTATGTTCTGAATGGTTGTATCCAGAATTTTGCCCGAATCCAGAACTATTTTTGATATCTTGTAAAACCTGTTGGGAACTTCTCCTATATTTTTTATTAGTAAACCCATTTATTGTGACATTACATGAATTTACACTGAACATGGCCTTATCTCACATTGAAAAAGAATCCTTTAAAAATCTTTTCTGGATCCAAATTATGATCTGAATCACTCTCAGATTTTAATGGTATCTATGTATTCTCAAAACAAAACATAAAACTCCATCCTGTAGCTTCTGCTAACATTGCAAACAAACAACCAGATAACTGCTGGCAAAAAAAAAAAAAAAATCGTCCGCCACCTCCTTCGCAGAAGTAAATATAAAAAAACAGATGACTTTTATTATTTATGACTGAAATGCGGACAAAATAAGTTGTGCTTAGCAAAGTTCTGCAGTTGTCCTAAAATGTTAGCCTCTAACCTAAGCACATCCAAGTTATAAAAGTTGCTTTTGAAAGTATTTTTCACTTGAGAAAGATGTGCATACTAGGTTTAGTAGATGCCGTGATGCAAAGAGAAACTAGAGACACATACATGACTTAGTATTTTGTGGTTGTGTTTGTTTTGCCATGCTAGCCTTACCCAGGTAGCTAGCTTGCTACTGATAACTTAGCTAGCGTGCTACTGATAACTTAACTTACTCCTATAGCAATATTGTCAGCAGCTGTAAAAATGTGAATGCTATATGCAGCAATCTGATGTGACAAGGCCGTCAGGTTCTTAATAGTTGGGCTGATAAGCATAACTGATTGAACTTTAAGAAACTAAAGCATGAGTTGAGTTTGATGCAGGTTATTCACTTGAGTTTTGAGAGGATTCCTGTTGGTATTTTTAACAGTCTGCTGGTGTTTTAGTAGGGAAACAAGAAATGGCTATTCTGACTATTATAACACCACTTAAAGGGATATTTTGGGTCTTTTTAAAGTGGGTTGTGTAAAGTATTTTAGTTGTAAGTGCATAACCTCCAATACAGCAGCTGGAGCTTTCTTAGTTTCCTGATGGATGAGTTAAGCTCAATGCTATTCAGAAGCAGGTATGAAGAGAGAACTTAGTAGCCATCTTAAACAGCTAAAACTTAAAATATTTCACAACCATCTGAAATTCTTGAATCCGTGAATTGGGAAAATGTTATGTGGTCTTTGGTTGTGGCACATAGTTACAACCCAGATAATTTTGCAACAGACATCTAGCAGTGTTGACAGATGTTCTATATGGTTTAAAAGCAAAAAAAACTGCTTGATGTATGAGTGTAAAAGTAAACAAAATAGGTTTTGCTCACACTGATATGAAAGTTTGAGGTAAGATTTGTTGAAAATATGAATAAATAAATAAAATCACTTCTGATGGAGCCTGTGCAAGTATGGCTTTAACCTTTTGATGCCTTTGTCTAATTTTTTGGCATCTGTTAAAAAATAACATATAAATAAATATTAAATGAGCACATCTCTGCAACCTCAAGCTCTATTTGAATACTTTTGGAATCTTAGTAAATGAAAGATTTGTGTGATTTGTCACAAGTGTGAATGTCAGTTTAATACTGGAAAGAATAAATAAAGATGGTACACAGCACAAATCAACAAAGTTTCAGGGTTGCTTAAAAACACAAATCCACTTTCAAGATGAAGGTGAATATCACTTTAGAATGATTCACCTGTAATTCTAAATATCTATCAAATCATAAAACCATGTGTGAACCATATCTCTGCAAATGCCAACTCTTATGCAGTGATGCAGAGAAAAGTTAATGAAGTTTTAACAGACAGTTTGGGCAAGGCCTCCAAAAGGGCCATTTTGGTCCAGTTTGAGTTTGAGTTGCAGGTTGAACTCAGAGTACCCCAAACCAGTCTCCATCAGCGGATGCACTATTTTTAAGTACAGCACACAACCCCCTTTCTAATATATATGTCATAATAATGATGCTTAACACATGCACATTTCTTTCATCCACTTGTGCCTGTTGAATGGATTCTATAACCTGAAGCTTTACCCTCAAAAAAAGGTCGAAGGTGAACAAGATCATATTGTCTGGATTCACAAGAAAATAAACATAAAAACAAAACATCAAAAAATGAAAAATGTCCATGGATTTAAATAAAAATGTCATTAAAAGTTAGCTAAGGATTTCCAGTGGGCTCATTTGGTCACCTACAAAGGTTTCCTCAGCAAGCTTCAAAGAAAATATGGGAAAGGGTCTCCTTTTTCTTTATTGGCAGAAAAAATTGTAATCATTAGTAGGTTTCTTGTTATCGTGCTCTTTAAGCATGTTTTCAAGACAGCTTTTCCTCTAAGCTGCCACTGTAGAAGGTAGGCCTTGTTGGACATTTTTCCTCCACTCCCCTTTTTTTGCTCATAAACACACACAAAACACACACATGCTAACTGATTAAAAACATCACAAACTACTCACATTTGCATAGATAGCAAAAGCAAGCAAAATGAAAGGAAAAGTTATTGCCACTATAGCTTTCACTCTGTCAAAACATAGGCCGCTATATATGCTAATTAGCTATTTAACATGAATGTCTAATTAATGGTATGCAAATGAGACACTGCCATTACTGGACCTGTGTGATGGACGTGGTATTGAAAATCCCGAGGAAAAAAGACATTCACTGCTGACGCTGAAGAAATCAATTTGGTTAATTGTCAAATATGCAAACACGCAAATTGAAGTCATACACTGCTGTGACCAAGGCACCTAGCCATTGTCCCTGGAGCATGGATGTGGGCACAGGAGTGAGAAATGACACAAACACAAATACACAAGCCTGCTCTCCTCTTATCTCATCAGCCCTTTAATGTCGTTGGTATTCACTGCGCTGTCCTCTGACACAATGCACACCACTAATTACCAATTCCCTTGATAAGAGCATCGCCCCTAGAAAGCCTGCTATTGAAAATTCCGACTATACACCACTTTGAAAATTGGCTTTCAATCAACAGCATGGACTGCTTAACTCTGCCACAGTTGTCCTCTCAGCCTGTGCAGCCTTTCTGCAATGGCCCACTGAAACAGCTGCCATCCAGCTTTGCTAATGACAGCAGACAAATACCTGGGAGTCTCTTTATGAAGTACAGAACATTCTCATTCCCCCCACACAAGGATGTCTGGCTGCGCTCTGAACTGTATCACCTTGCAAAAGACCATAAAGCATTCATCAACAAGCCAAAAACAGGGAAAGTCACCGCAACATTGGCTTTCTCCTTCACTCACCATGACTAAGAGGAAGATAAAGTGCAGAAAGACTCAGCATCACAAAAAAGATTTGTTTTCTTTCCTTTCCTTTTTTTCCTTTCTTTTTTTTCCAGTGAAAGTTAATTGAATTTGTATGTTAATGAGGGCTGTGCATAGCTAACGAGCTCAGTGTGCGACCCATTAACACGTTGAATGATTGTTATGCCTGGAGCAAGAATCGCCTATAGAAGCTCAAAACACCAAGACAAAGAGCCAATCTGAATATATTATATATTCATGTACATGTTCATTGACATTACATACATGTTACTTGATATTTGTCCCTCACTTCAGTCATCAAGACCCGATTTAAAATACATTTGGTACTCAGACGGTAGTAGGAAAAGAAAATGGGCTGAAATTTGGAATATTACAACCATTATATTTTGTAATGGAGACAAGTACAACAGACGCAAAACTAGTGTGGTCATTCACAAGTCCTGAGAATAATTAGTTACTTATTCAATGACTGCTTTAGCTCAGTGATGAAGTTCCCACCTTGCTGAAAATGAGAAGTGGCGTGATTCAGTCGCTCCTTCATCACCATGACAATGTGCAAAGTACAGTGAGATCTCTCAACTATCAGGATGAAAATGACACTTCTTTAAATAGCTGCTCCTTGCAACAAGAAAGAAAAATCAACAGATATCCATCTATGCCGCAAGGTTATGCATTTCTGCCAATGGCCTTGCAGAGACATTTCGTTTCATTCTTTCATATTGGGACATTTGTGCATAAAAACGGACCTAACTAAAACAAAACAAACATTACCTTGTATAATTAGAATGATTGATGTTTAACTAAAACACCATGTATCAGGCATTTGTTTAAACCATTAGGTCCCAGTGAAACTGTAATACCTTTGTACTCATCACACAAGCAGTCTTTTAGAATTTCCTACATTTCTGCATTATGTAAAACCTTATAGTAAATAAAGAGAACCCCGTTTTCATATTTGGTAGTCCATTTACTAAGATAAAAATTCCAGTATATGCCTATAAGTGGCAGAAGTATATTGACTTTTGTCTTCAGTACCTAAAGTGACCCTCTTTACCTGCAGTGACATTTACAGTAATTACAGATTAGTCCAACAAATAGCTAAGACAACACTTCA
The DNA here is from genome assembly GCF_933228915.1 of Telmatherina bonti. Taxonomy (NCBI): domain Eukaryota; kingdom Metazoa; phylum Chordata; class Actinopteri; order Atheriniformes; family Telmatherinidae; genus Telmatherina; species Telmatherina bonti. The sequence continues at coordinate 28,392,971 of NC_136617.1, forward strand.
CTGGTGCTCTGTACAAAACAGATTACTTTATGAAATGTTGGCTGGTTTCTTCACTTTAACTCCCTTCAAGGTCTTCACAAAAGCTTTTATGGAATATCAGGAGGTTTTGACTTAGTCATTTTGAAAATTGTTTTCTTATACGACAGTTCTTTGATGGAACAAATTTAGCACCTAGGATTGTTTTCTTCCTGCAGGATCTACTTACCGTTAATGCCTTCCACATTTTCTGTTCATTGATAGCTTCTCACAATGGCTTGTGGGAACCAAAACAATCTCAGACCATAATACTTCAACCACCATGTTTCAGACAAGGGATTTGGTTTGTGCGCTTGCAAACACTATTTGTACATTGACAAAGCTAATGCTTCTCTGTCAAAGATTCTGACTATACACCATTTTTAAAAATTGTCTTTCAGTCAACATCACGGACTGCATAAGTCTGTCACAGTTGTCCTTTCAGCTTGTGCAGCCTAAAAGTTCTACTTTCAAAACATCAACACCATTTTATATTCTACAGAGTTAAACAGAAATCAGACATCACTGTAGATTAAAGTTTGCTATATACAAATAATATACCACATATCAGGGGTTCCCAACTTTTCCTTCAAACTATTTGCCTTCCCCGCTTATTGTTTTAATTGACTGAAATGCAGTACTCCCACATATTTTTTTTTTTCTTTTTTTAAGTTTGGCCAAACTTGGGCATCAAAAGTACTTTGGTAGACCTAAAAAAGCCACCAACATAACTTTAAACTTTTAAAATACTTGAGAAAATGCATATATTCGCATTTGCAACATCACCAACAAGTACCCCTTCATTTAATAGGTTACCATGGTAATACATTTTACCTACAGTGATTGCCAAAGAAATTTATAAAGACATTTAAAGAAATGTATTGAAGAACAAATGAAAACGGATGTTTTCCCCAATAAATTAACACTTTATTAAATTAAATAATAACTAACCTAACTACACACCCAAAGTAATACTTAACAGTCCCAAACATCAGCATGTTAGCAATGCTATTGCTAGCAGATTAGCTTGCAGAAATTCATTCTTCATCTGGTGTGAGAGTGCTCACAGTCTTTTACAAAAGCATGACCACAAAATTCTTTCCATGTGTTTTTGACCTTTCTGAATAAGATAAACAACAGAAGTAATTTTTCTCTTTAATGTTTCCACATCGCATATTTACTATAGACAGGCCAAACAATGCAAAACTGTCAATCATCTCAACAGAAGTCTAGATTTTTCTATAGGCAATTTTTTTTTCCTAACTTAGTCTAAACCATTTTTTGCTGTTTAAAGTTCTGGGATTTTTTTTCTTTTTTTTTTTTTTATAACTGAGGCTTTCTCGTGTGTCCAATGTAAAATGATCTTTTATAGACCATATGCTGAAACATAAATCTGGCTCTCTATTCTCACTCTAGTGTGATGGTGTGATTGGAAATGGACTCCTGCTATTGGAGGATTGCATAAGGCCACTGCAGCAGAAATAGTGCAAAGAGAATACAAGCCTCATCATAGCTGCTATACAGTAAGAGTCTAGACATTTTTGCTCCTCTGGGGTCTAATTGATATTGCAGAGACAGGCTAATCAGCAAAGGCTTTCATAATGCGCACACTCAAGGCACATCAAACAGAATGAAGTACATGGAAAGTTCAGATCAACCTGGATGTCTCATGCATTCCTCTCCTTCTCTATCTCACGCACTCCCCCAACGCTGGCTCAGCAGTTATATAAATTTGCTGTGCATCCACTGACTGTGCCTAACTCTCCCTCAGCTCTCGTTTTTTCCAGCTTAATGGCAAAGTGTGTATGTATTGACACAGCTCCTCAAAGCTACACAGCGGTGCGAGGGCATTGCAGTCCAGCTGGGGGTGAGCCTAATGATAAGGTTAATGAGGGTGGCAGGGACTCAGGCATGCTTCCATGGGCTATTACGGGAAAAAGAGAAGAGGAGAAAAAATAGGAATACGTATGAAAGGTCAAAAAAGTGAAACAGAGGAGAGAATTCAATAATAAAAGAACACAATAAAGTGGTTGCAAAAGGAATTACATGAGGAGATGGAAAAGGAAACGAGTGAAGGAAAAGCTGAGGGATGGGAGGAAGGATGATGTGGTCAGATGAAGTGAAAAGGGTAAAAAGAAAAGATGAAAAAACAAACAGGAAAGCAAAAAAATGAAGAATAATAAAAAAAAAAAGAAGGAAAAGCTCAGGAGGAAAACATTTTTGGTGAGAAGGAAGACAGAAGGAAATGAGATAAATGAGACAGAACAAAAGACATGGACACACACATTCCTAATCCTCCTCATTGACTAAATCCCCCCACGATGCATGTCTTCATTCTCTCTACTTGTGGTTCATTTTACTGGATGAACAATAGAATTAATGAGCACATGTGTCACTTAATCATCAGCCCAGTTGCTGGTAAAGAAATGGTCACGCTTCCAGCTAGATGCTGGCAGTCACACCCTCAGGCTGGGATGCACAAACACAAACACACACACACACACACACACACACACACACACACAGATGCATTGCTCACCATGCATTCGGTGCACATGCCTCTGACCAGACAACCCTGTAGGTGTAAATCCTCAGCTGACAGACATATCGTTGGTGTCCGAGCAGAGATTAGCCTATTTCCTTCTTTAGTCTAGAAAAGCCCTGAATCAGCTTCAGAATACTGCTGATGCTCATCTCCAATAGCCTAATCTGCACTAAACTCTCATTTTGTGCATGCGCGAACATGCATGAGCAGAAAACTGCCTCTTTTTTTTTTTTATAGATTAACCTCAAGGTGTCAGTGAGGGGGTTTTGGATGTGTGCTTCAGCTTTTGCCAGAAAGTCTGTACTGTAAAAACAGCTTATGCTGCGGATCAGAGCAATGGAAAGCATTCAGGGATTTTCTGTTTATCATCTTTTCATTTGAATTCATTATTCCAGCTTTTAGCTGATGCTCGAGTAGAGCGGAGATTAAGATGTGCAGAACTATAAAATGAGCCCAGATTTTCAGAAGAGTTATAGCGACCAAAAGTGCAAAGGTCAAAGTTCAGGTTATGGGTGCTCTTTAAATATCCCACCACTAAGAAGGCAAAGCTATTTTTAAATCTTATTAAAACAGTAAAAGTAAACAAACAGGATTTGGGGATTTTGCAGTGGAAGTTGAGAGTGATATTTGTCTGTAAAAGGAGTAGACGTTGAACAGATGTCTAAACACAGACCAGGGAAAATGTGTTTCAGAAAAGTCCAGTTTAATCACACGATTGGTTAATAAACTACATGAGCAAGGTCATCCTCCCTAATCTGACAACCAAAATAAGTAAGTATGACGTCAAATAAAAAACAGACTTCCTCACTGACTAATTGTTAAACAAGAAGTCATTTACTGCCATCTTGACTTTTGAAATCTTACTTTTTCACATTGTTTTGACTCTTCCTTTATCACAAACTTACACACTCACACATACTTTCCCAACTGATTCAACTGGGAAAGCACTCACTGATAAATAACCAGACAACATTAAATCTTGACAGTGGGTGAGACGTTAGCTAGTTAGACCATAATGTAATTCCTTCTTCATGCTAGTTTACCACCAAATAAAATGCCTAACAGGACACATATGCTGCATGTGTTATTGATTATAGATGGATTGTGAATGTGGCGCATTGAGCCACTATTGTAATTACCCTATAAAAAGTAAGCTAGCCACAATGCTAACAATCATTAATAGGCTAAATTTAGCTTAGCTTCCCAAAATTTGTACTCCAGCTGAGTAAGTCAAATGTCTGAATGACCTCCTAAAGAGGTCTTTTTGAAAGTGTCTCCACTTCTGAGATAGTTTCTGTGGAGAAAACAGCAGATGTATCAGGTCTTGTAAAGAGTGCTCAAACAGCAGAACTAAACAACAGCTAGTAACGTTGCTCCCTGCTGTTATCAATCTCTTTTGAGAACATAACTGGAATCTTGACTCATCTTTTTTAGCCCTTTAATGTTTGCAAAAAATAATTTCCTTGTGACAAAAAAAATCTACATATTCTTTTTTGAATGGTTAAGATTAATATATGATAATCAGAGTTAAATGATCAAAGCTTTAAACAGGAATGGCATAAAAAATATTTGGCATTACATTCCAAACCAAGTGGCGAAGCTGGCTCAGGCAGGTTTAATTGAAAAATGTTACTATAGCTACTGAAAAAAATGGTTAGACAACTGGTAGAACAGACCATTTAAGTTTATCTAAGAGTATTTTTTAGATGTATATGCCTATTTTTAAAGAAAATCTGTTTTATTTCTGTTCCCACTTCACTCTGGTTTCCATCATGCTGCCAGTGCGTGAGAGGTAACATACATTTTGAACATATGGCTCAGAAAAACTAAACTGTAATGTCAGTTTAATTTCTCTGCTACTTCTTCTTTTGTATTCTTCACTATTTACATCTGCTGTTCAAACCCGTTAAGTTTTGAGACAATTTCATCAAGAAAGGGAAATGAAAAGGGAACTTTGCTTCCTGAACTTAACACTAGTGAACATGTCCTTGAGCAAGAGACTTAATTCCCAGTTACAGAGTAGGAAATACTAGTAACTGTAAAAAAGAAAAAAGAACAGAAAGTGACACACTTGCTTCAGTGGACCCAGTTCTTAGAATTAAGATGAAAACAAACTTTGATCAGACCATTTGACCTGCAACCAAATGTGTGTATAAGCCTGACTGACCAGCCTTAATGCCCAGGCTCTTTGGATTACACACATCACCAGTCTGCTGGCTCCACAGATCAAGTCAGGGCCCATTGAGGGAAGATAATTGAGTGTGTGTACAAAGACACATATATAGTAACGCTTCATATGAGCAAACATAAAGCCAGATCAAACATGCGGATACGGCACAACAGAATGTTAAACAGCTCTATCTCTGTGTGAGAGTGTTGCGCACTCTGACGCTTTGTGCTTTCTGCGTGTTAATGGAAGTTTCTGATCAAATATCCTCTGATCACAGAGACAAGGAGGATGTGGAGTCAGTTGAACCCCATACATCACAGTGTATGCTAGCAGCTGTGCCTGAAAGGGGGTAACGGGAGTGCGAAGTGAGAAAAACAAACCAGGAGAAGACAGTGTGATTGTCTCAGTGTCTAAAGCACATAAGCCTTGTGTCAAATCTCTGTGCAAGATTTAAATGTTTCACATTTATTATGCATAATGGAGAAAATAAAAGTTGTTTCAGAAAACCAAGCTGTATATTCAATGAACTTGCCAATGAGTGAAGCTACTTATAGTCCTGGAATCACCTACCAGCAATCAAAACATATTTGTTTCACTTGTTGAATATCAAATTTTGCAAATGCAAAGCTGAAAAGAATCATCTTGTGATAGCTCTACCACCAAGGTAAGATTTATCTAAGAGTCTCTGAGCAGTCAAACAGAACCACTTCCTGGAGGTCTTTTGATGTCAGGCAGGGATTTTGATTTCAAGCTGTCCTATGATCAGCTTTCATAAAGTGTTCTTGCTGTTCCAGACATTGAACTGACCTCCACACTGTTAATTGCCACTTCTTAATTAAATTATGAACTGAGGAAACGTCTTACTTAGAGTTTTATCCTCCTCTGTGTCCTCTCATAGCCTCAACCTTTCTGCCGTTCGCATTAGTTGTTTGTCATTGGTCGTTGTAGATTTGGTGGAATGATGTTTGGGAAGTGAGGTAATTTTTTCAATAACTGTCATATAATTTAACCTGAAATGTGGAAAACACACTTGTTTTAAACAAAAAGAAATGTATTTACTTTACAAAGGATCAAAATCTTACAGCAGGGTGAATTTCAGTATCATCCTGTCCTGTTTAATGTGCATGGAATTACTGTGGCAAAAAGACACTAAGAATGCAAGGGCAGAGGTCAGAGGCAGACGGAGGTGAGCTAAGGTGACAAACATTTCACTTTAATGTCGTCTGAACATGAGGTTCAGTTTGACTGTTAAGCTATGAGTGTTAATCTGTTTAATATTTTGTTTATGCAACGTCTCATACAAAAACTACTGCAAAACTTAAACATTTTAATGTATTTAAGACAAACACTGGAGGGGAAAATAAAGGAATTCAGAGCCTCACACTTTTTCCTGGTGGATTTAAAGAAAATGGCCTTGATCTGCATGCAAACACACACACGTGGAAACCAGGTGTTAAGAAAAAAAAAAAAAAAACATTAAGCTGGACACCTTTGCAACAGTGATAAAAACTTCCCTTTCCCCTCAGAAATTGCACTAAAGCATTAAATACATTTACCTCAGAAATAGTTATTATATTGGTTATGTTAGCAACTTGTTGGCTGCTCAGACATGACAGTTAGTTTGTCCTCCCAACAGTAACACATATGTTTACACACAGTCCTATCCACAGCAAAAATTAATATAGAAATGATTTGGTTGCCATGGATCCAATACAGCAGAAAAAACAGGCAAGCATAGCAGTTTTCAAATTTCTCCGCAGTGTTATTGTAATCTACTCAGACGTAATAGCAGACACTTTTTTGACCATAAAAATGTATTTTCTGAGTTTCCAGAATGTCCATAGACACCAATAACATGCACATGAACCATATTCTTGTGCTATGCTACCAGGCAGGCTACTGGGTTTGCACAAATACATCAGTATAGATGTACTAGTGAAAATATTTTGTAGTAACATATCTGGATCTGGTACTTTTTGTAGCTTAAAAGTACATGGCTTGGGTTTGCTCTCATGCTACATGAAGCCACCCTGAAATAAACATAGTCCAGGTAAAATGTTATTCTTTTAAAGTTTTTCTTTTGCGACCTTACATACTGTGTCCGTGGACCAACACATGTTTAACTTCAGTTTAAAAAGAAGGATGTGCTGATGCTTAAACATCAGCTTATATTAATAGTGCACCACTCCTAAACACACTATTGTTGCTCAGTACCATAAGAAGTCGGGAAAGAGGGTCAAGACAAAAAAAAAAAAAAAAAAAAAAAGGCAGACTTTTACATATCCTTCCTGATGTGGAACCTCAGGGAACAGCAGCGTGTTTGTTCACCACTCTCAGCAACAGGATATGACACCATAAACCTGTTGTGTGAAACCAATCCAGGCTCATCACCCTGCTGCCAAACAGTAAGAGCTAGATGAGTGAGTTGGATAAATATTTATGGCTTCAGAACTTGGCCTATCCTGCTCAGTGTCCACTCGCACAAGTGGCTGTGTGGGCTTAATGTGGGAGGAAATGGAAGTAAAAATAAGTCCCAGCCCAAAAAATGAGACTATATAAGGAGACCAATCGAGATAAATTACATCCTGAGGGATTATTTTGTTCCTGCTCGGAAATGATATCAATTTAAGCTGTTCAATAGTCTGAGAGGAGGTAATTCGGTCTGACCCGGGCATCCAGAGGACTTGGAGCTGCTACAAAACCTTCAGTGGGACAAAGGCAGAAACATAACAGTGCAGCATAAGAGCCTAAACACAGAGAGAGAGAGATAGATGAGGAGAGACGAAGAGAGAGAAGGAGGAGATGAATGGTGTTGTTTTTCTCAGTAAGGAGGATAACTGTATCCTCCTCTGGGAACAGCGGAGCTGGAGAGCGTCGGCAAGCACCAGTCATGTGTCTCAGAGACAGCCAATGGAAATGCGTGGATTTGGTTCATATGCGAGTTTACTGGGTCAGAGTCAGAGCAGCGGAGGAAGCAGCAGCCAATAGGAATGCAAGGCAGCGTCTGGAGGATTAGCCAATGAGGTTGGAGTCTGGTGTCTGGTACCAGTTGATGTCTGACAGTTAGACAGACTGTATCTAATTACCACAGCCGAAGCTCAGCATGGGTCTGTGTGCACATATGTGTGTGTGTGTGTGTGTGTGTGTGGGTGTAACTGAGGAAAGAGGGAGTGAAAATTAGAATTAGAAAGGAGGAAGGTGGTTTAGAGGTTTTGGCAAAAGTTGAAAACAAGGCATCAGATCTGGAGAGCTGCCACATGAAATGAAACCGTGCCAAGAGACACGAGATATGAATATATTAAGCTGCGAATTAAAAAATCTGCCTTTTAAATGAGCTATTTTAGGCAGTGATGCCGTTCACCCCAAAGCTTTACAAACCTGTAATGATATAAACCGCAACAATGCGGTGAAGATGAATAATGGCTGGATGTGTGTTAAAGTATGTGACTATCTGTATATTTTCCCCATTTCCTGTGCAAAAGAATGGGCCCTGAAAAAGAATTCATTTTCCCACAGTGTTACAGTCTATCATTGTCTTCAACATAATGTTCCTCTTAGTACCAGCAGCTTCATCCCATTCAGCCACTCTATTAGTGACTGAACAAGACAGAGACTGCCAGGTGTTAAGGAACACACAAACAAGAACACACACATGCACTGTGGGTATGTTCTGTATGGGCTTACCAGCAGCCAGAGGTGAGCAGAGGTGACAGACAAGGGCAGCTGGTTGGTGGGGTTTCTTTTCTTTCCTTTTTTTTTTTTTTTCCTGTTTTGACTGCTTCTGTCTGGGCACAAATGCCTCACACACATGTACACACACCAGAGCTACTCACATTGTGTCACACAATAGCTGCCATGGTTTGTTTCTGCTTCTTTTCAGGATTTGATATGCGGCTCCACACCTACAGAGGAAAAGGACGACACGGAGGAAAACGGGCTGATTTTAAATAGCTCTAACCAGAGTAGTTTCAGACAGTCAGAGATAGCTGTACGTGCTTTTTTGTGAATAAATAACAACCTTTATGGAACATTTAAGTCTGCCTGTCCACAATATAGTTGCGTTCACATAGCCCTGTTGTTTTTTTTTTCCTAGCAGGAAAGACAAGGCTTCTGCTTATCCTGTGTTGACTTCACAGCTTGAACCAAGCTTTCAATTTGTATGGTGATAAAAGCAAAACTCTCACCAGTAATGTTCAGAGCCTTGGCAATCTACTCCTACAATTTAGCTTTTCTTTGTCTGGAGCGATCATTTCTGTCAACATATGATGGGAGTTGGACTCTGGATAGACAGATAATCATAGCTGGAACCGCTTCCATCAATTTTGTTACCTTAAAAGCAGCCACGCTAACTCAAACTACTGCTTTTCTTAAAAGTTCAGATTCTTTTTCCCAAGTTGTTTTGAGCAACTGCACAATATACAGAATATTGGCCTGTAAAAAGAGGCTGGTTTCATCATTTTTCCCTACACATTCAAATATAGAACATATTTCTTACCTATGAGGAGATATTTAGGGAAGATGCTAGCCCTCAGAATATAAGATTATGTAGATATAATCACCTCTTAAGTCTCATTTTTACCAATGGGTGGGATTGGGGCAGGCTGAGGCACATTTTTATTTGTGTTTCCACATGTGAATACTGAGAAGGGTAACCTAATATCTAACCCAACCTACTTTTTTTTGGTGATCCTTCTGTTGGAGTAACCTGGCATAAAAACAAAGCAGGAATGGCTCATTGTTTAGAGCAACAGAATTTCTTTTTGTTGATTAAATCTCCTTTCAAAGTAGCATTACGAAGTATGGTTTGTGATAAACAGCCAAACGCCAAGAAGAAAGATCTTAAAATGTTGAATTTCCTCCTCTATTGTGATACAGCTGATGCTCCACCTTTCATGTAAGATTACAGTTAGCTGCTGGGATGCAACGACATTACAGGTAACCATCCTGTCCCGAACCCTATCTGTCCTGACCTGCACCCATTGGTGGAAACGAGACTTCAAAACTGAACTTGTCAAGCATTTTAACTTTTCACAATATTGTAAATTGAGGACAACTGAATAATTAAAGCGGCCAACCTCCATCTAAGGTAAGATGTAACATGCATCTCACTATGTTAATATTTATTTTTAAAAAATCTGACATTTAACTACATTATTCATTAGACCCAATTTCTTGTTTTTAGCTCAGCATTATCATAAAAACTAGACAAACAAATATCAATAAATCCAACGGGTGTGTTTTAATCAAACAACATAGCATCTAACCATCATTCAGCTGGCTAGCAGCTCCGACATCCAGCACCTTTTAGCCACCAGAGCAGCTCATAGCAATCCAAAACAGATGCTGTAGCTTCTCACTTAATGGACAGATATAATAACATGACCAGTATCAACTAACACTTGAGTAAGCTGGTGTTACTGTTGGAGGCACAACTGGGATAAGTAAACTCTAAAGAGAAAGAAACTAAAAGAAAAGCCAGTGCTGTAAATGAGTGTGAATGTGGGTATGTGTTCATTTGTTTTTGCATGTGTGCTCACTTTGATCACCAATCAGAGCGCAGGAGTACCTCATCCTAGCGTGACTAAACTCAATTTGCTCTGGTGAAGTGTAATTAAAACAAGCTTGTCTTTCAACACATGTTGGCCAACACTGCTCGGGTTCAAACCCATCTGGAGAAAAAAAAAAAAACAGTTTAACTCATCTCTCCTCTCTCGACTCTTCTTTCTAGGATCTCACTCTTCAGGAGTAAAAGTATGGACAACTTCACCCAGTGGCAAAAAAAACAGAAAACAAAAAAAAAAAACAAGACCTAATCAGGGATCAGTTATAAAGCGATAAAATAATAATCCTGCGTTTTTAAGTCAGTGGAGAGCATCTTCGCGGGTAGTGTTCCAACCCAGAGAAGGGCTGTTGTTGTTATTCTTTGATCAGACCAGCAGGAATAACAATCTATAATTCATCATGCTCAGTCTAGTCTGGGAACACTAGGCACTGCACCTTTAATTATTGATCAAACAGAACAGATTTAATATCAATCACCGAAGCATAGGCAGAAGTGAGCAAAGTAGGAGAAATGAATGAATCTCGTGGGCTCTACTAACTCTCTAATGAAAAAAAAAAAAGAAAAAGAAATCTACTTAGCTCAATACAGTAATGGTGGTGTGCAAACAGGAACTTAGGCACTTTGGACACATATTCAATGAGACCAGAACTCACAGTCTACAAAGTCTTTGAAGACTGATCCTTACCATTTGGGATGTAAGGCTGTGGTACTTCCTACATTTTACAAATCAGACTGAATTATGAAACTAAGTTTCTGAGTCCAAACAAGGTAGAAAAGCCTCAAAGGCTCTCTATGTTGGGTACCAAGACTGAGTGCTAGCATGGCACTCGTGGCTCTCGTTGCAATATCCCTCTGAGATAAATGTTTTTCATTTCATGCTTTAATTACCTGAACAAACAAGACATCATATTTTGCTGCTGTGTTTCAGGTGCCACTCAAGTACCTGAGCTGCCGACTGTTGTTTGCAGAAGAATGCACATCATCGTGTGATCAGGGTCTACTGGTCGTACAGCACATACGGTTAAAAATGAAAGGAGAAAGAGTCTTTATTAGAGTCACTCTTGAGGCCTTTACACACCTACTTCACATATATTTTGTCTGAATTATTCACACTGCAGTCAATTTTCGTACTTTAGATATTCCCATCAGATAGATATATCTGCCAATCAGAGAAGGCATGTTGACTGATAGGTTGTGAGCTATGCAGGTGCCACTTTTACTGCTATTTCATTCAAACTTTGTATGACTGTGGCCGAACGTCGTTAATATTTCTTCTCTGCTTCTTAAAGCAAGCAGCTAGCGTGCTGAACTAGATCTTCGAACTGTCCCACGAACATCCTGAAGTCCGTCCTAGAGCAGCCGTGGTCATCCTTCAGCTCCTGGATTAAATAAGGAAACTCCCCAAGTTTTCATCTCTTTTCCAGAATAAGATGAACACAGTTCCTCTTTTTGTTTTTTCTTTTGCAGCATCAGCACAATATTGTCGTAGCTTAATGTGGAATCCACCTGGCAAGTTTGTTGGATCATTTTCATAATTTATTCACAATTTTGCATTACACTTGGTGTGCATAGACAGAAACGTTAATCATCCAAAGTATTTGGAATTTTGTGCCTTTTATTGGCGTCGGTCCCAGTGTGTAAAGGCCGTTACTTTCTTCCTGAGGTCTGTGTATTTTGTGATCTCTGTTAAAAGCAGCCCCAAACCCCTTTTTAAACATATTTTTGTTGTTGTATTTTATATTTTCTTGTTTCTCGCATTTCTTTGTGAAGAATTTTGTGATTTTAAACTCAATAGGTTTAAACAATTATATTTATTTTCAAGCTACCTCAAGAAACATCTTTGAAACATTGCAGGGCTGCAGTGGATGTTTGAAAAGACCAACAAAGGTTTGATCAGTAAAGTCTGAAGGACAGGAAAAACATCTTCAAGAACCAAGATAACATGTCTGATGTATCTTAGTCATGTTTTCAGGATTACCATGACCTGGGTGGCTGAAAATCTAATCTATATCAACATGCCAGTTTATGCTCCACACACTAAATACACAAACATAGCAGCAGACCTTTCATCCATCTTTTGTGTGTATTTTATTTTTTGTTTGTTTTTCAGAGAATCTGAGAACACCAAAAAGCAAAGATGTAAACAGAGCAATACCATCGGTAACCAGAAAGGGCAGTGTTGTGTTGAATAACTCACAAGTGACCAGCAGAAGAAGCTGCATTAGATTCAATGGCGAAAGAAACCGTCACTTTCTACTGTGCTGCCCATTTTCAAGCCTCTTTCTGAGAATGTGTATAATCATGATAATATGATCTATGTACATAAAAGGAGCATAAATGAGCCTTCAGCTAACAATAGAATAGATTTTTTTTTACATTAAACATGACTCCAAATCATCCATGTTGAGATGCATCTTAAAAAGCCCCCCCCCCCCCCCCCCCCATCATTAATTACATCTAATCAGCCTAGTTTATGATACAGTACATGAGCAGCCGTAGTACGTTATCCCCACACAGCAGGTCTGAGAAGAAGCTTCTAGCTATGTGGACAACAGGTATAAAAGAAATGAAAGAAAGACTGAAAGCATCCATGTGACACAGAATGGTCAGTCAGACACATGTTTCTGTAAAGAAAATGTGAGATTTGAATAATAGCATGTATGCCCAATGTGATGTCATGTCGACTTAAGCTGGAACTGATTAAATTCCAGTCATTTGATGCAGGACTGAATCCCAATTAAACACTCAGCTGGTGTAAGTTTCCTGAAACAGTGACTATACTGTTTGTAATTCAATAAATTCTCCATTATTATATCAATTAACAATACTGTTCCTATAGATCTAAACATCTTACCAATGTCTGGTTCACTGCAATATACACTGTTTTAGGTGTGTCATACGCATACGGCAGAGAAGTCCAGTCTTCCATACACACAGCAATGTAGAACCTTTGGAGCCAATATAGCACGCTGGATGACTTTTAATTAGCTGAAAGTCAACTCGAGCTGGAATGGCCCAACTTTGGCCAACGACAGTCCATTTTCCAATAATCATAATTAACAAAGTATGCGAATGGTCACCCTTATCAACAGAAATGTTTCCCTTTTCACTACATTTTCATTCTTAGCACTCCCAAGTTTTACAACATGCACTGCCTCTACAAAAATAAATGAGCTTTTTCCATGTCAGAACAAAAAAACTAATGACAGGAAAAACAAACCAAGAGGCACCTCTGGTTCTTACCGTTCCATATTTTCTGCACTACCCCCATGTGGCAGCGGAAAGCTATAAAAGGAGCTGTTCAGAAGCGCTACTCAAGGCTGTGCTCCAACCATCTGTCTCACCTTTGCTTTGCATCATCAAGAAAATACTGTATTTTCTGGACTATGAGTCACACTTTTTCTCATAGGTTAGTTGTTCCTGCGACTTATACTCCAGAGTGATTTATAGTCTGGAAACAATAGCTGTTTTTTTTTGTTTTTTTTAAAAAGGGGTACATTACTGACATTTACATTATGAAAACATGTCTAGAAGTGATAATCTTGAAATATCATGGCCTTTTCCTGAGCAAAATCATGATTCTTTAACAGTGAAACAATTAAAAAAAAATTGCCACAACTATCTTCTCAAACTTCCTCATACAGATAGTTGTTGCTATTTTCAGTGAGTCAGTAATAAAATGCATGTGGTTCCATTATATGGGTGTCCTAAGGAGTTGTGGCACAAACTCTCTTACATGCCTTCCATGTTGATATATTCTAAACTAAATGAGAGCCTTCCAAAAGCCCCTTATAACATCTGCAAATTGAGTGTTGCACGAGGTGGTGATAGAGCTTCATTCAATTATACCAATCTGACCAGTTTAAACACTTGACCGGATGTGATACGTTCACACAGCTCACTGAGACAGAGGCTTGCTTCAAAACACAAAGATGAAGTTGGTTTCTGAAGGCTTTTTTTTTTTTTTTTTTGGTCCTAGCTGTCAAATCCAAAGCTATATGAAATGAGAGAACTTTAAACTGAATCGCTAAGTCAGCAAACAGATGTCAGACAGGGTGATTGAGATCCCGCGTTGCAATGAACAATTGATTTCTGTGGTTAAGAATACCAGCTTCTGTTGTCACTTGGAAATCACCTTCTTACACTTCGTATCTGACACTAACAGTGTTAGCGCTATCTTATTTGATGTAAACTTCGCTGGCCTTCCTCCAGACATTTGGAGTTCGGATGTTGGCCTGATATCTCCCCAGCCCCACTTCCCACACATTGGATTGATTTTCCATTTGATCACAAGATGTTGCACGTCCAGCAGTTTCAATCAGAGCAAGTAAGGCAGCAGCTGAGATGATGAACACATGGGAAACAGAAGCAGTATTTCCTCCTCATTCTGCATGCTGAAGCGAGAAATATGAAGTTTTCTATCATGATATTGAAAAAAAACTTAATGAAAGGCATGAATAAGCATATACAAGCATTGATTTTAATTACTTTTATGTAGTAGTGTGTAGTTTGTGACTGTGTGCTGTAAGAAAATGGAAGTATTGGAATGACATTCTGCTCTGGCAAACATTCAGTCTCGGCTGATTTGAACCAGAGATCAAAAGTGTTGATTCACACTGACCAGCTCAGCTAAAAAGATGTCTTTTTTTGTTATTTAAAGTGAGTTAATGAGATTTTTACACCAGCCAGAAAAAGTTTCTAATAGGCATGCATGTAAAAATAATAATAAAAAAACCTAAACTGTCATTTAGTCCAGCAGTTTGTAAGTGTCCTGTATAACCAAGTCTGCATGAAGACATCAGACGGCAGATTAACAAGGCAAAATGGTTTTAGTTCACTGACTGAGAGAAATGTGCAGCTGGGCTGCACTGATTACACTGGGCCTGTAAGGGGCCTGCAGCTGCAGAAGCAATTGAAGACAAACATGCATGCATACTCACGCACACACACAGCTTAAAACCTAACATGCTTGCAGCTTCCTGCTTTTTACTGTCTATTGTTATATTTAGTGACACAGCTCGAACAGACCACTTTCAACACTCAGGGCGCAATTAGAAATGGACATTTTCTCACACTTGTGTGCAGTTTGACACACAGACAAACTCAGGAGTCCCTGCAGTGTGAAGAGGCCCTTGCCTTCCACTCAATGAAGGAATGCACAGAGAGAGAGAGAGAGAGAGAGAGAGAGATGAGGAGAGTGACTGGGACTTTCCCCAGGATCCTGGAGAAAGGAGGGAGAGAGGAAGCAGACAGTGGGAGCGACGGAGGACAGGAACAAATACAGGAGGAAGGAAAATGGATGGGTTGTCTTGTGTATGGACTTGTTTCTCTTTCCCACAGTGGAAATGACCCAGTTATAACTGTGCACTGAAATAAAGAGACATTAATACATTAAGCCAAAAAGAATTTGAGTAAAAACATGGTTTACTGCAGCCTCTCCTCCATTACTTATAGGAAGTTGTAAGAAGTTAAACACTTCAATCTCCATATCGCCCTATCAAATGATGCATCTCTGTAGCTAACTGCTGTTGCCACCAATGTTCCCACTGATCCCACACACACAGCCATCGCTGCTTCCCACATGGCAGCACTGAGGCTGTGGATGCGTGATAGGGATCAGAACTCTTTGACTGTGAGTCAGTTTGTAGCATGTATGTACAGCTTCAGTGAGTGTGTGTGGTCTTCTCTGTGAGCCAGTGTGAGACATTTCCTAACTTGCCATGTCATCTCAACTCAGTGAGGTTTCAGTGTGATAAAACAAACAAGGAATCCTTTCACCCTGTGTCTATGTATCCATTACTTTAAGTACAGGTGTACACATCCACTGCATCTCAAACCATTTTGCACATTTATATATATATCTATGTGTGTATGTGTGAGAGAGAGAATGCTGGCATGTTTGTGTGTGTGTGTTGTCGCCCGTACACGTCTAAATAACTATGCCTTAAGTAAGGGTGGTCCCCACCTGTGGATTAAAATGTAAACAGTCATAAAGCATGGACCTTCATCTGTCTTTGAACCCTCATTTCATCTCCGCTAAATAAAAGCACAAACACTAAGCTAGCTTACAGCAGTTAGCAACGCAGGAAAAGCAAAGAAGAAAGGAAAGCCTGTTATTCTTCACATGCTAGAGTGTCCATTTTAATTCCGTTTGACAACTTTAGCCTATTACAAATCAATTCATTCACACAGAAATGCAGACATTAGCTGCTGTGAGTTTGTGGTTTATGTCCAACAAGAATTCAACGTGAGAACTGGAAGTTGTGTTTAAGTGAGTTTTCCATTTATTCCAGTTAGCATGATCTCCACAATCCTTTGCTTCTAGTTTATGCCTCACAAGACACATGATCATTAGAGCCTTTCCATGGCCCCCATGCCCCATCTCGTGAACTGAGATGAGCCACAAGTTAGACAGGTATTATATTACTCTAAACAGTCATTGGTACAAATTGGCCTCAATATGCTATATTCAGTTTTCTTAAATGTCTTTAAACTAAGCTTGGTCAAATTCCAAACACCATTTTAGGCTAGCTTCTGCATAATGCCTTGACGTAAGGCTACTGAAAATTCCATTGTTTATGTTTCTGTGTGTGACACATTTGTCCAATCATTCACTCACTTTTTGTACTTCCTTCATTGGATAAAAAAATTAGTGAAGTTGCTGCCAAATTTGGTTTATTATAAATTTTAGTCTCATCATTGTCAGGACCTGTTGGTTTACTAAAAACAGATGTGTAGTTAAGGCACCACATCAGTTTGCAACCTAAAAAGTCTGATAATTTGACTGATGACACTCTGACATCCATTGGTAGCTTGAGAATCGGCAACATTCCAGTAACCACCAGAAGGGTCATTTTTACCACCGACTCAGCATAAAACAAATGTGGAGGTGGCATTTACACACACACACACAAACTTTATTTTTCTTGTAAAGCTTTTTTCTATATCACTTAGAAGTAGATAAAACTTCAATAAATTATTCATTCATTGATTAGCAGGTGGGATGACATCAGGCTCATATTTCAAGTAGGAAATGTCAAACACATACCAGCTTACATTCACCAATCAGCTAACATCAAACAGACAAAACAAATAAAATTGTGTTTATATTTTTCTTATCAATTGGTTTATTGGAAATAGTAGAAAAAAAAAAATCACATGTCACAAAGCCGAGTGCTGGATATCAGCTGATACTGATTGACTGTACGGCATTTAGGAAAAACAATGCAGTGAAAACATTGCATTTAATTATGAATGGAGAATAGATTAAGTAATATTTAACACTAATGAGGGGGTTTTAACAAAATGAACAAGAAAAACATCCTCAGTGACCAATCAATAACCTCTGGTGGGTCAAAGTGAAACCGATGCGGAAGTACTAAAAATTGCAGTTCCCCCCTCATTTGCAAGGAGCTCCAAAACAAAGCCAACTCCCATAGACTCCCATGTTGAAAAAGGCCTACTTCCCAGCAGAAATAAACATGTTTACAGCCTGCTACAAAGAAAAAATATTCAAGGATGTGCAGTCCAATGGGTGTGTGCATGATAGGTTCCATTTGCACTGCGACCTCAGGACCTAAATGCGTATGTTTTAGTCAATGGTGTGGTTTGCACCAGGTGCGCCGCATTTCAGGTGTCTCCCAGAAGCACTTTGTAGCAACTCTGCTAAATATATGCACTTGGTCTACCTTTGACTGAAACACACTTCCAGAATGCGTACATTTCAGCAGCTCAGACAGAAAATCAGACACAGCAGCAGTATAAAACATCTGGTAAATTTCAAAATAAAGTCCCCTTTGCAGGTTTGCGACAGCTGAATTCTGTGGAAGTTATGTCACCGGTTACACAGGTTAGAAGGAAGTCGGTCAGAGGGTTATAAGTGTTTTTTTCATAATAGAAGACAACATTTATCATTGGAAATGAGAATCATAAGATTTTTTTGACATCTTTGTAAAAGGAGAACAGCAGAAAAGGAGAGGGGTGCCCCGACATGGTGAGAGTTTGACATGCTTATTAACACATATGTTCTTTTCTACACAACCTACCCATGTAGTTGGGTAAGATGTCTGAAAAGAGACGCAAAGCGATATCCGTATTAAAGTGATGTGTAGTTTTGTGATCTCTCTAATGCAGTTATGGAGACTACACTTGCAGGTGTTTCACGTCGAACACATGCCCAGTGTAAATTAGTACATCGCAAAGGTCAGAATAAAACCGTGGCACAGACGGA
Source organism: Telmatherina bonti (assembly GCF_933228915.1). Lineage (NCBI taxonomy): Eukaryota > Metazoa > Chordata > Actinopteri > Atheriniformes > Telmatherinidae > Telmatherina > Telmatherina bonti. Next base: position 28,411,494 of record NC_136617.1, read on the forward strand.
ACGTGCCACACTAGGACCTGGTGGAAACTGGGAGTAAGAAACAACGAGTTGAGTCTGAGATGCAAGTGGATTGATGGTTACTGAGGGGAAAGAAGTAATTAGAGGAGTGTGACATCGTCCAGAGAAGTGCAGAGCAGGTTAACAGGGGATCCAGACGATAATCCGAAAAAGTATTATAGGTGCCAGCAAATATAGTATCCAAGAGAAAACAATCTTGACTTCCGAGACTTGTAGGGGGATAAGAAAGGTCAAAGCAGGGAGGCGAAGGTCAACATGAAGCAGAAGTCCGAAACAAATCCAAGGGGCAACGCTGAGTCAGGAATCGATGAGGCAGAGAAACGAGGTCATACACACCATGGTAGAGAGGCTCAGGTAAAGATGCTGGATCACTGGGCAAATGGCAACAGACAATCTGGCACTGGTGAAGTGAGAAGAGGAGACTTAAATACCATGAGAAACAGGTGAGCAGCATGAGGGCAATTACCAGACACAGGTGGACACAATCAGGAGCCTGGCAAGCAGTCAGATCATGATAAAAAAAAAAACTAGCTTACAGGAATTACAGTGTAATAAAAGCTTACCAAGAAGAAGGAAAACCAGTCTTTCTGTGGATCTAAAATCATTTGGTTTGGCAGTATGCTGACATGTCTCTCCTGGTCAAACAAGTCTGGCTTTGTGTAGGAGGTGGGATGACTATCCCTTTGTTAATAATGGCTAGTCTAGCTTTAAGAAATGTTTCAGTAGTGCAGTCCTGTAGTGAATCATTTAACAACAAAACTGAAATAAAGTGTCAAACCAGAAATACAAGTATTAGCATTCAAAACTCCATATCAGCCTAACCCCAGATGGCGTGCGGGAGGGAAAAAGAGGGAGACTGTAAACCGCATCTCAGCCTGCCAAAACTCACATTTCCCCTCCACTGTATAGCTGGTTTACATTAACTCTAACACATGCATGGCGAGGCCCGAGTCCACCCACTTCACATTTCATTACCAAGAAAAGCTCAAACGGCTATACCAGCCTCTCCAATAAAGCTGAATTCTCTAATGTGATTTGTCTTAACATGAGAAAAAGAACTGGAAAAAAAAATGGTGGTTTAGTGCTGTGGAGAGGGTGCAGGATGGAAGAGAAGCAATATAAATTCATCCCATGGGTTTAGAAACTGGAAACTGGAGAATGTCGGGCCAAACATGGCTGTTACAAGTGTGATCTAATAGCCAGAGCAGTGCAACAGCTCATGGCAGGGGAAAGGCTGAGTATCAAATCCTACTGTTGTATCAAAGTAATTCTTTACACTTCGGATGGCAGGAACACGAAACAAAATAAACTGTTCTCAAGTAATGTACAAGGATCCTTACAGGCTTTGTTTTATATGTATATTCTATGAACTAGGGAGCCAAGCATTTACTGATCTTAGTGCATTTCTCTTCAAAAGTGTACTGAGATAACGTCACTCACCATTGAGACAACCCCAAATGATGTGATCAATGTTGTTTCAGCTTGAGCTCCTAACTTAACATTTTATCCTGTGTTACAAAGGTAAAATGTGAAGGTGAAGTAAGAGTTTACCAGGAAGGAAAGCAAAAGGAAAACAAAAACATTAAGGCGGCTTTAAATTCAGGATATTGTTAAAGTGCTTCTCGGGTTTAAATAGCTATAGAAAGAAAGTCTACTCTGCAACACTTGAGAGTTGACTGCAGTTTGTAGAATGCTAAGATGTGAACTCTGAAGGAGGTTTTGTACCTTCTATCATATTCATAAATGTTTGGCTTTTAGATGAACACTTCCACACAGAATCTGCATGTTGTAAGAAAAATATCTTGACTCTTTAGTTCCAGTTTTGCACTCGGAAAAAGGTGGATAACGAACATCCATCTTCTGAGTCATTTTTATGTGTAATTTGGTAAGTTCTCAGCTTTCCCGAGCAGATTTGTTCACTAACGGAGCAAACGGAGTAATGCCACCGGACACCATGAGGGCAGTGTTGAACTGATATGCAATCTGCTAAAGGTAAAATGTAAAAGAAGAAGCCACGATTTACTTAATGACTTTTGCGTCGCATGTCCTTTTCTGGGCACACACACATTGTCATTATCTCCACTGCCATTGTCTTTGCTATTGTCTCTCGGAGGTGAACTCTATACTCTCCACCACCATTTGGTGGATATATTGGCTAACAACCATGACAACTAATGGATGCTTGAAACTATAGAGTAAAAGGAGCATACCCAAGTCTTTACAGGTGTGCAATCACACCAGTGCAACCAGACTGCACAAAGTTTTCAAATGGCCATAACAAAAAAGTAGGTCACCTATGGCGCTGCTGTCACCTTCAGTTAAAAGTACAGATGTGAAATTCTGCCAGATTTTGTTTGACATTGAATGGCAACATAAAATCTGATGGTTTGAATTTAATAGTAAAAAGTATTTATCCTACTGTTGAAGTGAATAGTGCTGGAGTCGGGCGTTCTTTATACAGAACACATAAAAGTACTCGAATTGGCCTCATCAAAGCCTTAGTGAGTTACACAATGAAAAGACAACAATCATTCAAGAAAACTAAACAAAGCCTGCAGAAATGATGCTACCAGCTTATCAAAATCTGACTGGTTAAAAGTTAAGCTGAGCCAGAAAGGCCAGATTTGGCCCAAAACAGCTGAATCAATAACAATCATGATGAAGTGCAAGAAATGTCAATCTCACAAGCACTAAAGCCTCATCTGCATTGGATTTTCTGATCACAAGCTACATTTTTAAGCCATTTTATTTGAGCAAGTCTGCTTTTTATTCACAAAACAAATAAACTATTTCCCACATCAGAGCAAAAAATAAACTTTAAAAGTCTTAAATCAAGAGTTACAGATATTTTTGTCTGTAATTTGAACACCACAGCACCTCCACCTGCCGCCTGCCCTGGTCTGGATCAACAATCTTCTTCTGCTTTTGGTAAAGCACAGTGATGTCTTCATAAATTCTGTGGATTTTTCATTAATAAGTTTACCTCACCAGTCCTCTCAGATGCAGTGTTGGGCTCTACCACACAAGATTGTTGTGCATGGTTTTCTGCATGTTTGCTGCACATACACATCTGTTATTGCACATCTGTAATTAATTTACAAAGAGAATGGTCAGAAGAAGTGCAGCTAAATGAAGCTTATCACAAAATCTTTACTTTATAATCACACTGTATTGCATATTTTCAGCTCTAATAAATAAAACAGTATCCTGCACAACATATATACAGCTGGTTGACCTCCTGAATCTGGCCTAAATAAAACTCTGTCATTCTTATATATGAAATTAATGACAGATTTATTTGTACAATAGATGTTAAATTAAAACTAGAAGGATGATGCAACCTGGCTAGAGTTGATGTTGGCATCTTATCTATAACTTCTTTTAGAAGTGTGCAACATAAACTGATGTTTACTGTCTGGTAGACAATGCATCAACATTACAAGTAAATGATTAGGAATCAGAAAGAGTGAAAAAAGTAGCCTTTGTAGTAGTAGGTGGCCATGAACGAGTGAAGGGACAGCTGTGTTGAGCCACAACTTGAAGGATCACTGGTTTTAGTGAGTTGAGTCAGTCTGGTGAAGAACTTTTTGTCCCAGGCTGTACCAGTTTGACTTACTTGCCAGCTACAATATTAATTTTAATTGTTTGTACATGACCAATACTTTGGAATTAAATCTATCTATGTTTTGTTTCTTTATTTTTATTGTGAGATTTTTTTCTGTGGTCTGATCACTTTTTTTCCCTCCTAGTAGAAACTAAAGTTCAGAGTTGTCAAAACTGATATCATGTGGTGATTTTAACTTAAGAATCCACTACCTCACTTTATTATTTATTATTCTAATCTGATATCGCACTTCGTCTTATTTATTGAAATACTGTACTTATTTATTGAAAATAAAAAGGCATCTCCAATTTCTATTTGTAGCGCAGCAGGATCCAAGTTACTGACTCTAAAATCAGATATTTTCTTTCTTGATCTACAAAATTTTCATTAACCTGCACACACACAGAAATGGCCAAAAAAAAAAAAAAAAGCCATCCTTAGCGGAAGTAAAGCACAAATAAATAATTCTAAATTGCAAAAATTATAGGCCAAAATTTGGTAAAAATCTCCCATCTTATTTCATCTCTATTAAAGAAAGTTTCACGTTTTACTAAACTTACAGCTCATGTGCAGCCGTCAAAAGTAACATGTTCCAACACAACGTTCATTCATTCATTTTCCTAACCGCTTAATAAAACACAGGGTTACGGGGAAGCTGGATCCAATCCCAGCAGTCTTAGGGCAAAAGACAGGGTACACCCTGGACAGCTTGCCAGTCCATCGCAGGGTCCAACACAACATGTGGGTGAAAATTAAGTTTGGCAGGTGTATGAAACTTATTAACCACTTTATTAGATGATTAATTACTGATGGGTCTTTCTACCAAACTTAAAGCACTACTTCATGTGGAGAACCTAAAATACAAGAGTTCAGCTCTGTGGAGAATCCATGTGGGCAGGCATGTGAGAAAAAAAGAAACAATATAAAAGGTGACAGTAAACTGAGCAACCAAAGAACTAGCTGTTACACCTGTAGAGAAACTTAACTGCATCAATCAGAAAACAAAGCAGACAATCACAGGGAGCACCTATGAGAAGACAACCTGAAAAAAAAGATCAACAACAACACAAAAAAACAACAGCACCAGCACTAAGACAGCAAAGTTATGCAAGTGATATTAATCTTACACAACAACACAGTGATTTCTTCCATATAAGTGCACTTTTTTTTCCCATGTCCCTTATAATAACGTTTGGCTGGTAGATATTCTGATTGGTTGTTAAGTTTAAGAATGTACCAGCAACATTTGCTGGCAAACAACTGACACCCTAACAAAACACCTGGTGCGGGCCCCAGCTTTGAACTTGGCTCCATGACTACATGACTGGATGGAAACAACAGGATTGGCTGTTTAAAGCTGAAGATTGTGTTCTTGCCAGCGAGGTGGTTAGATATGTTCCATATGATCTCCATCTTTGACATTGTTAAATTGTACCATAGACTTTTATTTAGGTTTATGTGGTTTTTCTCCCCCAAATAACATTTGTGGATCTCTGGTTTTAATTAGAAATACCACCAAACAGTGAGCATATCTTATTTTAAGGAAAAAGGCGTGCACCAATTAATGCTATACCGCTATATTTCAAACTGTATTAGGATGATGGCAGTTCTGTCTCTCTCTCTCTCTTTTCCACCGCATATGGACCAGTTTAAACACACCATGGTTTGGCCCACTTTCAGCATGTCACAGGACATTTATCTTTATTCCCTTCTTCCTCTTTTTACCTTATAGAGAAATGGCTTTGACAGATGTGCTCCATGAACACTCATATACCTTTTCCTCTCTCCCTGCCGCACTCTGCGCCTGTGTATGCTTATAGAGCTTTCCATCTGGAAAATGTATCGTTTTTACTTGATGTACAGAAACAGTTTTAAACTTTACTCCTTCCATCATCTTCTTTGCCTCCACTTGTAATCAGAAATGTGAGGATATGTGAAGAAACTACAACCAGTTTATGGAGGAATATGCCTAGCAATTATGTGAGCATTTTTGGTGAGCTAAAGACAGGGTGTGTGTGTGTGGGGGGGGATTAATATTCTGTATAAATAAAGTTCTTTTTTTGCCTCCGTCTTTGCCAAAAAGGAGTGACTCAACCAGCAGCTACTTCATGAAAGCTTTTTCTTGGCAGCACCTCTGGCTCTAAGATAGAGTTGGTTTTTTCTCCCCCCAGCTCAACAGAAGCAGCATGCATTTCCTTTAAGTGTCTAGATATGTTGGTTTCATCAACAGAAAGCTAAAAATAGAAATTTAGTATGTTTGATGATCAGATGATTGCATGCGGCAGAAACACCTTTGCAAAGTTGTTCTTTTTCACTGTTTGCTGGTCTGATTCACTGTACCAAAAATATCTGCTTTTTTCATGGAGACTCTGGTGTGTTTGAAAGATAAAATACAGGAAATCTAAAAATGTCCAGTAAGACACATAGTACAGTTTTAAGATTCAGTGTAATGTTTGAGTTTTTAAAATGTATGTAGCATAGTGTTGGAAGAAATGCAATGATATTTTTATATATGTTTTGATCAAGGAAATTTAGGTCTGGGCCCGTTCTCCTGCTCACCTTGCTAATATGGTGGATAAAAAAGGGACAGGTTTTTGAAATGTTAAAAATGAAACAGCATTTTTCCCCACCTTTGACAAGAAAAGTCATGGTTCACAGAGAGCTTATAAAACATTAAAGGGATCTCACTGTTCAAAGTTATGAGAAGGGTGCAAAACATTGAAAAAGCATAAGTTATAGCACTGAACATAGTGAGGACAGTAATAGAAAAGTAGAGAAAATGTGAAAACAGTATCATTACGAAGAACTAGATGTCCCCCTAAAACGTGATGAAATTCTAGTCCACTAGATAGGCCGTCTCATTTTACTGACAGTAAGCGCACTTAGTTGTGTGCAGACAACGTAGAGCACTTCTTTGCCTACGCAGTTTGCACACTTGGAGGTGTGCAGACCCCTAAATAAGAAACACCCATTCTGGAAGTGTACTTCATCAAAAACAGATCTGGAGCGTAAATTTAGCGGAGAGCTGCAACAGGTGCTTCTAGGACACACTTGACATGGAAATGAAGCAACTAAACTTCAGAATAAAATACCAAAACTCCATTAGTGATGTACAAGCAATTTCACCAAAAAGCAAGCTCAACATGCAGATTTTTTAGCATTGCCCATATCGTACTGCTTTAGCGCTGTAAGCAGGAAGAAGCACACAGGTACTGGCCAAAAATTATTCATTTAACCATTAACTGAAAAACCCACCACAAGGGTAATGGTAACTGAGTTACATTACATTATCAGTTACTGATTAAAGTAACAATGTTACAGTAATGCTTCACTAGTAATATGTTACTTCACAACACTTGTGGTGGAGGATAGGGGGTGGCAGATTGATCAAAATATCAATATTATCAATACCAAGGCTAGTATTGGTGTCGATCGATACCAATAAGATATTAATATTTTTCTTGCAGAGAACTTTGGGGTTGAAAAGCCAAAGAATGTGCAGGAGAGTCACCCAATAGTAAATTTAGCATTTGTTCAGCCAATTTGCACTGTTGCCTTTATTTTCTTTTACTTCTGTGAGATATAAGGGAAAAACATTTAGAGTTATTTTGTTACAATGTTTACAAACTAATAACTTTAAAACACCTAGCTTAAAAAATTCTCATGTTTCTTATTAAAAATGCTAATAAACTGTTTTATTTGACGTAAATCTTTAAAACCGTTTTATTCTTATCATAATTATAATCATTAGTTAAATAAAAAAAAGTAATTAAAATGACTTTTAATTACTGGGCAAAAAATATCTGTATTGGTGATACTTGCCTTGGACTTACTTGGTACCTGATTGATACCAAAATTTGCAGTGTCGCACAGGTCTCGTGGAGGGGTTTGTGTGTCCCAGAAATAAGATCTTGTCCCAAGTAAAGGAGTTCAAGTATCTCAGGGTTTTGTTTACATAAGAGGGACGACTAGAGTGGAATTCGACAGGCGGATAGGCACATCGTCGGCAGTGATGCAGATTCTGAAGAAGGAACTCAGACAAAAGGTGAAGTTCTTGATTTACCATTTGATCCATGTTCTTACCCTCGCCTTAGGTCACAGGCTGTGGATAATGACTGAAAGAACCAAATCATTAAAGCAAGTAGCTAAAGTAACTTTTCTCTGTAGGGTGGTTGGGCCCTCATTTAGAAAGATGCTCAGTCATCTAGGGGGTGTAGAGCTGCTGCTCCCTTACATCACAAGTAGCCAGATGAGGTGGCTTGGGCATTTGGTTAGGATGCTTCCTGGATACCTCCCTGAAGAAGTTTTCTGTGCATGTCCCTCCAGGAAGAAGCCGCCGAGACAAGTTGGAGGGACTGTCTTACTCATAGACTGTATAAGAAAGATGGACAGAGCCTCCGGCGGTTAAAAGGGAAGCCTGTGCGGAAGTGCATAAAACCGCAGTTCCCCCTTAGTCCGCTAGGGGCTGCAAAACAGAGCAAATCCCCATAGACTCCCATGTTAAAAAGACCAACTTCACAGCAGAAATAAACATGTTTACAGCGTGGTTCAAAAGTCCATTTTCGGTTTAATAGATCAGGTTTACCTTCATGACAACTGTGGGGGGAGTGAATTTTTTTTGTAACTCGCCCGTAAAAAATTAATTTATTCTCGAAGTTCGGCATATTTAGGGGTGTGTCCTTTTTATTGACAGGTACCAATCTCCCGCTTCAAGTCAGAAGAATGTAAAACAACCACGGTTTTTAGCTGGTTAACAACGTGACTTAGCTTTAGCCCGCTTACCTCCATTAGCTGGTTAGCTCCTGTTATCTCCGGGTTAGCTCTGTTAGCTCTTAGCTACAGAAAGCTCGGAGTTCGCTCAATGTCAATCATCCACCATGACGCTCACAGCCTCCCTCTCAGCTCCACCTCTTTGTCCATATTTGTATTTTCTGGGTGAGTCCAGGAAAGGACTCACCCGGAAAGCACTCATGCTGCCATCTTGGTAGCATGCCCCTGCCAAGATGGCGACAGTAGGAACCGCCCACCGAGCTTCAATTCAGCTCTTCAGAAACCTATGGGTGACGTCACAGAGCCTCCGTCCATCTCTATATACCGTCTATGGTCTTACTGCTGGTTCAGAAATACCTCAGAATTCACCCAGGAAGCTGAAAGAGCAAGCCGAGAGGGAAGGAAATCTGTGCTTTTCTGCTTGGGGTATGACCTGACCCCAGAGCAGTGGAGGGAGGCAGGTAGGGAGGGGGGGAGGTTGGTTGGTTGGTTGATGGCTGGTTGGATGGATGGATGGATGGATGGATGGATGGATGGATGGATGGATGGATGGATGGATTATTTCTGAAAACCACTCAATCCAAATATTGGCAGTAACAATATGAACATTGGCAGTCATCTTAACCAATCTACATCACTAAACCCAATGAGTTGCTGCCATGTGATTGGCTGATTAGCTATTTGAAGTAACAAGAAATTGAACACTTGTGACTAATACAGTAGGAGGTTATTATTTGTAATGATAATATGACAGTGTAAGCAGGGCTCTACCAAATAACTGACCCTAAATAACCCGAAACAGTTTGTTTACTCATTGCTCACATTTGAAACTGAAAAATAGCTTCTCTTGCCTCCTTTTTCAGATTAAACCCACACAAACTTGGAATTAATCTTTTGTTTTGTTACCGGCACTAAAAAGACCTTTGAATTCAAGAAAGCTGAGTTAAAAAAGAAAGAAAAAAATAAAACAGTCCTCTGATGTGACAGCAATGGAAAATGTTAAGTGAAAACCTACAGGCTGCCTTTTCCAGGCGTCACTACAAAGATCAAATGTTAAAAACATGAAAGCACATGAAAAGCTTGCAAGTAGACTTTTAAAAAAGTTTTAGAATTGGACATTATAGGCAGCTGTTTATCTCACAATGATATTTATACACTGGAAGATACTCAAGCCATTTTCTTTATCGGCTACACCTCTTGTTGCTTTGGCTTCAAAGCTTTCTAAAAAACAAAACAAAAAAAAACTCCCTGAGAAATCGTTGAAACTCTGAGGAGCATCTATGTCAAGTCTCATAAGTTTGCCAATATTTGACCTTGATCAGCGTCTAGACGAGACAAACAAAACCTGCCTGCTCCTCCTGAGTGCAATGCATCAGATGGAGTGACCCCGCCTGCCTCCACTGCACTTATATAAGGATTACACAAGTACAAAAAAGCCGCACAAGGAGCAGCTGAATTTAGCTCAGTGAATCTCTGTGTATGTTTGATCAAGCGTGTGAGCTACAGTATATGCGAAAAGAGCATTTGAAAGACTGCATGAGTCTGTATGTCAAAGAAGGGCGGAGGCAGATAAATGGCAATGGAGGAGAAGAAGGCAGGAGAGGTTGAGCACATTTTCTCTGTGGTTTTGGGAGGAAGGGAGCAATTTATCACCTCAGCGCGGCTTCAAAGTGTAAACTGTTTTGGCTGTTGGAAATGTACATTTTATACAAGTACTTTGGCAGCATTGTTTCTGATGAAAGTCACAGCAGTCAAGTTAATGCAGCGAAAGCGGGTGAGGAGGGAAAAGGCAGTTGGGAGGAACAGCAGACAGGGAGATGAAGGAGGGGAGGGAGAAGAGGTGTGGGTTTGACTCAAACAGCAGAAGGACTGCTGGAGCTGCTTCCACACTTCAAGGGCTTTAGTGACAGGGAAGCTGCTTTATTCAGCACTGTCAGCAGTTTTGCTCACGCATGTGTGTGTGTGTGTGTGTGTGTGTGTGTGTGTGTGTGTGTGTGTGTGTGTGTGTGTGTGTCTGTGTGTGTGTGTGGTACATGTGTGCTTATCCACAGGGAATAAAAAAAAAAAAAAAAAAAAGAAAACACTCTGTGTTGTTCCATAAAGCAAGGACACAGCTCCATAAGGGCAAGCGCACATATGCTTGGGACACAACAAACCTGCACTGACAGATGAAAATACCAACGATTCCATTCAGATGACCTTTACTAATGTTAATATTCAAAACTGATTTAAATATATAGTCCTTTTTGATAACTAAATAATCCATTGTTTGTGCGTCTAGAACCAAAATCCATTTCGATTTAACAATACTTTGATCTACATCAACCAGTTTAAAGATGAATCTGCCAAATTTAAAATATTAAACACTAATCTTCATTTACAAGATGAAAAAATAAAATGTGGAACTGTTTACAACTGCTTTGTGTGTATATGCTACTTTAAAGTTTCTATTTTGTAAAGTTTTTATTTTTATTAACGTGGCTTAATTTACCCATCCATCCATCCATTATCCATACCGCTTAGTCCGATTAAGGGTTGCAGGGGAGCTAGAGCCTATCCCAGCCGGTCGCCCTGGACACGTCACCAGTCTATTGCAAGGCTGGCGTAGTGTTGTTGGTAAAGGAAAATATTGTTTTTCATTTGATTGTCTGATTCAACTCTGGAACAAAACCATTGTTGTAATTCTCCCTCACATCATTGGCTGACTCCTGAATCCAATTAAATTTGTACTGTAGCAGTTTGTAGTATCAGTAGACAACAAATCTATATAATATTGTGCTGTGATCAAAGATATGACTTATACCTCTTTCAAGGTGTACCAAATCCATTAAAAAAGCCATATAAAAACATCATCCTTTTAGTGTAAGAATGGCGTTACAACCGTTTTGATCGACGTGTGTACTTTGCTCATAATATAGATATAGACAGATATTGGCAGAATCAATACCAACATTGGTATTGTTATCACAATCGATACTCGTATGAAATGATCACTGCGTAACTCTCAATTTTCTCCTCTTCTGGAGTATGGAACATGGAATATTTCAATAGACACAACACAGCTTTAGGACAAAAAGTAAAAAAAAAAAAAAAAAGAAGAAGCTGACATGAGTCATTAGATTGTACATTAGATTGTAATTATTTGTACTTTACCATTTAAAAATATGTGTGTGATGGAATCACCAACAGAAGCAGAAGAATTTTATTCCGATTTATGCGATAATGCTGCAGCTACAAAGCAGTTTTGTCATAGCTGAAGAGCAGTCTTTTTCTCATTTACAGTATGTTAAAACCCAGGCGACTAAAGCGTTAACATGGATTCTGAATGAGACTTTTCACTCATTGTGCCCGAGTCGTTTTGCTGTGCAGTGCCAGTAAAAAGGAAAACATTAAAAAAAGTAAACAAGGCAGTAACTTTATGTAGATCAGGATGCATTGACTCTGGCAGACTTTGTCAGATTTTCACACTTTGGCAACCCCTAACAACTAAATCAGTATTCATCTTGTGTCCTGTCTCTTCTCTGAGATCCCTCCAGCCAGTAAAAGTCAATCCAAAGTTAACTCTTGTCTTATCTCTTGCTCTGTCACTTTTTCTCTTCCTTTTGTATTTCCTTCAATAAAAGCCTCTTTCATTTCAGTTTCTATATCTCCAAATTGCCAAAGGTAACAGAGTGGAACATGTAATTCAAAAAATGTATAAAGTAATCCCTATGGTGTCGGTACCAAAATTAAACAAGGACACTTAGAGGAAATTAACCGCATTTTTTTATTGCATTAATTAGATTTTTATTGCTAAATGCCTACATTAGAATATAGTCAGCCCATGTCGCTTCTTCCTCCATTTTGTTAAATTCATTACGAGACAAACAAGCATCATGAAACCCCCACATAGTGATGGACCCATGCTGACTGTTACTAAATGACTGCATAGAAACTATAAAAGACATTTGCATCATCAGAAAGCTATGAGCAGCAGAAAAGAATGGACAAAAAACACACGGACACACACTGCAAGTTGAGTCAGAACAAGTCTGTGTTATGGCGGCCGTGTAGCACCCAGCAATAAAGTGCAGCCATCCCTGGCTGGCACATAGGACACCCATTCACTCTGTGACAGGGTGTCACACCACATGATTTATGACGGGTAATTACGGTCATAGAGGTGACATCATATCCTATTCTCCAGCTCCCGCATGTATCCATGCTGTGTATTTGTGTGCCTGCTCATATCAGTGTGTATGTGTGTGTGTATGTGTGCATGCACGTTTGCATGTGTGTTCCTGGCTAATTAGTTCTGCTGTCTGGATCCAGCAGCGACCGTCTTTGTTTTTCTACAGAACGGAAGACAAGGCATGTCACAACAACATATCTCGCAGTTCCTCGAGACGCGCCGCAACGCACACCCGTTCACACAAACACACATTTGTGCATGTGGGGCCCACAGGAGATCGCCACGATGGCGCTCTTTTGCTCAAAATTGTAATGTTTTGTTCTGTTCAATCCATACAGGTTGGAGTTGTTTGTTTATTTTATTTATTTATTTTTTTTTTTTTTGTCAGGGAGGCTGAGGAGAAAGCGGAAAGGGAACAGGACAGAGATCTCTGGTGCTCATTTCTGATGGAGTTAACCATGAGTTTGCCATGGTCGCAAATTGGCAGCAGGGAGAAAGCGTACAATTAGAAATCATTACTCCGCACCTAACTGCTGCTGACAGGCATGGACACGACAAATGAGAAAATGGAAAGATTATAACACAATTTCTCTCTCCTGCACACGCATGCTAATTCATTTGCCAGCTCTAAATAAATGCATTCATTTAAACATGATTTGACAAACCATGGTTACCTCTTGGATTGGAGATACTGACACTGAGGAAAAGGGTATATATTCATATATAAAAAGTATGTGCGAGAGGCTTTGAACAGTCATGTTAAATCCCTCCTCAACCTGAGATGTATTTCAACACATAATTTAAGAACGAGACGGACCTTGACAGTTTGGAGGCTTGCAAACTGTGGTCATTTGCTGCTGCAAATGCGCCGCGGTCACCGTGGGGCAGATAAGAGAGAAGAGCATCCTTAATGAGGCAATTTGGAGGAAATAAAATCATCAAAAAATAAAGCAAAACTATTTCAGACTGAGTCAGTCGGCATAATGAGAAGCATTCCTGCTTCTTTTCCTCTCTTTTGCCACTGAGTGGACCCATTACTGTTTACTCAAAAGCATGGTCATAGCCACAGGGGCCTAATTTGGAAATGAGCTTCAAAAGTCCATATTTGAACTTTCGACTGCTATTAAAGCAACAGAAGCTCTCAAAAGTCACTGCAGATAAACTTTAGATACCCTGTAAAATATAAATGTACCGCTTTGCTCCTTGACCCTGCAAATATTTGAACAAAAGTGACCTTTTGCAGCTTTTCACCTTTGGCTCAAGCATGAAAACTTCACACTTTCTGCCAGGCTAAGTTCCACGTTGCACGCACTGATCTGAATTTTGATTCAATATTTTAGAAGTAGTCATGTGACACTGATGGGTAATTGCCCAAAACCTTTGAGTAGAAGTGTTGCAACTGAATAAGACAAGCAAAAGAATAAGTTCACCATACCTGATCCGGTCCAGGCTCGCTTGCATCTTATGCTGTTGCACTTAGATGCATCACAGAGATGTTTTGCTCTTTCTCCTCCTCTGCAGCCCGAGTACCACACTGTGCCTCCTGGAACGCTCCCATCAAGCTGCGTAATTTAGCGGATGGCACAACCACTGAGCAATTATTGGTCCGTGTGACACAGTGCTATCCGTGAAGTGGTGTTTGTGTGGAACCTAAAAGTGCAAGCTAAGCATTGTCTAAAGAACACAATGCCACAACAGTATTATTGTTTTATTAGGAAATAATGCAGTTTGCTGTTTATCTGACTTTTGTAGCAAAAGAAAAAAAGAATAATCATCTGTTTTTGTCAGGATTGTGTTGCCTTTAAAGCCCGTTTGTTAAACAGGAAGAGGAGAGTCAGCATGAAGGAGCGGTAATAATAACTGAGTCCAACATTAAAAACTTTCAGGGACGACTGACTTGTGACAGAAACTGCACGACCATCATCACTTCACAGATGAAGGGCTAAACAGTGATCTCTCAGATCTGTTTTGAAAGTCCACCATCATCCCTCAAATAGCAAGAGGACATCTTTTAAAGCCCGCACGAAGATTTTCTTCTTTGAGACCTGGAAGGTACGGAGCTTCAGAGGCTGTTCTCAGGTTTAATAATCAAAAGCATCTAATCATCCTTCCTTCTTGTCTGCCTGTGCGTTAAGCCTCGCTGCACTGCTGCTCAGTAGGACACTGGCTGAGGGAAAGGACAAGACAGATTGTCATCAAGTCTCCTATTGCTGTGTTTTGTGGGAAAAAAAAAAAAAAAAAAACTTATCTGAGAGGCAGAGCTGATCCACTGGGAGCGAAGCACAACACCTGAACAGGAGTTGTGGTTAGTTTCTCAGCCTCCATCTGCTACTGAAACCCTTCCAAATACCTCAGACCCCCGCGGAGCAGTAATCCTACTACTGGAGACTTTTAGCATATCCTATTAAATTGGAGGCTGCTGCTGTACCTTCTAACTATACAACTGCAGCCCGTGCATTCATGTTAAAAAGTACTTACTGTGTAAGTTGGAAGGTTTTATATGTTGAGACATGAAAATTAAACAACGGTAGAATTAGGTATAAACAAAACTTCATACGGCAGTAACCATCAAACAAAGCTCATACTTGACGTATCCTCCTCATGGCGTTATCAGTCTCTCAGATGAATGTGGAGAAGTTTTGATACAATCTTCTTCATAATGTTGCTTCTGCTTCACAATAGGGCTGGGCGATATGGCCGAAAAATTAAATCTCTGATTTTTTTAAACCAAATCCGATTTCCGATTTTGATAGATTTTTTTCCCCTTACGGTAAAGAAAAAATAAATAAATAAATTACAAACGTCAAAAATGATTCTTTTTAAAAAATGCTTTTATTGCAGTCAGCCTAGGAGTTTACCTGAATTTAAAGTGCAACTAAACAAGCTGTTAAACAAGATTGTAAAAAGAGATGGCAGGCGCTGCCACTGTAAACAACGTTTGTACTTAGTGCGTTTCCACTGTGAGATAGTTTGTAACTTTTGATCATACATTTAAGAATAGGCCTCACTTCACTTGTGTAACTTTATTCTGAAATAAAAAAAAAACTAATAATAAAATAAAAATGCCTCCTTTTGGAAGAAAATTAGTAATTCATTTTAGAGTATTTTGACGTTAAATAACCAAAACAATTTCCCACATTGTCATTGCGGTAATAAAAATGAATGTTTCTTTAAACTTAACAAGTGTTTTGATAAAATTGACCTCTTTGATACAAAATACTATTTAAGAAAATCCCTGAATGTTAATTAAAGCTATATTTCTAACATACATGTATTATTACATTCTTGCTGTTTTTTGTTTAATTTACACATTTTTGGCAAGAAAGACAAGCCTGTCAGCTGCTGAAAACCTTGTGTTTTCTTTACACCTAGAACTTTGCAAAAACTAAATATTGCCATAAAAACCTGCTGCTATAAAAGTTTTTACGATCTCAAGAGGTGGCTTTTAAGACATCTAGATATAGAAATATATTGCAAAAGTGTATTGGAAGCACTTATTTCGCGTTTGCGTGTCCCCAGACATGATGTGAGGGACGTGACGTGGGGGGTGGTGACAAGTTAATTCCCGCTAAAGATGGCGCGGAGTGGTATAAACAACAGCGAATTACAGAGTTTTAGAAAAGAAAGTGAGGAAGAAAAGCTTCGAAAATCTGAAGCAAATTCTCCGCAGCAAGTAGAAACGCCTAAAATAACGCTACATAACCACTTTCCATTAACGGCAATTTTTGTAAAATCTCACGAGAGAAACGAGATTTTACGAAACGTGATGCTAATGTGCTAAACACTGTTCAATGGAAACACCCGCAAATCACAATTGTTGTTGATCGAAATGTACAAATATGGTTTTTATTTAGCAACAAAATGTAATGGAAACGCAGAAGGCGTGTTGTGTTTATGCGTTCCTATGGGAAACCAGCGGGAGTGCGCTGACGTCACTATAAGGTACGGAAGCCAAAAAGGTGCTGGCGGGGCACAAAAAAAATCCTGATTTTCATAAAAATCAATCTTCAAAAACAGCAAATTCGAATTAATCGATTAAATCTGTGTGTGTCAGACATGGCATCAATAGCAATACATATAGTTTCTGAGACTTTTTGCATCACTTTATGGTAAAAACCTGGTTCACAACCTTGTTTCAAACAATCTGATACTTTTATTTTCATCTGTGGTGTTTGCACTACAATCATTTTGACATTTCACACAGTTAAAAAAAGATTTTTTTTTTTTTTTTTTAAAGGTATATACATACTCAACATTAAGGCTGCGACGATATGCTTTTGTCCCGATTCGATTCCGATTTTTTGGGTGCCGATTCGATTTAAATTGCGATTCTCAAAGTTCTTTGATATTGCTGATTTTCATATATTAAAAACCCAAAAAAAATTATAAAACATCTATTTGCTAGTAATTTTTCTTGATTTCAGTTAGGAGAAAACAACACAGTAGCCAGACAATCATTCTGCTGCTATAAAGCCCAAGAAGACAAGTAAAAAGATTAATAAAACCAATAAAAATGACAAAAATTTTGAAGGAGATTAATTTTATTTAATTAAAAATAAAATCGATTTTTTTTTATTTTTTTTTTAACAAAAAAAAATTGTGAAACAAAAAATCCCGATTTTAGATTTTTCCATTTGATTTTCCCACCCCTACAAAACATATATACTGTATTCATAAAATCTTTAGGGATATGGCTTTAACGCTTTAATAAATTTATTAATTACAGTAAAAAAAAAGAAAGCATCTACGCATTTAATCACGGAACACGTAACATTTGTCAGTGCACCGTTTCCTGGAACACCAATTACACTTACGCACAAGCTAGACCTTAACTTAGCAACTTTGGCGCTATAATCAGCAAATTTTCAGACTTGTCGAGTGACTCTAAACAAAAAGCAACTCTCAACATGTCCATAGCGACTTCTTCTGGTGATATGGGAAACCTTTCGGTAATAAACGTGAATAAAGGTTCAGTTTACTCTCTGTTAGCAGCAGTGACTGGTCTTCACACAGCATGCTTCAAGCTGCAGTCAGAGCAGGAAGATCACCAGACTGCAGCTGTCACGGGTGGATGTCACCCTGGTTTACTGTCACATATCAATGTCTATTAATAAAGTTTGGACAAAAACAAAAGTTTCATAAAAGTACGGAACATGTTGCATGCTGGAGCTGTTATTTAAAGTACTTGAAATGACACTTTAACTTTGGGTCTGTTCAGGTTTGGCCAGGGATGTTTTCCATTTCTATTTCAGTTTTACAATAAAATGCTATTAAATGCATTAATGAGTTTACAATATTTCAGTCTGTTTGATTTAGTAATCCAGTAAAATCCATTTAAATAAAAAAAAAAAAAAAAAGTTGCTCTGAGTGGCAAATTTTGTTATGCAATTAAAATGCAATTAATCTAAATTAATTACTTAATTACAAAGTCTGTAAATAATTAATTGACTTCCACCCACAACATTTTTACATTTGGTTAAAAAGCCAAATAAATTCATATTTTAAAAGTCAAACTTCACCCACATTTTCTCTTTGGTCAGGTCCCGCCACCGCATCTCAACTGGATCGACGTCTCGACTCTGACTGGATCATTTCAAAAGTTTTATTCACATTAAAACAGAACATCATCTCTGGATGTACAGCACATGAAGTTTTACAGCAGGTATTGTGTGTGCAATTTGTACATAAAACTGCTTTTGTATGATATAAAGTCCACTGGGTGATCATGCATAACCACATATTTCTTTATAAATGAGAACAAACAGGTGCATCACTTGGCACAACTTTATTTTTATAATTCATCTTCATTCTTTTGCTGTTTTTTTTTTTTACCTCGTCTGTGCTGCTTCTATCTGTCTGTCTGCAGACCAACGACCTTTTATCGGCATTTTCAGACATTTGCCTGTGCAAAGTAAAGGCCAGCGAGCCTGTCCTCGCAACATATAAAAAGGCTGGCATACCAATCTAAGAGGAAAGATACAATTTCCCTGTCCATGCACATGTCAGCTCGTTCGTGTTTTCTTAACCCTTTATGGGGCAAGTGATTATTTTTGATCACTTTGTTTTCTTTCATATTCAGCATGAAACTTTTTTTTTGTTAATGTAACAACAGAATGGAGGTCTTGGTACGTACCAGAAGGACAATTTTAGTTTAAAACATCTAATTTTAAGGTATTTCATTGAGTGTATAAAGGATTAAAGACTATGAAAGAGTTCTGAAGTTGTACTTAAAGTGGAACTATTATGTGCATTTCAGGCTAATTTATTTTTATTTCTGAGCCCAGAAGGGCTGGGATTGATCGAGTTATTGTCACAAATCGTTTTATTTACTTCAGACCGACCCTCTCCGTAGGCTGTCAGATCAACCTGTGGGCAAAACAAGTCGACTGAAACTCTTCAGCATTAAGCCCCGCCTCCCGCCACTGCACTACATCCGGAGCGCGCACCGCACCTGCTTTCGCCGTCATTGTAACATCCCATAAACAGAAGGATTAGGCTAATATGAACTCAATAAAAAAAAAACAAAATACAATGTCAACACATAGCATACAGCCCTACATGTTGGAACCTGAATCAGACCCTGAAAACGAAGTGGAAAACAGCAACCCACAGCAACGAATGCAGCAGGATGTCTCTCCTTGGTAAACTCACCAGCCATCGTTGGAAATAACTTTATCCCACGTTTTCCACCCGCCTGATGTATTTGTACATGCCCTTGTTAACCAGTAGAAGGTAACCAATCACCGAACCTTATCCCCTGGGATGTCACAAGGATTTCCAAGTCGAAAACTCTCTAAAACGACGCGTTTTTTGTTACCATGGAAACCGAACGGAGAGCGTGCTGAAACTCAAACTCAAACTCAGACGTGTTTAGGTGATAAAAAACAGTGTCGTTCACACGTCTGATGAGGATTCAACACTGTAACACTGTAGAAAGCTCAGAAAACTCCAAATACCATAACAGCACCCCTTTAAGAAGATTTTTACGAAGATGCAGGTGAATGAGGCCAAATGCTCCAAAGTCTTGTGATTTGTTAAAATGCAACTTTAGCATGCGGCCATGTTCTTTTTAATGAGAAGAAAGCTTTCTACTGACAACAGTAAAGAAGCCAAACCTGTTATAATTTGTATTTTTGTACTGTGATGATCTTTAACATTCAACACGCTGACTGAGACCTGTGGAGTCTAACATGAACCCTGTGGGATTTTTACCAGCAACCTGTTGATACAATACCATGATGTCATTTTTCATCAATACGGATGTCAATACTTTTTGCCCCTTAAAGGAAGATCATTATTTTACAATGTGTACATCTTTATTGCAAGGGAAGTGTGAAATATAAATTAAACTCTCGATACTTTTAGAAATGCTTTTAAAGTAATAATAAATTATACTGATCAGTAAATTAAGCAAAGATAAGATTAAATTTGTCTTTTTTAAAAGTTCTAAAATATATAAACTTCAGATTAACATGAGATTATTCAAATATATTCTATTCTTCAGTCATTTAGAAGACGCTTTTATCCAAAGCTACGTACATATACACTCTGATAGGCACATCGGTGGGAAACTTGGGGCCAGGGACACTTCAACACACAGTCAGGGAAAGCCTGGAACCGATCCCCCAACTTTCGAGTTGAAAGACGACTGCCCTTCCTCCTGAGCTACAGCCAATTTGTTCAATAAAACATGTTATAGTGATACAATAAATATAATTAAACCATGTACAATAAACTGCATCAAATGAGTAAAATATCTAAACAAAACCTCATCATCACTAACAAAAGCAACACCATCATGACGTCTGATAGGCTAACATAGTCATGTGACACAGAAGGAATACACTGCTGGGCTTTGCATGCTATTTTATCACTGAAGACTTTCAGAAGTAGAAACAAACTTCCGATCCAATATTCTGATTAGCTGATCTCATAGTATCCACTCTAGAATATCAACACGCCCATTCCCAATTTTTGCCATTTGAACCCAAAATGTCAGTATATATCTAGCATAATTGATAAATACACATCCCCTGAGAGCCAAATCTGATCTTTAACTGCATACTTGTCCAGAGAGAATATGTCTGCATGTGTATCATGCATGCAACACATCTCCTGTTGCTTCTTCTTTTCAACAGCTTAAGAGCTTCCTAACAAGATCCCTCAGCAACTCCCCACCAAGATCACATGCGGTGATATCTGGTTGAGTTTTAGGCCAAACTGGATGCATTGCTGTTTGGAATAAAACAAACATCCCTACGTTTCATATTACAGGTGCTTAATGTAACATTCCAACCACAGACCTCCACACATGACTGATGGATCTGTTGTGTATTTCTGGAGCTATAGCTGCACAGCAACACCCCGAGGCCAAGAAGCCACATTATACAACGTTTTCTTCCAGGACGCACTATAACATTGCATGTCAGTTTAGCTTTATGCATACACACTAAGGCTGGGAGATTAATCAGATTTTAATCTCAATTACGATCTGGGTTTTGAACGATCATAAAAATAAAAGGGTGCAATTATTTTTCTCTCTGCCGTTTCCTCTCCTGCTGTCTTCATTTGCCAATCGAGTGTCTCTGGCATTGCAGTGCTGTGCTGTAAACTCCTCCCACAGCCGCTTTGCTTTCATTCAGACACTGTTCTCGCTAAATCTGGTAACTTTTTTGTTAAAAACGACTAGCGACTAATCTAGCAACTTTTACTGGAGTTATTAGAGACTTTTCTGGTGTTTTGGCGACTGACTTGAAGACACATATTGTTCTGCAGTTACTGTAAGGAAGGAGCAGCGGGAGCCTCTCCCGTCCTAAAGCACTCCCAGGCGGCCAGTCTCAGTCGGCTCCGGCTGCAGGTCAATGTAGAATAACTGCAGTAGGTTGTGGAAGTTCACCTAAACATAGTTTATACCTTTGTCAGGGAGAACTGGCTGCATTATTTTCATTGAAACGCACACATAATTCGGCGAGTTAAACACTGTAATATCCCTCCGTTACGGGGTGTTACCATAGTAACACAATCAGCTGGTTCAGATCAGCTGACTTTTAACAGGTGAATGAGAAAAACGCGCTGTAGCCTGACAGCGGTTGTTTGGCATAAAACATACATTGAGGCCAACGTAAAATAGTTCCTATACTTCAGCAAGTGTTGTAGAAAAGAAATAGAAATTTGTGATAAGATGTTTACTGTGTGGGACCATGACATAAGCCGATTAAACAACTCGTAACTGCGCGTTAGATGGTAACAATGCCCGACGCGGAGTCGAGAACACCACGACACGCAGCTTGTTTAATCCTTATTTATCTATCCAGTTTACAGTATTTGCACTTTGTCAAGACAAAGCTTCATGTTATTTGTTTGTTTTCTAAAATATATAAGACATTTTTTAAAAGTCACGGTTTAATGTAAAAAAAAAAACAAAAAAAAAACATGTTGTTAAAGATAAAAGGATAATCGTGTTCAATAATCGCGATCTCAATTTCAGTCAAAATAATCGTGATTATAATTATTGCCATAATCGAGCAGCTCTAACACACACCATTCATTCTGAACATGCACCATGGCTGAGTCAGCAAAGAAGTGCAAGAAGACATTATTGGAGGATGAGTGGAAAAGAAAAGGTCAGAGAGAAAGAGAGATGAGACAAGGATGAAGATGAGTCTCTTACTGGGTAGAAAAAGCTCCCAGTGGATGGATGCTGGTCAACAGGCGGCGCTTCACTGTGAAAAATCTGCCAAAGTTCAGCGGTTGCATCTTTAAACGCAGTTTTATAAATCGGCCGTGTTGTGTGAGAAAACTGGACTGAAGCGACTCAACGAGGCACCTTCCCTCTCCTTTTCATGTCATTGTTCCTTTGTTGTCCTCCGTGCTGGCACATGCTCAGACAAGCTGGCCACAGAAATCACGACGGGCCAAGAAGATGATGTAACTTTACTTGTGTCACAGCAACAATGACACATTCCAGTTTGATCATCTAAAATTCAAGCTGCATGTAGGTCACCTCGCCTCAGGAAGCAGTTTTACGTCTCAGGTCCATATAATCCCTGTCACGGCCACGTGCACCACTTCTGTGTCACATAAGACTTTTAAGATGCATCATCAATGTTCCCTGAACAACGCTGTTTACAAAGCGTTCTGTTCTGTGCCAGTCGGTCTGCGCAAGCCTCGGCGCATTCAAAACTTGTTCCTATTTTTTTTCCAGGCATACTAGAGTACAACACCTACCACCGTGACTCAGAAGTGCTCTGTTATGCTAAAATGTTTTAGCACAGTGCTGAACACTGAGTCCTCTCTGCGCACTACAGCAGACCACGATGTCTGAACACACGTCGAGGCCCGATTCTGGATGTGGGAGGAGTGATACTGTCTCTCGTCTGTCTCACAACATCCACTCATATGAAAGGCCGGCTGCAGTTTGCCACTGAATGTGCTCACGACTCCATTTTATCCTGCGCAGATAAAAGCTGAGTCAGACCGCATGCGAGCTGAGACTGTGTTAACACTGTTAGGTGGTACGAGGTCATGGGGGGGAGTGCAATAAAACATTTTGTCTTCAGACCAGAAGTGTTTGCACATATTTGACTGTTTGGGCTTGAAGCAGAGATTTATACTTTGTATAAACAGAGATTTGTACATGTAAGCCATAGATTGTATATAAAAAGATGGACAGAGCCTCCGTGACGTCATTCATAGGTTTCTGAAGAGTGGAATTGAAGCTCGGTGGGCGGTTCCTACCATCGCCATCTTGGCAGGGGCATGCATGTCGTCTCGCCCGCAAAATACAAATATGGGTAACAGAGGCGCCATATGGCGGGAAAAAGTTTGGAAGATTCATGACTTGATAGGGGCCCAAAAAGAAAATCATTAAACCTTCATTAAAAATAATAAATACTTTTTTCAAAGGTTGCAATACAGTATGGCAGTAATATAAACTGGTAAACTATTTATATTAAAATAACCTAGCTAGATGTATGCACTGTGATTTAACCCTTTTGTAGGGCACTCAATAAAATACCTTCAAATTAGAAATTTTAACTTAAAATTGTCCTTCTGGTACGAACCAACACCTCCATTCTGTTTTCAAGTTGAAAATGAAAGAAAACAAAGTGATCAAAAATAGCCACTTGCCCCACACAGCCCTAGATCTTTATTATTCCCATGAAAAGTTTTTTTTTTTTTTTATCAGTTTGAAGCAATTGAAGCAAAAATAAAAATCTAAAATTTGCAATCAAGTGGTGGGGTCTATGCTATTGTCTTTCATAGGACCCAAAATTCCTGGTGGCACCCCTGATGGGCAAAGATGTGGAGCTGAGAGGGGGGCTGTGAGCCTCATGGTAGATGACTGACTTCGAACAAACTCCGATCAGCCTGTAGCTAAGAGCTAATTGAGCTAACCCCGAGCTAACGGGAACTAACCAGCTAATGGAGGTAAGCTGGCTAAAGCTAAGTCACGTTGTTAACCGGCTAAAAACCACAGTTGTTCTACGTTCTTCTTTCTTGAAGTGGGACATCAGTAACCTGTCAATTAAAAGGACACGCCCCTAAATATGCCAAATTTTGAGATTAAATTACTTTTAAACGGGCGAGTTAGAAAAAAATTCCCTCGCCTCATAGTTTTCATGAAGGTAAACCTGACCTTTTAAACCTAAAATGGATTTTTGAACCAGGTTGTAAACATTTTTATTTCTGCTGTGAAGTTGGCCTTTTTAACATGGGAGTCTATGGGGATTTGCTCTGCTTTGCAGCCCCTAGTGGATGAAGGGGGAACTGCAGTTGTATGCACTTCCACACAGGCTTCACTTTTAACCACCGGAGGTTGCCGCTTGATGTAAACATACATGGCACCAAACTTATTCTGATTCTGGGTCGATATGGAAACTGTGGCCGGCATCATATAGAGCGCATTTTTCACCCCATTAACACCCACATCAATCTTCTACTCCCTCCCGCTACATGTTTCTGATAATCATCCCTAAAAGAAGAAAACATGTTTTTTGTTGGTTTTTTTTTGCCCACCTAGGTGATGATGTTTCCATCACTTCTACTCACAGCTAGGGCCAGTCAATTCAACCCCGTGGAAAAATCCCATTAAGACCAGATGTTGGTGGTGGATACTGCGGTTACAGATCATCTAGATCCTTTTGAAAAAATCAAACTAAATCTTAACTTTCCATCCCTACCCCATTAATTTTCCACAAACTTCCTTAAACCAACACCATCACTGAGCCTCAACGTCAACATTCAACTGGCTGTGCTGCTGATGTATGCGACGACGTGTGTATGAGCTGCAGTGACTGGTGTTTTGAATGTTTGTTATGAGAGACAGCCCACCATTACAGAGCCGCAGTGGTGTGTTTACAGCTGTCTTACAAGCCATGATCAGTCAGTTTGTGTCAGTCAACAGTTCATCTGCTGATGGGAGTTTAATGGGGGCACTACCCTGTTTATCCAGCCAGGAGCCCTGGGGGTAAAGATGTCCTACACGCACACACACACACACACACACACACACACACACACACACACACACCCCTTTCTCTCTCCTTCATTACCAGACATCATTTAACCCGGCACTGACTGTCCACTTTGTGGCTTAAATGTTCACCACACACACACACACACACACACACACACACACACACGCACACACACAGCTGCTGTCCAGTCTCCACTGTGCTGAAACGGAGCAGTCAGCAGCCAGCAGTTCACTGTCAGGAAACTTTGCAGTCATGTGTCCCTGCTGCTGCACAAGTTACCTTTACAGTCCTGCAGCAGCATCACACATCCCTGAGAAAAAAGCACCTGCGCAGCACTTTTTAACGCCACAATAAAGACGAGCAATGTCTCCGAGGAGACATTTCTTCTCCTTTTTACTGACTTGGAAGCCAAAGCAAATGTTATTTTTTAAGATGCCAGAGCCCATCTCTGTAAAAACAAGTAAATAAAGCGCTTATGAGGGGTTTAAAGACGACAAAAGCAGCGCTTACCCTGCCTGCCTCCTTCCATCTGTTGGTGCTCCCACTTTTCTCCAAACTTCACGTTGCAACTCCTTCTCCTCCTCCTCCTTCTTCTTCTTCTTCTTCTTCTTCTTCTTCTTCTTCTTCTTTCTCTTGTCTCCGTTCAAACAGCTGCCACATAACTCAGATTTGAAAGTTCAGCCTCACTTGTCAAACTTTTCCTTCTTCGTCTCTCAGATTTCCGCTGTTTTCTTAGAGCCGTGAAGCAGCAGCAGAAGAAGAAGAAAGCTGAGATCGGTGAGACTAAATTATGGGCTCGGCGCCATAAACAGCGGTATTTGTGTTTCTTTGTCAGCTCGT
This sequence comes from Telmatherina bonti, assembly GCF_933228915.1. Classification (NCBI taxonomy): domain Eukaryota; kingdom Metazoa; phylum Chordata; class Actinopteri; order Atheriniformes; family Telmatherinidae; genus Telmatherina; species Telmatherina bonti. The sequence continues at coordinate 28,437,376 of NC_136617.1, forward strand.
GCCTTCAGACTTTCTGTCCCGCCTTCAACTTCACCGTCAGCGTACATGGAAGAAAAAAAAAGCACCAAAACGCTTCTGAACGACACTGGGGAGGGGGCCCTGAATGCATCAGTGGCGTTCAGAAGCGCGTTTTCATTGATGTAATGCTGTTTATTTGTAGTTTGTATACTATATGATGATCCCGTGGGGACTTGTGTGCATTACCATCAGTGTGAGGTGTGTTTATCTTACTTCTTCCTGATACTCCATCAGGATTTTCTCCTGCTTTTCACAGAGTGGAGGTAAATACTGGAATACATCATATTACCTGGAGCCTACAGGTGTCTGGCGCTTGTGAGTTCATACACTTCATTCATACAGTTGTGTACTGTTTTATTATGGGAATGAAAGCCACAAAGCCCCTGCTGTGTAGTTGATAGTAGGCTACTTGAAGTTGCTACTTTACAGGAGTAAAAAAAACGCAACACTGACGGTGATTATTGTTGGGTTTTTTTCCCCCCAGACTGCAGGTTCACACCTCAGCTTCAGGTCGAAAGTTAAATCTGAGGGATAAAATGATCCATTACTTAAAGAATAACAAATTCACTGGTGAAAATAAAATGTAGGCCTTAATATTAAACTATTCATAGTGTGAAATGTGGTCAATGAACACAGAGGTTGATTCTCTGTGAAAGCATTAGCAGGTAATGTGCTCCTCAGAAGAGCTTGAAAAAAGAAAGCTGGATTTTATTTCTCTTTCAAAAGGTTGAAGACATGAAGAAACCTTCATGAGATGTGAAACGTCCTTAAGAGACGATTAAAAAAGAAGAAAAAAAGAAAGTCCAGCTCCTATGGATGACAGATTCTACATCAGCATCCTCTAGAAAATAGCATTTTTGCATCGACAAAGTCATTCTAGAAAGAACATGTGGCTTACATCATCATGGAGTGTAGTGCTCTTAATGAATTTGAAGAAAATGGACAAGAGGAGGACAAAAATAAAAGGTTTCAGGTCTGAGATGTATTTAGCTTAGCTGTCTGATTGGCTGTCACAGATGCAAAAGCTCCTTAATGCGACTGGTCCTGGGTGGAATCCTGGAAAGCAGACCTTTGCTGCATGTCATCCCTTCTCTCTCTCAGATCCTCTTTCATGTTAAACATCTGTCTAATAAGGTGTCTAGCGCTGAGAAGAAGCATTCTGCAGCAGATTGAAGAGTCTCTGAAAGTGATGTCCTGAAACAATCCAGCAAACCAGACGGAAGACCTCACAGAAGCTTCTGGACCTTCAGTTTATCTATCATCTGCCAAAGCCTCGTTTTAAATGTCTCCACGGAGGAGTTGTTGTTAATTCGTGTTTCTAAAGGAACAGAAAAAGGGAGACGGCAGCAAATGACACAACCCAACCGGACTGAAAATCAGATGCAACAGGTCTGATGGACTGAAAAAATCATCCGGAATATTTTCACAGCAGTGTCGCATCATCAGAGAACAGGATGAAAAAAAAGGCAGCAACATCTTTTGAAAGTCCTTCAAGAAGCCTGGAGAACAATTTCTCAGACCGGTTCCAGACTTATGAACATCAGGATGCGTTGAAGAATGACGCCGCTCAGATCCAATGTGAAATTTTACACTTGTTATCATCTTTTCTTTTTACCTCACATGCTGTATTTCTGCCTGCGTTTGAACATATTTGAATGAACTGTCTCATCTGATCCTCATCTGGTCTGAGCCTGAAAGAAGCCAATTCAATTCAATTCAGTTCAATTCAACTTCATTTATATAGCGTCAAATCACGGCAATGCCATCTCAAGACGCTTTACAGACAGAGAATAAACAAGCCAGTGTGGCTGCTTTGAGTTTACAGAGCATTTTACCTCATAAACCAATGTATCTTATCATGTGTATGCAATCTGAAGCTGTAAAAATGAGGCCAGTTTTTCATGAATGCAGCAGAATAAATAAAATATTGATCTCTGAAATCAAACAGTTGTTTAGTTTGTGTAATTTGAGCAATAAATTCGCTGAACATTTGCTTAAGTGCCGTTTACTTTCGGCTGGCGTGTTGAGCTGACACTCTGACTCAATCTTGTCAGACTCACTCAAGTTCAAGTCAGACACAAACAAACGGCAGTAATCAGCCATGAAGGTTAAGTGTGTGGCGCTGCTCACGCACATGTCTTTATGTGGGTCAGTGTGTGAACATGTGAGCCCAGACGAGGATGGTGACCTTTTTTTTTTTTCTCATTTTTTTCATCCGCTGTTTCCTGAAAAACAGAGACGCATCACACGATTTATTTCCTGCGTGATGTCATGCTTATTGCAGACATGTTGGGGACGGGGAGGAAGGGAGGGGGAGGAGGGACCTGGTGTCTCGTCTCTGGGACGGTGTGTAATGACCATGCCTTATCTTTCTCATTACCGAGCTGGAGATGTCAAAGGAAAGCTGGAGACGACCACGCTCTCCTGACAGAAAGAAAGAGATGGAAATAATTACCAATGTCTCTTGTGGAATAGGGCGTAAATTGATACACACTAAATACTGCACCTTAGGGGTCCCTCTCTGGGTCCCTCTCGGGGTCCCTCTCTCGTCAGATGTACCAGACAAATGAATGCATCCAGAAGGAATTAATTGGATTTGGGAGCAGTCTACTGCACAATCCACCAGGACAAACACCCTCCTACACACACACACACACACACACACACACATCTCTCTCATTCTGCTGCCTCCCTGTCTTCATTTGGCACACACACACACCCACAGACGCCTCCTCCTTTATTCCAGTCATGCCTTGCAGAAATGTCTGCCACCCCCCCTCAAACACACCTACCCATCCACCCCAGCCTGATGGATCAGTCTACATCCCTTATCCCACACCAACACACACACACACACACAAGTGCTGTGCTGCTCCCCAGCGGATTGCAACCTCTCTCTTGGATACAGTGTTTCCATGGCAGCCACGTTTTCTGCACGTGGAGAATCAGACGGAGTGTGATAGGGAGAAAGAAGCCCCTCTTATCGATTCACATCCCTGCCTATTGATTCGCAGGCTGGGAGCAGAACGGAAACAGAAAGTAAATATCTCATATGTGTGTGTGTGTGTTTTTTTGGGGGGGGTTTGTTTTTATATTCCCTCATTTTCTTCCTGTGATTGTTATTTGACCATATGATGATGTTTCAGCTCCAGTGTGGGGAAAAAAATAACACAAGTTGAAGACTTTGCACATTTCAGTTCCAGCTGATTTTATTTCCTTCTCGGAAGAAGAAAAAACCAAATTTAAAAAAAGAGAAAACAAAACAAAAAAAACAAACAAAAAAAAAAAACAACAATCTGTACAGAGGTCTGAGAGGCAGTGATTGACCCAAACATTGGCTGGTTTTTGAGCAAAAGACATCAAATGATATTGGCATGATTGGACGAAACGTGATCACACACAACATATTGCACAGATGAAGGAACAGAAAGAAAAACAAGGAAAAAACGGGGCGATAGAAAAAAAAAAAAGGTGTCGAAGTTTAAAAAAAAAAAAAAATCCTGGACCACAATCTTCTTTAACATAAGGATGTCCAAAGATGGCTGTCCTAGTGCCTGTCGTTGATCATCATCATCATCGCCATCATCATCATACATAAAAACACACAATCTTTGCTTATAGTACAGTCAGTTTACATAAATATCTTCATGTTATTATTCTTTTAAAAATCTTAAACACAACAGCTATAGCTACATATACCTGAATCTGAAATACAAATGCTATTTGCCATGCCATAATATAGGAAAAACAATTAGCCTGCTATACGTAGCCAACAGGTACAGAAAGGTTAAATACTTTTTTTTTCAATGCAATTTGCGCAATAACAGATGAAGCACTTCATACATCTCCCTCCCTCCAAAGTCTAGGCAAAGTGGAATGAGTGTGAAATTCCATCCAGTGGTTCAAATAAAACTTATTTTGATATAGAAAAGTCAAACAAAACAGACAAATAAGAAAAAAAGAAAAAAAAAAACCAAGAAGCACACAGAGGTATTAGCTCTATCCAAACAGAGACTCTCTGGGATCTTTCACTCAGAAACTTTTAGGTCTGTGTGTAGTGGAAACACAAGTCACCACTCAAGACTCGGAGCCTCAGTGGCGCTTTGTTTACTTGGCTGGTGAAACTGGAGTCACTGCGCCATTAAGAAGCATGTGGGTAAATACTGTAAACACTGTGTGAGGTCAGATTGTGCCAAACAAACCCCCTTCTCTCTGCACTGTAGAAAAAAAAAAAGACACCAATGTAGATGCAAACAATGTAGGCTGCTCCACACGCCGGAAACAAGTCCCCCCCCCCCCCAAGAAAAACCCACCCACCCACTTTTTTTCTATAGATTTTGTACAAAAATACAAGTAGAAAATCATGACACACTCAAATCTCCTTAAAAGTGAGAGAAGTCGGACATTTTTTTTTTTTTTTTTTAAATAAGAGACACTTCTAGCCCTTCCGCGCTGGATACAGACAGGTGTTATGTGCACAAACACAAACGAGACCTGTACGAGAACAATACTTCTATGTATAAAAAAGTTTGGCCGGTATAAATACATCAATATAAAAAGAAAAGAAAAGAAAGTGAGACAGGAACTAGAAAGTTGAAGCACTAGGCAGAAAGATGCGCATCGGGGAACATTGGTCCTGAATTGTGCACTGAGTGTGTAAAAAAAGGTTTTTTGTTTTTTTTTTTTGAGTCAGTCTTTTAAGTCCTGCCGTTGAGAGAGAAGCTGGTGATCGTGAATTGTGTCCTATGGTAACACACACACAAGCACGCGCACACACACACACACACACATACACGCAAAATGCGTAATTACGCAGCAAATGAACTTTTTTTTTTTTTTTTTTACGCATTTAATAACAAGAAAATCCTCCTGGTGGTGGAGGGCATGCGTAGTGGAACTGGTTCACGTTCGGAGAGGGAGGGGGGGTAAAAAAATCAAGAGAATCTACACCTGGACAGCAACTTCGGTGGTCAGTGTGAAATTGTTGCATCTTAAAACAAAAGACCCAAAACAAGATGATCTCTCCAGCAAGTCCCCCCCCCCCCCCCCCCAAACACACACACACACACACACACACACACTACCAACACACCCCTTCCGTCCAGGAATAACATCAAAGATTCAAAGTTCAGTCTCAGTCCGCTCATTGCTTACATTCACTTCTCCTCTCTGTCCAAATGCAAACTAAGCATCCCCCCTCCCTTCACACACACACACACACACCCGCCCCCCGTCTCACCCCCAGTCTGCGCGCTCCCGTCAAACGCTGTCCAAGTCTGCCAGCGGCGCGCGGCTTCAACGCGCACAGGCCACTTTTTCTTTCCTGTTTTCACTCTTCCTCATCAAGTGAAAGAATTGCGGAAATATTCTGGTGTAGATGCACGCGCCCGTCTCGGGGGGAGGCTTAGAAGAGTTTAAATGGGGGGGGGGGCGTCACGGTGCCCAACTCCATCGTGGTTCCTTCAGTAGGTGAACACCAGGTTAGAGATGGTGGACTCCAGCCACTCTCCTGAGATCATCTCGCTGACCTCAGGGGTGCAGTAGTCGGAGAAGTCGAAGTGAGATCCCGCCCCGCACTCCCCGAAGCTCCAGTCCAAGTCCCGGTCCAGCTCCGCGTCGGAGAAGCCCATGCCGCCCAGAGACATGCTCTCAAACCCGGGACTCGGGTTCAGGTCGAGCCGCTCGTCTTCAAACTCCTCATCCGACGACGTGGACGAGACGGAGGAGGAAGAGTGGGAGGCGGAGGGGGTTGGAGAGGAGGCGCGGGAGTACCTGAGGCGAGCGGTGGGTGTCGACTCGCTGGACCCGGGGCTCTGCTCCTCATACAGGCTCAGCGGGTCGCTGGACTCCGCCGAGCTGCTCAGGGTGGGACTTGCTGGGACACCCACGGAAGGAGGCCCGCTCTCCAAGCTGCCCAACGTGTGCGCGCGCCTCGCCTCTCCCGCGCGCTTCTCCGGGATCTGCCTGGCGCCGGACACTGACCTGGACTTGAAGAGTGACTGGTGGTCCGCGGCAGAGGCGAGGTCTTGCCCCGAAGCGCTCTTGTTGCTCCCTTGCTTGTGCGTCCTGCTCCCTCCTCCTCCTCTGGACGCGGAGCTCCTCTTCCCGCCTGCTTTGGAGCTCCGCTCCCCGCTCTTCTCCCCGCGCTGCTCCTGCTGCTGCTTACTCACCCCGCTCCCGGACTTCACCTTCTTCCTGGGCCGGTACTTGTAGTCTGGGTAGTCGGCCATGTGTTTGAGCCGGAGCCTCTCAGCCTCGCGGATGAAGGGGATCTTATCTGTGTCTTTGAGCAGCTTCCAGCGCTTCCCAAGCCGCTTGGAGATCTCCGCGTTGTGCATGTCCGGCGACTGCTCCATGATCTTCCGCCTCTCGATCTGCGACCACACCATGAACGCGTTCATGGGTCTCTTGATGTGGCCAGTCGGGGTTTTGCACCAAGCCAAGTCGTTCCTCTCCCTGGAGGAAGGAGATTCTGAGATCGGAGAGGTATCCATCTCCAAGTCCATCTCTCCGGTGTCTGTGGAGTCCCCACCGGGGGAGTGAGCGTGCGCGCTCTCTGTCTGGCTCATGTGCTGCACCATCTCTTCCTCCAAGTGTCTGGAGGTAGTCGGCTCAGTGCAGTGGTCTGACAAAGTTCAACTGCTAAAAAAAAAAAAAAAAAAAAGAAGAAGAAGAAGGAAAAAATACTCCTCTCTTGTTATTTCACGCGCTTTGGAAGCTGTCTGGTGCGTTCAAGTCTAAGAAAGTTCATCCAAGTTTCCTCAGTCTCTTTTCAGTTCACACTGTCTCAACAGAATCTTAGTGTTTTTTCCCGACATGAACTCTCAGCTGCCTGTGCGGCTGAAAACTCGCCCTGAAAGACTGAAAACGTGCCGTTGAGGGCAACAGCAGCCTCTTATATGAACGTGGCTGTCTGCAGCGCAGCTTGTCTGTGCGGTTGAGGAACCATGTGGTTGAATGGAGCCGCTGCGCTTTCTCATAGTCTCCCTGTTTCCTGTGCGCTCTGTAATATTACTGTAAACACAACAACGACAACCCCGCCTTTATATAACGTCCAGGCGACACGCACAAGCCAATCAGCGCCTGTCTCCATCCTGATTTTCCCCACAAACCACGCCCACTCCGCTCCTATTGGTTGAAAAATAAAAAAAGGATGGGTAATAATAATAATAATGTGCAATGAGGATCCGCGCGTCTGACCTCATTCCTGTCAGACTCCACTGGAAGAAACAGGAACTTTGAATGTGTGTGTGTGTGTGTGTGTGTATTCTGTGAAGGAACACGCTGTAGCGTCCTTGCCCCGTCTGAAGCTTCCAAGGATAAACTTTGGACCGCATTGGTTTGGTGTGGATGAGTCCAGACTAAAATTAGGCTGTGCGTAATGTGTGGTGGGAAGGAAGTGCTGAGAAAACACAAAAAAAAAGAGGAGCAACATGTTGTGTCAGTCATGCTGCATAACTCACCAAACCTGTTATTTACCAGTCATGACATCACAGAAGGCTGATGCGTGTTTTTATTTACCCCCCTCCACGTCAGCGCATTGTGGTGAACCACACACATGCAGGCTAATCATTAGGAGTTTTTTTTAAGAGAAGATGCACATCAGTGCCACCCCTTACTCCAGCTCCAGATTCCTCCTCCTCCTCCTCCTCTGTCTTCACAGGCCCCCCTCCTCCCCCATTATGTTAACATGTCAGTGTCATGTAAGATCACATTGCAGCCGAGTCGCTAGATGTCAGGCTAGAGCCAAAGGGAAAGCAGGCAAACATTGTGCTCTCATGTGTGTTTGTGTGTGAACATGTACATCAGATTCATCTCTGTCCCGTAACTCATCTGCATCTGAGCTGCTTTCATTAAATCATGACGATGATGTCATCATCTCTTGTCCTGATGTACAGCAGGCCGACAGATGATCAATAAATCCCAGACAAGGCAATAAGGGGCAAAAACTCATTGCTTTAGCAGCGCTTTTTTGTTAATTCTTGTGATTTATATCAAACTAAAAAGACATCATAAACTCTTTAAAAATGCACACTCAACCTCTTTGCCCCCCCCCCCCCCCCCCCTCCCATTTCCCATCCAATGCTTACATAAATCAAACACATAAATAATAATGAGCTCCTTCCACCAGTCTGTATCTTTAGCTGCCCCAATTACAACGCGCACCTGCCGCTGGATTAGTCTGCTATCTCCGTCTATCTCCTCAACGCAGACTCTAACACACACACACACACACACACCACCCCACACAGTGCCCTGCATGAAGTAGGGGTTTGTTTAAACAGGTGTAGCAGGTATACCTGTAATCTTATCTGATGTGCTGGAGGCAGCTGTCAGGCAGATGCTCCTCCACACATGGGCCACGTGCTCAACGCTAAAGAAGCCTGGGCTTTTTGTCTGGAGCTGTGTTGACGCCTGCAGGGATGGTGTCACCGTGAGAGAGGGCTGAAAGTGTGTTTGCCTGGTGGTGGTGGGGGGTATTCAATGATGTTTTATTGTTTGGTATTTACGTGAAAAAAGGACATAAAGAAAGTCAAAATGTGTTGATTTCTTGGTGGGATAGCATTTTTGTTTAGCATTTTTAGCTAACCTTGAGATCCTTAGAGAGGGCTGAAAGTGTGTGGCGCTAAGCTAGAGTTAGCCTGGTGGTGGTGGGGGGTATTCAATGATGTTTTATTGATTGGTATTTAGGTGAAAAAAGGGCATAAAGAAAGTCCAACTGTGTTGATTTCTTGGTGGGGGAGCATTTTTTAGCATTTTTAGCTAACCTCGAGATCCTTAGAGAGGGCTGAAAGTGTGTGGCACTAAGCTAGAGTTAGCCTGGTGGTGGTGGGGGGTATTCAATGATGTTTGGTATTTACATGAAAAAGGACATAAAGAAAGTCAAGCTGTTGATTTCTTGGTGGGGTAGCATTTTTAGCTTTTTTAGCTAACCATGAGATCCTCACATCCTTAAGAAGTATCTCGAAATAAAACAAAAAATAAATAAATAAAGCGGTTAAAATGACTGTTTTCATTGTTTCTAAAAAGACTGACACAGTGTTTAATATGCAGGTTTTAATAAAACATAAACATTAACCCGAAATGTCTGGCTAACCCGGGAGCAACCCCGGGGCTAAACGAGAAAGCAGCATGTGACTGTGCTCTGAGTGTGTAAGTGTGCTTCTTCACATGCAGTTGGGTTTTATGGTAGCTCAGGCCTTCATGGCTGCAGTTGGGGGTGGGGGGCGAACACAGTCGTCACAGTGTGTCGTAAAAAGTGAGTTATGAGATTAAGGATCTAAATACCAGAAAGCAGAGGGATGGGGGAATGGGAGGACGATTTGGGGGGGGGGGGGGGGGGGGGTGCAGAGGTGCTCATTTCCATGTACTTGCCCTTTGCGACGGCCTTGGAATGACGCGCCACTTTGACCTGCCTGCCCGTCATTCGGAGGGTCAAACACAATGAGGCCTTTGTGTGTCTGTGTGTGCGCACATGTGCAAGCGGCCCTAACTGAATTGGATCTTTTCCAGGGATTGAAAAGTTTGAAAACCAGTGGGAAGTCCCCCTCCACCCTGCAGTTAAACAGAAAAACTGAAGAGTAAGCAATGATTTGCATACACACACACCCGCTCTACCGCTCCCTATCGCTCTCTCTCTCTCTCTCTTTCTCTCTCTCTCTCTGTGTGTGCCTGTGACTCATCCGGTCAGTCTGTCCCCTCTGTGTTTTGTGTGGATGTGGCAGACAGCGCAGGTGGCCATCTCACCATATCACCCACCTACTGCTGTCAGCCCTTACACAACACCAACAACGTTGGTTATTTTTAAGTTGCGCTGGAACGCACAGTACCTACTACTCTTTGTTTCTTTTCTCAACTTTAATAACCAGAAATGAAAACAGAAATAGATGTTGGATAACTACTTTCCTTCCCTTCTTTAATCATATTTAAAATAACAGGAACGTCATATAATTGAATGCAAACTAATAAAAAAAAAAAGCCTAAAATAAGAGCTGCTGCTTCACCATTTTTAGTGATTAATGAGTTCTGACTTTGGATTTTATAACCCTGTGTGGACTTTTTTGTATTTTACAGAAAGTTGGGAAACATGTATACTTTTAATCTTGAGTCTGGCACAGCATATATTTCCATTCTGAGACAGTAAAAGCAGGTAAAGCACCCTGTTTCTGTCATCTCCACATTCCTCCTTTCCATCCAGCCATAAGGATACATGTCACATGGATGCAGAGACAAACTGAGAGCATTCTTTACAACATGAACCAGCCTGAGGCAGAGCAGTGTGACATTACTGAACAGGAAGACGAAAGGAAATAAAAAGTAAAAAGAAAAACAACAAAACAAAGGTTAATGTAGTCCTTGCTTTCTATCTGGATGGAATAGGGAGGGTTCATACAAACTAAGCGGTGGGAAGTCAGATCGAGGGAAACTGTGAGGTGTGGTCAGGGCCAGCGACGCCACGCCCCGGGAATTCCCAACATCCCCGTCTCTGGGTGGTGACGCTGCAGGTCAGATGGTTGCTGTGTCAAGGCGATGCACACAAACTCACACAAACTCCCAACCAGTCAACTACCAGAGTACCCACTGCAGGACCCAGACGCTCTGCACAGACACACACCCAGACACTGTCGCAGCAGCTCCACTCTGATAGAATGATCTTTTTTCTTTTTGTTTTTTAGGGTTTTTTTTTTTTTTTTTTGGGTGGGGTGGGGGGAGTGGGGTGGGGATGTTATTGTCTAAAAGCCAGAGAAGTGAGAAGGAGCGGAGAATGAGAGCAGTGAAGAAGGAGAACAGAGCAGAATCAGAAGATTGCTGAAGTCGTCAGCGGAGATCTGTGCACTTTTTGGGAAAGTCGTCGTCCGTGCGCCCGTCGGTCAAACGGGAAGTGGGCACACGAGAGTTGGAGGACACGTTTGGTTGATCCACTTTTTTTGGGGGGGGGGATGCGGGACATCTGTCAAAGCTGGATCTGTGAGGAGCAAGACGGCGACGGAAATACTGCAAGAGAAGAAAGAGCGAACACAGCTGTTACGCTTTTGATTTGGAGTTCGGAGTTTGCTGGGTCGCCGTAGTTTTCTGCAGAAATGGCGACGGCTGTAAAACAACTGGCTGACGCACCATGGTGAGGTTACGCTGCGTGCAGAGAGACAAACATAAAGGAAAGGGGGATGCAGAGGCGGCATTACATGAACATCTCCCCCCCGCCTCCAAAACCAAGAAGACGAAGCGACGACGGTGATGCTCGTATACCCTCAACCTCGTGCACGTTTACCTTTTGCTTTGCCTCCGTGTCATTCGTTTGCAACAACATGTACTGAATAAGCTGTCATGAAGTACACAGACTACCTAATTCCACCCTGCACTACCCCTCCTCCTTCCTCTCTTCCCCCTCCTCTCCCCCTCATACGACAGGCACATCCTACTCCAGGGCAAGTCAGGTCAGGCGGTGGCGGTCCTGTCCTCACATAGCCCAGGGAGCGCCGTCCTCGGCTCGGGCGGTGGAGGCAGCCATCACGGGGGTCGATGAGGACCAGGCTCTAAGGCTCTCTGCAGCGCCAGACAGGCTCCAGACGCACTGACCTACATCAGCCTCAGTCAGACGATGAGAGAAACTGAGGGAGAGGGAGCAAGAGAGAGAGAGAGGAGGCGGTGGTGGTGGGGGGGGGGGTGTTAGAGGATGGGCGGGAATGATCGAGAGATGGGTAAGCAGGCAAACGGGAGGAGAGGCTTGGTTGGAAAATAGCAACATTTATCAAAAAAAAAAAAAAAAAAAAAGCAAGACGTGAGGATGGGGAGGGAGGGAGGCGAGGAGACCGATTTTTTCAAACTTGCTGGATAAAATCCAGAACTAACCCTCTTCTCACAGTGAGAGCGACGGAAAAAAAAAAAAAAAAGAAAAATCTTCTCGTCCTCACCTTTCGCTAATCTGCATCCTCGCTTTACTTTTACCCTTTTGCCTCCCGTCCCTCCCCATCCAGCCTCTTTCGTCTTGGCTCATCCTCTCCTTCTATGTCAGTTCGGTTTGATTTTCATCACCTACCATCCAGAACGTCTCTCACTGTGGGAGGATTAGTCCGTCTCTGGCCGCCTGCTTATCTGTCTGCTCTGGCTTTCGGCAGTATGGAGAGAGAGGAGGAGGAGGAGGAGGAGAAGGAGGAGGAGAGGTGTGTGTCTGTGTGTGTGGAGGAAAGGTTTTGGCATATCTTGCTCAGTTGTTGTGTCTGCATCAGCTCCACTCAACTTGATGCGAGTGTGTGTGTGTTTTTTTTTTTTTATCAGAGTGTAACGGTTGTGGCTCTGCATTGCAGTTTTCTAACAGTAATCTACTGTATGTTGAGGCAACTGCATGTGTGTGTGTGGGTGTGTGTAGCCATTTCAGTACATCTTCTACCATGCAAGGACCAGTTGCATCCCATGTGAGTCCACCTGACTGTGTCTGAACACCCCTTCCTCCCTCCCAGTGCCAGTATCGACACGAAACACAGATCAATAGCAATAGTGAAGCAAATATGTCTGGCTAACATTATCATGGCTCCCCTGGGAACCTAGGTGGTTGTTGAAGTCAGTCTCCAAAGCAACATTCCTCAGTCACACTAACAATGTCTTTATCCTGAGGAGAACATGTTGGCCCTCAGGGTTTAAAGAGAAATCCAGTGCAGGAAGATCAGGTAAAATCCAGCTTGATCCATGTACGCTGACCAGTTCAATGATGATTGAAGATGGCTCAGGCATTTGTACAGTTAGTTTAGTTTTCTTTGAGAAAGATTTTAGGATTTACTGCCAGTTGTTAGCCCTTGCTTGTGACTGTGGACACATTTAAAATAACTGGTTTGCTAATATTGAAGAGAGAGGTGGCAATCTAAGCAGACAATGGTGGTAAAAAGAAATCCTCTCAGACACCACAAGGACACACAATGCTGAGCTTCTCACATAATTTACTCCAAACAACAAATGAAAGAGAATATTTTTAGCTTTTATCTGTTTTCTTTTCTATCTCAGTAAATAAACTAGCATGGTTTTAATGGTAGAATTCGAGGCGTTTAAGCTACCTAAACTGGTTTATTTGCTAAATCCATGATGAAAAAATGGCTTCAGTCTTAGCCGTAAGCTAAGTAAGTATGCGTTTAACTACAGGTTTTTCAAATAATGTAGCTTTTGGAAAGCAAGATTCTCCTTTTAATACTTGAACAGAGCCCGGTCATGTAGTTCACCAATTATTTAATTCATCACTAATTATATGTTTTGTGTGACTAATATGCTTGGAAGTGACAGGTGAAGTTCAAACCCAACAAAAGGGACGCAACAAACAACAACCACCACATCACGCTTTTGGATGGGATTGAGGGAATTTTTGGCATTTTCACTACAGTACGTGACATAAAGGATAAAGAGTCTGGAGTTTTAGCTAGAATTCATAGACATGGTGTTAACTCTACCATGGAAAAAAATGACCACCCTGGGGTCATCGTATTTTAAAAAAAAGGAAAGATCATAGTGAATATCATATCTTGATGTCAGATCTCCGGGCTGATCCAGAAAAATCCATGTTCAATGAAACCTTCACTAATTGGTTATAGACAGCAGACAGCAGAAAAAGTTGGACATTTTTGTTTTCCTTGTCACAGACCCCCGTGTCGATGTCTACGTCAACAAGGGCAAAATTTCACATGTAGGAATGTTGCCTGTCACTTGGCTGGAAGAGGGCAGTGGTTTTTGCCTCATCATGACATTACCCACCATGTATTGAGCCCATCTGTAGCATGCTAACGTTATCTCGCCTTAGCCCTCTAACTTCAAATGATGTGCCACAAGTACACACAAATTACACATATTTGAACAGAAAATACTAAACAAATGACTGTTCTTGCTTTAAAACTTTTCTCTTAGTTATCTTAGACAATCAGCTAACATAGAGGTAATGGGAGAATGGGAGGTTTTCAAGTTAGCTAAGCTGTTTGTGAGCTTGGACCATAGTAAAAATGGCTCATACTGTTTTCCATGTATGTAACTATATGGTTTTAAAAATGTAGTTTTTCTAAAGTAGAAATGTAGAATAAGTTTTTTTTAAAATCTACTTTGAATAGTCAGGTCAGCTAGCTCACATAGCATCCAAAATTATGTTAATGCTATTCACATCCGTGCTGTAGCACCATACTCAACACCAATTATCTGCATGTGTCAAACTCATTTCCTTAAAGAGCTAACAGTTTTAATATTGGCCAGAGTCCAGTTGGCGTTCAAAAGAATTTATATTTAAGTGTGAGACTTACTTCTTGTGGAAGTCACTGCTAGCTGTTTACATTACAACCCAGCAGCCTTGAGAGTGACATTTTCTTGCAACACAAGGCGAGTCTCATCTGTGCAAAGTACAATCAGGATTGTTAGGCAATGGAGGGTTAGGTTTAGTCTGTCTTTTACATGATCCTGAACTTGCAAACTCAGACCCTGTATAACCCGCTAAAAGCACAACAACAGAGGCAGACTGCTGTAGCATGTTTGTGCAGCTGTGTGTTTTTAAATTAATTTGGTGTGTTGAAGCAAAACCTGGTAGAAAATTTATGTACCAGTGAAGATGGGTAGATTACATACACCAGATAACTACGCAGCAGCTGGCATGCAACACTTCTGTTGTGTTGTGTTTATGAGGATGCAGTGCACACCTGGAGTGTGTTGGTAAACTTTTACTGCCCACTAGAGTCCTGGCATGTGCACTACATTGTTTCTGTTCCTGTTTGCAGTTTTCCTTTTTCAGATATTGTTGTCATTCCACAATTGTGTAAATGCATCTTTTTTTCAAAAAGCAAAGGAAAAAGTTTTGCTTTTTAAGTGTAACGTAGTGTAAACAGAGCCTCGTCCTTCACACTGTTGGTGTGACTGTAGTTATACATAGTTATACATATTTATATTAACAATTAGCCTGGCTAAATTATCAAACACAACTTCATCTTCATCCTTTCACTTCTTTTCTTTTCTTTTCTTAAAAGTATGTAATGAAGACAGGTTGAAGAATGGCAAGGAATGTTGGAAGGAGGAAGCCATGCAGCCACGTTACATGTCACTGTTTTCTTCCAAGTGGTCTCACTGTAAAATGTTAAAGTAAAAAGAAGAAAATAAAATAAAAACCTGGATGAGCACAAGTGCATTTGTTTAGTTTTTTTTTTCTTTTTCATGTAACTATGTGGTATTTTGCTGGGAGACAATGACAGTCACTTTATGTTCTGTCTTTTGAAACATTACAGTCAGTCTGGCCTTCATCAGCTGTATGGGCTTTGCACATCATTGGTTCATACACTACGACAAAAAGCTTTTTTCTTAAGATTAATTCAAAATGCTAAATTTCTTTGCATGTCACATAGCATGAATTTTAATGTTCCCAACACTTCCCAATTACTTTACATGGCCTAATATTAACCACATTAACAATGTATGAAAGTTGAAGTAAATAGCAACAAAAAATTAAACTGGTTTAAAAGTAAAGTCATGGATTTAGCTTGGCCACTAAAACAAAATGTTTTTCTGTGTGTTGAATATGATAAAAAGTGCTATATCATTGATTCAGTTACTTTCATGTGTAAATTCACAAAAAAAAAAAAAACAAGCAATGTGACTTCTGTTGTGCTGTTTTTTCTTTTAAAACTGAGAATTTATAACAAATTAAGAAGGCAAAGATAAAGCAGGAAGGATGTTTATTACTTAATTCCTTCGATGTGATTTTTATTTCCTTTTAATTTTCCTTTTGAGACACTGTTTGGATGGGTTTTTGCAATGGGGACTTGGTTTGGGTGGCGTTTCTGAAAACGTTTGCACCTTCATTGGTTTGGTTGCACTTTACTCAGGTGGACAAAATACTGTATCTGGACAATGTCATTCAGTTACAACAACTGCCTATAGGAGCAATATTTCTTGGATCATCTATTAACTATCGGAAAAAAGCAGAAAGTAGAAGAAAACCTGAAAAACCCTTCCACATCAACTTGTTTGTTGCAATTAAACAATGGAGAAATAACAACCTTGTGTACTGCTGAGGCTTCTTTTTTTTAACAAGACATTGTCCAGTCTGAGCTGCATGAGCGTCCCAATGTGATTTGCGTTACATCACATCCTCCCTTTGGTTCATTGGCCGGTTCGATTGCTTTCACGCTGTAAGTAAAATGCAGCAGTTTACTTAAAAGTCAACCCAGACTTCTGGTTTGCTCCCTTGATCCAAAGTACAGTGCGATTGAGCGTTCACACTACTCTAAATTAACTGTACCACCTCTGTAAGCATACTAAGGGCACATTCACATCAGCGTTTTTGATTTGAATCCCAGTCCGTTTGCTCGGAAAGTCCGCTTTGTTTGGGGAAACGTGAATGCGCCAAACAAATTGTGATTCAGATCAAAGAAACAGACCCAGTCTGCCTACAAACGCAGGTCCCAGTCCATTTCAATCGGACCAAATAAAGAAAGCAGACTACAAAAAAGTCACTTCCTGTATTTGGTGTAGTATTGCATTATGGGTAAATACATAGCGGTCACGTAAAGAGCTCTCTGCCTCGTCATACTGCGTCCATTGTTGCAGTGTATTTATGCAGTTTACTTGCATACGACAAAATAAAAAACCCAACACAGCGATAGCTTTGTCTCCATGTTTGTCTTGCAAGTGGAGGAAACTGAGTTTTCTTCTTTACGCAGGTCTTGTCCTCTCTTTTGCTAAATACTAGTGCAGCGCCATCTTTGGTGTGAATGGGGATATATCATTCTAATAGTTTGACTCATATGAACAAAGTGCAGCATGAACGCAATCTCAGTCTGCATGGATGCACCCCTCTACAACTGAGCTGCGCCCCCAATCGAACCGAGTCTTGCGGACTGATTTGATTGTAACATAAAGTTTGGTTAAACTGGACCAATAAAAAGCACTGTGAATGTGTCCTAAAATTACTTGGTTAGCTTTAACAAACATTTGGTTAAAAAGCAAACAGAAAAAAACAGGTTTACTTGGTTCATGCTATGCTTTGGAAAAACTACAGCGCGTAGAGATCCTGACAATACAGCAGTGAGACATGTGGACAAAGCACATGGAGGGCTTGAACCCATAGATTAGCAGTTTTATCCTTTGTGCTGGTTCTCAGAGATAAATTTGGCAACTTTTTTTTTTTTCTTTGTCATTTAGAGTTGTACTTGTTTTATATTTGGCCAAATCATCTCCAAGTAAATGCATAAAACATAGCAGGACAGCCACTTTTCTTATTCATAAAAGTGATCGATAGGCGCTCCTCTTTGCAACCATTGCATCAACAGTTAGATGCCTTAAATCAAAGTAAATGAAACTCTAAGATCTGTCTGATGACCACTCCATGAAATCTCTGCTTCTAGTGGTTTTACTTGCAATAGAAAATTAATCTTTGGTAAGCCTTTTATCTAGAGCTTAACTGATATAATTCCGACACAGATTTTTCATATTGACGAGGAGCAAAGTATCCTGACAGCAGTGATCTTTACGGGAACAAGTGGGCCAGGGAGGGAAGCTATGCTATTCTTCCGTCCAGTGGCTTTGATGAAGCTTAATTCTTAGGCCTAATTCTTGAAAATGATGTTATGTACTGGAAGAACATTTACAAATCTGATTAGAAATCCAAAGTTGATCAAATGAGGAAAATTCAAGTTTATGATAGAGCTGTTTGGAGCTATGACAAAACTCCGAAAATTTGATGAGAATGAGCTCTGAATTGATGCAATGAAGGTTAAAAGTGAGTCCAAATCAAGATGGATAGAGATGTCAACATTTAGATTTCCTTCTCTTTGCTGCTGTGGAGCAACCTCATCAGGTCCAGATGCAAAGAAAAGTGGGTCACCACACCGAACATAAGCCAGACTCTATACTTCCCTCTTACGTAGGAGACCCGCTGCTTATACTGGTGCACATATTTACTCTTGCCAAGTCAGACCGTTTTCTTCCCTCAGTCCAAAAATAGCTCAGAGCCGACTCAGAATGAGTGTCTGTATGCTTCCATCTGGTGTATATCTTACATCTGCCCATACATCCCTGGCTGCATGCATGACTCCCCTACAGTAAATCTCACAATTTTATCATAACTACAGGGTGTGTTTCACCTCCCTTTTCAAGTCAGCCAGTTACCATGAAGTCTTTGTCCTAATGCCCTCCTCATGTGACATCCAAACTAGTAGCTGCCTTAAACCCCCAGACCCTCTCATGTTGTGCCTCTGCCATTGCAAACAACAGCCATCTGACAGCAGTGGAGGAGTGTGGTTTGGCCCACTGATCTCTTTAATGAGAAGTTTATGGGAGTTTTTGTGTGTAAAGCTGGGATGACGCCAGTTTGATTTCAGGGGGATTCATCTTCTGAGAACCCCTCAAATAAGTGAAATTTAAGGCTGCTTGTTGGGGCTTTACTCGGGTTGCGAGCTGTTGTATATCATCAAAAATGCTCAAAGCCTGAAGCAGAATACTATTTATAAGCGTAAATGTATTTTAGGCCAAGACTGCACTCTCAAAGGCCTCAGACTTTTCTAAGTACAGCCTAGCATGACCTTCTTCTTAGAAAAACAGAAAAAAAAAATAAACAACACAAGCTACCGGGTCAAATTTCTATGACACACTTTTTCTCCCATCCTGTTGCCCTCAGCTTCCTTCGGCAGCTTAACACTTTACACGTAGTGACAAATTACGTTGCTGAAAGCACAACAGAATAACAACAGAATCGAGATGAGCTCAGTACATGTAAACACTCGGGTGCAGACAAACACACACTGCTGGGCCGGCTGGGAAGGGTAATGTGATTGGAGTGGACAGCAAGTGTCAAGCCATGGGGCAAATCAGCTGTGTTATGATGCGTAATCGGTCGGCCGTCTGAGGAGGCGTGTGCTTGTATTTGAGTTAATGTCACACTGCTGCACACACGGGTCAATCCCTAACAATGCCCAGGGTGTATCATATTGATTGGTGGCAGAGGGGCTGTCAGAATTTCAGCCAGCAATGTACACTCTCATAACTAGGATACCCCTGAAGGGTCGTTCTTGTTCCTATCACTGTCTTATTTTTTAAAACAAACAAACAACAACAACAACAAAAAAAAGTATTATTATATTTAGGAGTTTAGGCCAAAATTTCAATCTGCCCAATTGAGATTAAGTTACACCATGGTCAGTAATTATTCTAATGCCAACAAACGTGCATTATTTTTGTATATACGTACACAGCAAGTTAAATCATTGGTTTATCACTCCGTTATGGACGTTACCAGAGCAACGTGTTAACCAACTGGTTCAGATCAGCTGGGTTTTGACCAAGCGGCAACCTCCGGTGGTTAAAAGTGAGGCCTATGCGGAAGTGCATAAAACTGCAGTTCCCCCTTCATCCACTAGGGGCTGCAAAGCAGAGCAAATCCCCATAGACTCCCATGTTAAAAAGACCAAATTCACGGCAGAAATAAACATGTTTACAGCCTGGTTCAAAAATCCATTTTCGGTTTAATAGGTCAGGTGTGGGGGAGAGAGAATTTTTTTCTAACTCGCCTGTTTAAAAGTAATTTAATATCGAAGTTTGGCATATTTAGGGGTGTGTCCTTTTGATTGACAGGTTCAGATCTCCGGCTTCAAGTCAGAAGAACGTAGAACAACTGCGGTTTTTAGCTGGTTAATAACGTGACTTAGCTTTAGCCCGCTTACCTCTGTTAGCTGGTTAGCTCCTGTTATCTCCGTGTTAGCTCGGTTAGCTTTTAGCTACAGAAAGCTTGGAGTTCGCTCGATGTCAATCATCCACCATGACACTCACAGCCCCCCTCTCAGCTCCACCTCTTTGCCCATGTTTGTATTTTCCGGGTGAGGCGACGCGATGGTAGGAACCGCCCACCAAGCTTCAATTCAGCTCTTCAGAAACCTATGGGTGACGTCACGGAGGCTCCGTCCATCTCTTTATATACAGTCTATGACTGCAGCTCAGCTGCTGCGAATCAGTGGGTAACTAGCAAACTATTGCAGTTAGATATCCAGCTCTGCATCAGTCTGCTAAGTAAGCAGCAGGGAAACTCCCAACACTTGTAGGACTGCGACCCTCGAGGACCCATCCCTGTTCTGGACTCTTGTGTTATGCATTTAAACTGTGTAGTGCATGCAGGGCCGTCTTAATTTCGGAGTTTTCGGAGCCTATCGTTTTAGGGACAAAATGACCTAAAAAGTCCTATTGTTATGTAACTTTGAAGTTCTCCTATCAATCAGCACCTTATGCAAAAAATTTGAGAATGCTGATTGACTCCAAATTAAGCTGTTGCCAACATGCCACCCCCCCATGTGTCAATCAGCTCATCCGTTAGCCCTTTGATAGAGAGACAGGTGGAAGATGTCTGCCAAAATAAGGTCGAGAGTGGTGCTTCCAAAAGAAGATCGGCTCATGAAAAACAGAACCAGGAAAGAAAATGACTGAAGACGATCTTCTTTTATTCTTTTGTCTTCACACGAATGACAAAAGAAAGAACTGCTCATCCAACCCACCTGAGAAAGCAGCGGGACCTGCGTGATGCCACAGCAGAGGAAGTCAGAGGCAAGGCGGAGGGGCAGGGGCAGGTAAACAAGCATCAGAAAGGGGGACGAGCCAGACAGCCATCCAAGCAATGACCTAGGCCTGGGATGACCTAGACCTAACAAAACTACTCGCTTACTGGGCACAAATGGGACAAACAGCTTGTCAAATAAAAAGCTCTGATATGTCTGCGTTGGAGCGCATAAACAGCAGGGACATTTTTTCAGCAACATATTTCAGCTGCAAACTGAGTAACAGAGTCAGGAAACTTATGACCTCTGAGCATGACATTCTTCCTGATGTGGATTTTAAGGACATAATCTCAGTTTTGTGGTAAAAGAGACCAGAAGTAAGGACAGTGCAGTGTTTATTAAGAGCTTCTGCAAGTTGTTACATGTTGTGGCTGTGCAGAGTCTGAAAAGTAATGTTAAGCTATTTCTGTTTATAAGCATGTTTATAACAGGGCTTATAGTCTGTTGCTGCTGTTATCATTTATTCATTCGTTACTGTATTCAGTATCGCTAAATATGGTCATGTTACTGATATGTCAATACAACTAAATAAAGAAAAAACTCTGTAAACCTAGACATTTTTTTCTATAATGAGACTAAGTACTTTGGAGGACGGGACAGAGACGACAAAGCTTCCCAGTCCAGGGGCCAAACAATAGTTAAAGGTAGCCCTAAGTGCATGGCTTCTCATTGTTTAATGCTTACAGAATAACTTGTTTGATCTATGACCATGCTGGAACTGCACAGGTTGATCAATCAAGAGGTTGGCACTCCTTGGTTGCACCAGTTAGGTAAACCTGTTCAACTATTAGTTGACACAGATAGTTATTTAGACAATAACATAAGAGCAGCTAGATGCATTTAGGCATGTAGGCATAGTGGAGATGAGTTTCTGTATTCAAACTGGGCATCAGAATGAGGAAGAAAGGGGATTTAAGTGACTTTGAACATGGCATGGTAAGTTTGTGAGTATTTCAGAAATTGCGAATCTACTGGGATTTTCACACATGCAACCTTCTCTGGGGCTTACAGAGAATGGTCTGAGAAAGAGAAAATATCCAGTGGGCGACAGTTGTCTGGATGAAAATGTCTTGTGGATGTCAGAGGTCAGAGGAGAATGTGGAGACTGGTTAGAGATGACAGAAAGGCCACAGGAAGTTACCACTGGTTACAACCATCGGAAAGCTTGAAGCAAATGAGTTCCAGCAGCAGAAGACTAAACCGGCTACAGATTGCACACTGTGTGATGCTATCATGTCAACATGGAGCAAAATCTCTGAAGAATACCTTCAACTCTTTTTTTCTGTTTCAGCCTCTTTTTTTTCATCAAAGCAGAAGGGGATGAAAAATCCTGTCATTTCCCAGTCCGTGTATTGTCAGCATTCATTCCAAGAAAAAAATGATAATAATAATAATAATAATAATAATAATAATAATAATTATTATTATTATTATTATTATTATTATTTTAGAGACAATGGAAACATTTTAATGCCTATTGTTTTGTGTTAAACAATACACACTTTTATTAGTATATTCACTGTGATATAATATTGGAAGATACATGTCTTTTTATTGACACAAGCAATATTCAACCAGTTCAAAGAAGCACTGCAGTCAGACAACCTAGTGTCACTCCAAACTGTGTTCTACCTATGTTTGTTCACTGTGAAAACACAGTATTTTTGATGGACATACTTTATGTCACGTAACTACCGAGTTTCTCCCCAGTGTTAACAACAAACATGGCCGACGTCCCTTGTATTTTTGGTGGAAACTGCTGTATTTTAAGATAAATTGCAACTTTAGCTTGACAAATGTACACTTTATCTTTATAGTATCCATTTAGTTTGTTTTTATTTTTTCATTGTGACATGTATTTATTTTAGGTCTCTCAGTAAAACATTTAGGAATACTACGTTTTTTGTTGCTATGTTGGTTGCCAAGGACACTATGAATAACAAATCGGAAGGGATGTTTTTGTTTTTTTTTTTCCCATTGGACTAAACTGATCTCATAAAAATCTGTGAAATAACCAAATTTAAACCATTGTGTAATCTTGGATAATAAGGCTGGGAAAAAGTTTTACCAGCCATCTTTATTTTAATTTCACTAAATAAACTGGGGCACACTACAAACGTTTAACTCACTAATAACACTGAGAAGAATATCTGTGACACGATGTAAAGTATGCCTGTGGAAAGGACGAGGTAAATGTAATGTTGTCATGCTACCATTTCAGAAGCATTTCTGTGGAATGCTTACGTTTTGCACAGTGGACAAACGTAGGTACTACTCAGTTTGGAGTGAGACTGGTTTAAGGCAGATCCAGTCACTTATCATATCTGCCTGCACGGGTCAGAATGCTTATCTCTTTAGAGTCTGAGAAGATGGGAACTCTGGGTAATGTGTTCTCTCAACAAACTGTAACATAATTTAGCCAAAGCACGCATGAACAATGGTATTTTTAACAACATGGATTTCCCCTCCTCTGCTCCTCAAAGTAACATCCCCCCAGGATCGATTACTCAGAAATCTTCATCCACATGACAACACTTATCTCTTTACAGATTTTTTGACAGCGCTGATAAGTGATCTGGTAACAGTTTCCTGCCAGCTGAACGTACAGGTGAATCAGCTCAATTAAATGTCAAAGAAGATAAAGGACTATAAATTTTACTTAAAGTTGACCAAATGACTGGACATCCAACCAGGTATAGTCCATGAACAATTGTGTTAGTGGTGAGGTTCTGAGTAATTGGAGTTTCTTTTTTTTTTAAGCACATATTTACATGCAAACATGTCAAGAGTTCTCAGAACAAGCTTAGCTCCAGTTTTATCAATGCTATGTAAACAAAAAGAAGATCAACGCATGAGATATCGAATCATTGCACACAATCTGGTCTTTCCAGCGAAAACCTCAGTTATCCATGTCAAAGCTGTATTTTGCATGTGGACAATGGGTACAAAAGAACAGAAAATTCTGTTTATGAAGTTAGATGCTTAAAAAACAACAGTTTAGCCTTATTGTACAAGGACAAACTGTATACACGAAGTTACGAGGGGTAGACCTACAATTAGTGTAAAAAATGACTGATAAATATTTTAGACTTTTTTCAGTTACATTCATAATTTGTTTATTAGTTTTTTTTTTTATTAGTGTAAATTGCAACCAGAATTACAAAGAAGATTACTTTTGCTAGTATTAAGTGGAATTAGTCTGTAGTGAATTGCACTAATTGAAACATACTCTTATACATACATTTTCCATATGTTCCCAGTAGAAGTGAACAAATTTGCTTTACATGCGCAAACAAATTAATTAATACTATTGGGTAAATCGGTTTCTCATAACATAGAAAGACTTGTAGCACATGACTGTTGAATCATGTGCTACAAGCCTTTCTGTATTCTGAGTAATGATAAATTGAAAGAATCCCTGAAGCAGTTTACCGACCAAAAGGAAGAGAAGAGCTGTCTGAGCCGACATGCCTGCACACAGACTGAAATGAAGGAAGGAGTAAGTATATTATATATATTAAAAAGAGGCTGAATGCAGATCCCGACTGACATAAAAGATTTATATCCTCTAAGCTGGGTCATGCCCCACATCTGGTAAAAGATGCATGCAAATCCTTTCATAACTTTCTGAGGAATCTTGCTTACAAACAAACTGTAGCAACCCAACAAACAGCCTCGGTGCAGGAAACAAATGTGAGTTTCCCACAAGGGGTGTTACAAAACACCACTACAAATGCATCAAAACAGCTTCTTTAAAAAGACATTTCTTGGATTCTGGCTTATGCAATGTATGTATACCAGATGTCAATGTAGTTGACTAAAAATAGTTAAGCTAAAATTTTTCTGATTATTAAAGTTTACTTTAAACCAAAAACACAAGTTCCAGTTCTAATTAAGCCAGATCTTCTATGATGATGTTAGTATCTGGGTGTCTCTTCAGCTTACTGAACTTCTCATTTTTCAGTGGTGTGAAATATATATATATATATATATATATATATATATATATATATATATATATATATATATATATGCTAATGGAAACAACATACATATGTATGTATGTATATAGCAGGAAAGGACAGCTGGTGGTACCTGCATGTGGAGTTCCCACTGTAGAGCATAGAGGTGGAAGTGTGATGGTATGGGTTTAGCTTGCCTTTGATATTTCTAATTTATTTATAACAAAAACAAAACACAGCACCCATGACTATAATGGGATCTAACAGCAAACTGAAACTCAGTCTAAATTGGGCTTTGTGTGACTATCATGCGTTTTTCTAAACCTTCAGGCTTTTCAGTGGTTAATTAACATGAAAGAATTGTGAAGCTGTGCTGCATCAGATAATCTGACCTTCACAATCACTCGCCAAAACTAAATTAGGAAAAAACTGCAGAAATGTCTGAAAAAAGATATATTACTGATGTTGGCAGGAAATGTTTAGAAGAGTCTAAAATATGAAGCACATTTAGTTATTTTTGTTTTGTTTTTGTAACTTTATTACAAAGTTCCAAAAACATTAGGATTTTATATCATCACTATATTGGTTGGCAGAGGAAATGGAGAACAAACTTTTGAGTGATGCTGTATATATATAAATATGTTGTATTTACATATAAAACGCAGCCAGCGAGTTCATGAGGGCCTAGAGTAACTGAATAAAAATAATAATACTATAACAATGTAAGGCCTTTAGGGATTCCTCAAATAGAAATTTTCCAGTGAGTAGGAGTAGACAGGATGAATAGAGCTCAGACAAGGAAAAAAAAAAAATCTGGGCGTTTGTATTTGTCACCCGCATGGTGTGTGCTTTCTTTCTTTCTTGCCTCAGTACTTTTCTCTTGCTGAATGCTTGGGAGTGTCAGACTCTTTTCTGTGGCCCCTTTGTTGCTTTTCTTGCGCAGGCGGTCTTATCTAACCAGGTCTCCAGAGAAAACCAAGCACACGGTGGATGGCATGAAGCTGAAAGGACGTAGACTGTGGAGAATTTATGAGGGTAGTGGAGGAACTAAAAGTCAAACCAACCAACAGAAAAGCTCAGCAGTGTAAAAGTATTCATCTTCATGAATCCTCGGTTGTGTTGGGACTGTCAGCTAGTTCGTTCACTCATCCACAACATAATGTTTCTTGTATAGAGGATTCTCTAGTCTAGAGGATAGGTGCAACCAGCTGTTAATGTATTTCAGATATTTGTATGTCACATATTCAAATCCCAAATCTGAGGTGAAGGACAGTATAAGTTTACTGTTACTAACATCACTCTCTTCTTCATCAACATCAATCATTATGACACAAGACTGATCACATCTATAAAATCATTAAAACACTGTGCTTTATCCTCTACAAAGCATTGACAGCATCTGTATGTAATCATCTTGACTAACTGTATGACTTAAGATAACTCAATAAAAGTGATATAGCAGAGCAAAAGATCTGTTTTCATGGCAGTCCCATTGTTGTAGCTAGCATGACATTATTTCAAAAGCCTGTCACATCACAACCCATACTTGACTTATTTTCTATTTTCACTGAACAAATTCAGTTTAAAATATCGTACTGGTGAATATTGTAGCGTCACGACAACAACCACCTCTGCATTTAAGATTGGTGACCATGAGGAGGGTCCAGAGCTCGGCGCCACACATATAAGTAAATCCGGTCATGAGCTGAAGAGGGTCTACCTATGGTCCATATGGCTGCCATAATGGATCTCTCTTCGGACAGTCCGTCCCAGAATTCCAACCTGGGACACCAGATCCCCTCCGCGGCATATCTCAGCATCCCACACGGGGTGCATTCTCAATAGGTTAGAAGCTAATGTTAGCACTAGCAAGTGTTAGCGCTCGAAGCAAGCATGTTTAACTTGGTATTATTTACCCAGCAGGCATTTTCAACTAGTAATAAAATTGAGCTAGTAAGAATTAAATGTTATCACAATAAGTTTTAGCACATTTTAGGCTACAGGCTATAACTGTGCATCGCTTTGGTACCCCACCTTTGGTGTACCATATTATTTGATACTAATGATGAATGAAACGTTTAGTGTGTATCAGAATACATATTAAATGGCTGAACAATTTAGTAAAATAAAACTCTAGCTTGACTCTTGAAGTATATTCCTGAATAATAATAAATAAATAAACAAACAGCAGAAAACGTATTAACTTCAGAAACAAGCATAACTTTTAAAAGCAGTTATTACATTTTTGCACAAAAAGCAGATTTCATGACTATAAACAGACTTCCAGGTTTAAAAGCAGGAAATTCTGAATGTTACCATTTTTGTGCTTTAGAAAACAAACTGTATTTCTGGAAGCAGACCAATCAGCTGTGAGCTAAATATCCATCTGAGAAGCTGCCAAACAAACAGCAGTTGTTCTTTTAAAAAAATGCTTATTGAAAAAGGTCTGTTCACACACAGGTGTGAATGGAGCTGCAGGGCACAGTGTGATCCAGAATACATTACACAATATCACACATGAGCATTTTGTTTCTCCACTATTAAACCCAGTATGAAAACTGGACAATGCCAATAATAATTTTACTTTATATAAAAACTGACATGCACACACAGTGACTAATTTAATTTGACTACAAATCTTTTTCTCAAGGGGTCACCAACCCTTTGTCTGACCTCTAAATGTAAACAGGGAGTATAGAATAAGATGTTAGGTCCAAAATACTCTCCATACAGTTTTGTGTAAATGTCATATTTTGCCAAGGCGGAAATCATTGGTTGGAGCTAAAATGTTTTTGACATGTGCACCAGTAAACATGTCAACATTTGAGTCTGATGTGAACAGACAGCAAGCATTAGTAATCCAGGAGTTAATAAGAATGACACTCTGATACTATTGTCAAACTCGTGATGGATTGCGAAACGAGGGGTATAATCTTTTTATTTCCTTGCATCATTTTTTCTCCAAGTTTCTGTCTTTCCACTTGCAACTGATGTGGCCTTGAGGCATTCTAGTCTTGAGCAGATGTGAAGAGCAAGCTTCAGCGTCTCGGTAAGTGCCTGTGTTTCTACACCACCAAACTTTATTTTTTTCTTTATTCTGACATTCTATTTATTAGACACCACTAAAGCAAAGTCGTTTAATATCACTTGAGGAAAAATTGCAGCCACAAAAGGCTCAATTATTTTCACATGTGGAGTGTTACTGTGAGACTGCCCTCCTCTTGAATGCTTCCCAAATGGGGTATTTGTTTATGCCGTATGGTGAAAGAGGGAAAAGAAAAATAGAAAGAGGCAAAACAAGAGCGCATAAAAGACAAGATAAAACTCTTACTGGCTAAAGAGATCTCACAGTACAGACAGGGTGCAAGATGGATGCTGAATTAGCCATTATAAGGAACCCATCACTTCCAAAAATTGCAAAGTTCAGTTGTGCATCATTAAAGGTAGCACTATGTCATTTTCTAATCTTAAAAATATGTATATTTTTAACTTGTTTTGTCAGCAAACTGACATTATTATGTATATCATGTATATATCTGCGCATTGCCTAGCAGTGCCCAAAGCTGAGAAAATGTTCTTCATAATCCTCTTTTTTCCAAGATGCATTTTTACAGCCACGTTTGGCTTTACACGCCACGTCACAAGCCAGTAACTGGATATCGACACAGAGGTCATTTAAATGTACACAGTGGCGGATTCATCAAGGAAGTGCAAGAGCACTTTAGTGGAGGAAAAGGAAGAGAAATAGACAGAGCAATACACAAAACAACGGCCAGGACTTACTCTTACAGGTTGGAATAAGAATGCAATGGAATAAAAGGAGAACCAGTAGGATGCAAGGTGTTCAAGGAATTAGCCATTCCTGAGAAGTGTCTCATTAAGAAACTAGGCCAGAGTTTAAGTAGTGCTGCTTTTAGAAACAAATTTTTCTGATTTAAAATGATCACTTTTATCCATATATACACTACCATACAAACGTTTAGACCAGTGCTCCTCATTGCATGGCTCGCGAGACTCATGCAGCTAACTGACTCTTGACTTGCGGCTCGTGAAGCAGCCGCTGGCTTTCTGAAAATGCAATCTAAACAAGTCATAATGATCCTCAACGGTGCAGTTCTCTCCACAAACAAGAGCTGCAGGCTGCTTGCAGAAACTTTGCTGTCCTAACGGCCCTAACTGACCCTGTCAGAGTTGACAGTTTTGGCTGATTTCATCTGCACCGAACTCCACCAAAGAGCTGCTCTGTCGGTAGCGCCGTGTATATATTGAAAAAGAAACACCCACATTCTGCAGGCATTATTGTATTTTCACCATATACTGTTGCATAAGAATGCCGTGCAATATTTAGGATAACCATTTCTTGCTAAAAAAGCTGAATGTTACTGACATTGTACTGCAGCAGGATACGTAGCGTGGCAACGCTTTTTTGGGGGGGTGGCAGCTCTCCTCTTGTCTTAGTATGCTGAGTGCGGCTCTTGTTGCATTAACAGTGAGGATCACTGGTTTAGACACACATAACCAATAACTTTGAATGAGTATGTATGCCCAAACTTTTGAACGCTAATATGTCGCAATAACCACATTCATACAGTCAGAGAGATTGATATGCTGATTCACAATTTTCATCTGGAATTAATGAAGAATTTTTCTCTTAATTTCAATCATTTCTGTTCATTTCTGCATTGATTATACTACTTAATTGAATCGATACACCAGTGAAGATTGATGCATTGACACACTCCTAATTGAGACCCTCATGATCGAAGTGAGAACACATTCACACCAGGATAGTCCAGAGTATTTCATAGGGAAGGACATTCAGAAACATTTAATACCATTTTCTGGTTTGGTTTGCTTTCACAATGTGCTTTTAGCAGAACAAACCACCTGGACAGTGTCAAGCATTACAACTGCTTGCTCGGGATGAAAGAGCCAGAGAAAACGCAGCTCATCGATCGATGGGGACTGAAACTGGTTTGTTCATTGCAAGTAAACGATGAAACAATAATGAATTTGTTTAATGTTAAGGATTCTCCACCAGAATCTGTCCAGTATGAGCAGCAGGAGAGGCAGCGTGCTATCCAGCATGTGGCATCATATACACTCTGTCTCGTTCACACTCCTCCCAACAAATCTATGGAAGTGGACCAGGGCTAATATAATGCAGACCAAATAACATAAATGAAAATGCACTCTAGGACACTACCATTAAATGATCATTTTCAAATAAACTTTACCTACATAAGGGCATGAACTCCCACTGGAGATTTTATGGTCTCTTGTGACACACCGTGCTGCTTTACTGTGCAAGCTTGAGGCTCCTCCAGTCAGACGCTCTGCAAACAGAAGGACTGCGAGGAAACTGTGAGGTCAAAGGGCAACCAGAATGAGGCTCAGTCTTTGAGGGACTTGGATGTGATTAAGACTTTCAATCAGAGCTTGTTTTACAGTAGTGTGGGAGGGTGTGAAGTTGTGTGAGGTGGGTGTGCTATATAACATGCAAATGCATATAAGACTGAAATGTCCAATCTGTGGCTCATAAAAACTCCTCCACTGGCATGTTATCATCTTTAAAACAAGGCCAAAAGTTACTATACTGCTTTGCTTGTAAACACATCCACTGCATATTTTTCTTTTATGCTTGAAGGGAAATTAGATTATCTCAACAGAGTGAACAAAGGACCGTTAACTTGGTGGGATGGACACGCTTATGCAGTGTGTGTGTGTGTGTGTGTGAGCTCTGGGGTTGTAAGGTCAGTGCAGAAGTAATCAAACAGCTATCACATGCCAACAGCTCCAAATATCCACATGTTCCCTCCTCCTTGCGCTGAAATGCACATTTATGCTAATGCCACACTACTGTGCCACACTGTTGCCTCGGCATCACATTACTGGAGCGTGATGTTCCCTGCTCCGGGGCCAAACTCTCTGACTCCCCTTGTGTTTATGTGTGTGTGTGTGTGTTCTCCAAATCTGTTTGCAAACTGCTGAGCTCAAGCCAGGGAGTGGGTTCACACTGGATTAGCCCTGAGTTGGCTAAACACCAGATAGCAGAGATAACAGTGTTTGTTTGTGTATCTGCATATATATATATATATATATATATAAATATATATATATATATATATATTTATATATATATATATATATATATATATATATATATATATATATATATATATATATATATATATATATATATATATATATATACACTTAAACAACACAATGTAATTCCAAGTCAACTATGCTTCTGTGAAATCGAACAGTACTTAGAAAGCAACAGAAATTTACAATCAGTTCCACATGCTGTTGCGCAAATAGGTTAGACAACAGGTGCTTGACTCTAGTGGTAGCATGAGACGGAGTCTACAACCCACACACGTAGCTCAGGTAGTGCAGCTCATCCAGGATGGCACATCAATGCGAGCTGTGGCAAGAAGGTTTGCTGTGTCTGTCAGCGTAGTGTTGAGAGCATGGAGGGGCTACCAGGAGACAAGCCAGTACATCAGGAGACGTGGAGGAGGCCGTGGGAGGGCAACAACCCAGCAGCAGGACCGCTACCTCCTTCTTTGTGCAAGGAGGAACAGGAGGAGCACTGCCAGAGCCCTGCAGAATGAGCTCCAGCAGGCTACAAATGTGCATGTGTCTGCTCCAACAGTTAGAAACAGACTCCATGAGGGTGGTATGAGGACCCGACGTCCACAGGTGGGGGTTGTGTTTACAGCCCAACACCGTGCAGGACGTTTGGCATTTGCCAGAGAACACCAAGATTGGCAAATTCACCACTGGCGCCCTGTGCTCTTCACAGACGAAAGCAGGTTCACACTGAGCACATGTGACAGACGTGACAGAGTCTGAAGACGCCGTGGAGAACGTTCTGCTGTCTGCAACATCCTCCAGCATGACCGGTTTGGCAGTGGGTCAGTAATGGTGTGGGGTGGCATTTCTTTGGAGGGTCGCACAGACCTCCATGTGCCTGCCAGAGGTAGCCTGACTGCCATTAGGTACTGAGATGAGATCTTCAGACCCCTTGTGGGACCATATGCTGGTGCGGTTGGTCCTGGGTTCCTCTTAATGCAAGCCTCATGTGGCTGGAGTGTGTCAGCAGTTCCTTTACCATGAAGGCATTGATGTTATGGACTGGCCCGCCCGTTTCCCAGACCTGATTCCCATTGAGCACATCTGGGACATCATGTCTCGCTCCATCCACCAAGTTGCACCACAGACTGTCCAGGAGTTGGCGGTTGCTTTAGTCCAGGTCTGGGAGGAGATCCCTCAGGAGAACATCTATCGGCTCATCAGGAGCATGCCCAGGCGTTGTAGGGAGGTCGTGCAGGCACGTGGAGGCCACACACACTACTGAGCCTCATTTTGTTATTTGTTATAATGTATAAGTACATTACATCAAAATTGGATCAGCCTGTAGTTTTTTTCCACTTTAATTTTGAGTAAAACTCCAAATCCAGATCAACATGGGTTGATACATTTGATTTTCATTGATAATTTTTGTGTGATTTTGTTGTCAGCACATTAAATTATGGAAAGAACAAAGTATTTAATAAAAATATTTTATTCACTATTTTATTTTATTCAGATCTACAATGTGTTACTTTAGTGTTATTTTTTTGAGCAGTGTGTGTATATACATACATTATACATATATATATATATATATATATATATATATATATATATATATATATATATATATATATATATATACATATATATACATATATATATATATATATATATATATATATATATACATATATATATATATATATATATATATATATATATATATATATATATATATATATATACGTATATACATTATCTATCTATCTATCTATCTATCTATCTATCTATCTATCTATCTATCTATATATATATATATGTATGTATATATTTTTATGTATATATATATATATATATATATATATATATATATATATATATATACATATATACATTATCTATCTATCTATCTATATATATATCTATATCTCTCTGTCTCTCTCTCTCTCTCTCTCTCTCTCTATATATATATATATATATATATATATATATATACATATATACATCTATCTATCTATCTATCTATCTATCTATATATATATATATATATATATATATATATATATATATATATATATATATATATATATATATATATATATATATATATATATATATATATAATGTTATTTATATTCTTTCTTTTTATTCTTTTAAAGGTAAATTTATTTATTCAGACATTAAATAGAGTTTGCGTTTACTACATTCATCTCTTTTCCCACTATTTGATTTAATAATGACATAAAATCTATTTAAATGAAATAAAAAAGTTGCGTTTTGGGGCAAATTTTATAATGTAATTAAAGTGCGATTAATTAGGATTAATTAATTACAAAGCCTGTAATTATTTAGGATTTGCAGTTGTAATGGTTAACTGAAGTTAACAAGAAGCAGCCATGTTTATTGACCTTTACAGAGAAATCTTATTTACAGGAAATAAAAGCAGAAAGAAAGAAAGAAGGAACATTTCAGTGGAAATAGATGTTGATTTTCTTCCTCCCACTAGCTGGAGCAAGACCCTGTGGGAGGAGCCTGTCGTCTTCACTTCCTTTCACCTTTACTCCAGCTCCATATTTTCTCTCCAGAACTAAACCCGTCAAGATCAGGCCTCATCCCCTCATTTCGTAGGAGGGGAAGGTGAATCTATAAAGGCTTTGGCTGTTCCCCAGCAGATCGATTGATGTTGAAGTGTTTAACTCACAAAGGGCTGCATAAACACTCGGCAGCCGGTGCTTTATGTAGAACGCCAGGCAAATCTTTTACAGGACTCCATTGATGTTGCTTGTTTTACCTGAGAAATAAGACACTAATCCCCTTGATGCGCACCAAAGGGAGAGGAGGTTAGATGTGTGGGGGCGAGATGGGTGGACCTCCTGTCTGTCACCTAAATATAAGACAAACAACCCTGTCTCTGCTTCGCCTCAAAGCCAAGCCACATGGGCCAGAAAAAAGAATATCTACAGATCCCCTTGAAACCTTTAGTGGGAAAGGAAAATGTAAAACAAAGCCAAAGAGGATCCTGAACATCCTTACTGACATATAAATTGTGGTGCAGAATTTACAGAGCTACTTTTTTAACCCAACAAGAGCATTACTAAGAGGTTTGGCAGGCTCTTCCAACCAATGTGGAAATCTGTCTTATAGCTCCAAAGCAGTTCGATGCAGGTCTTTTAAGATAGGAACAGAAGAATGTATGTTAATGGGAATCCTCAAATCTCACCACAAACTTTATTGGTCATAGTTTCTGTTTGCTCAGGATTCACACAGAATTTTGTGATTTCACTGAAAAGACAAGCAGCAAGGCTGCTGAACAAACTGAAACAGGTGACGATAAGCTAACATGGTTGAGTGGACATCCTGTACCCGTTTGAGATTGATGGGAGCTCCCATCGCCCTGAAGGCTCATTAATGCTCCTACACTAAATATGTGCACACACACGAATGGAGCCTTCTGTCCACCTTCTGCAGCCTTTATGGTTACGGTTTGCCTGTTTTCAGAGAGCTTGCAGGAGTACAACCTGACATCGCAGAAAGGGCAGCACCACCAAAACAGAGGGAGCAGTGTTGCTCAGGGTGGCTGCCATGCAGCTCCTAAAACGAACAAAGATAAAGAAGAAGCTGCAACATTAATGCCTGTGCAGACCACTGTTGTCTACTGCACTTCCCCTCTTCATGTTTCTTTCTCACTCTGATCTCTTCCTGTCTAGTGGATTCATTGCCGGATTCCCATACCAATGCAAAGCATGATTGGGAGTCTATGGGCATTGAAGTTTGAAAATATTTGACACAGACATGTTTGTTCAAGTACGCTTGGGGACCAAATAACTCCCTTTATTTGGTCATCACGTTCAATTTCAGTATTTGTTACAACGTCACTTTCAGAACATTCTCCATCCATTTTCCTCTCACAACATCTCCAAACACAGGTGCTCGCCAATGTACGTGTTGAGCGATGGATGAGTGAAAAAACCCTCCTGAGACAGTTTTGTTTACACAGGTGAAACAGGGATTTGTCGTATCAAACAAATGTATAATCAGAACAAAAGTAAAAAACTGTTTTACTTTCCTGCACTAGTCACGTTATGAGACCACTCAACTCAGGAGTTCCTGAGTTTTTCCACCGAAGATGCTATCTGGAAAACACATGCACATGAAATTGATGCATTTTTTATAGTCCATGTATGTTTTCACAACTCAGGCTTGACAGAAACAAGTGTTTTAATTTGCATCTGCAAAGATTTGTTTTGAAATGCATTTTTCTTTTTTTTTGTTTCTCTTTTACCTCCCGCAATGAAAATACCAGAGAAGCTCATGCAAAAGTTCTTCCAAATTCTGCTCAGTTTCGCAAGTAAAAGCTGGCAATACTTTCAATACCATATTAAATTAATTTTTTTCTTTTTTGCCAGTGAACTATATATATTTTTATTTGCTTTTTTTAAAATGTTTTTGAAATGATTGGTCAGTAAAGATGCTGGAAACTGTGTTCTTGTGCTTTTTACTGTTAAAGTAATATGTGATTTTTCAGACCTTGAAAATGTTTGTTTCCTGACTCCATTTGGTGGTACATTGACATGTTATTGTTGGGACATAGAACAAAGCATTAATATCATTAATTCATATTCCATACGCTTATTCCAATTCGGGATGCAGGGTTCCTGTAGCCCAGGGATGCCCAAAGTCAGTACTCAAAGGCCATAATCCTGCAGGTTTTCCATGTATTCCTGTTCCAACATGCCTGACTCAAACTAATCAGTCATTGTGCTGAACTTTATTTGCTGCTGGATCAATTTAATGGATCTTTGGGCACCCCTGCTGTAGCCTTTCTCAGCAATTAGCAGACAGGGCGGAGGGTATACCTCAAACAGGTTGCCAGTTCCTTGCAGAGCTAACGCAAAGATACAATTACTCATGTTCACTCATAGGGGGAATTTAGAGCAACCGATTAGCCTAATATGCATATCTTTGGGCTGTGGGAGGAAGCCAGAGTACCCATAGAGAACCCACACATACACAGTTGTTTGAATGCACAACCAAGCTGATTCATCAAAGAGAAGCATAAAAAGAAGAAAGAGAGAAAGGGACAGAGCAAGAGGCATGCCAAGACTCAGCACTGAACTGACTTTTACAGAGTAGAAAGAGCTCAGAGTACATGTAGGATGCAAGTTGGATGCCAAATTAGTCGTCATAAGGAAATATCTCACGGAAAACTGGTGTCTTCATGAAAGGAAATCAAGCATGGTCTGCCATGAACATTCAAGGTATCAAACTATTTTTTCTTTCTTTCTTAAACCTCACACATGACAGTGATGTATTGTCAGCCTAAATACAAGTTTTAGTTCTCTATCCTGGATTTAATTCCTACAAAGTGGGGATACAAATTCCACAAACCATTCATCCAGGTCATTTAAGAACTGAAAGATAAATGCAAATTTGTCAGTGAAATACGTGGAGCTGTTAAGCAGCAGTGACGTTAATCAGAAAAGCAGTTTAAATCTAACTACTGGTTTTGTGGGGTTGCTGTACGTCTGTGTCCCCCTTCAGACACATGCGTGCACACACCCAATACTCATCTTTATGTGTGAGGGTGGGAAGAGAGAAGGCTCGAGTCTACCAAATCCCCTAAAAGCTGTCATTGACTTCAAACACTTTGAATTTTTCACAGTGGAGAGCCTCTGCTGTGTGACAGCTCTGTCTGTCTTTATTTTTCTATAGGCTCCTTTAGATATGGCAGCATTTTCCTTAATGAACTCTCCATTCCAGAGACGGTCTAATCTCAAGTGGAACTTTTTATGGCATTTCTTAACATAGAACACACATATTAATGAAAATTGAATATTAATCTGGCAGAAAGAGAAACAGTATATACAGTACAGTGCTTATCTGTCTACAGAATGATCATTTACCAATTTAAACAGTGCATTAATTTTCATGAAGCATATGTAATTTATGAGTGGTGTGTGATTGCCTGCATCTATCAGTGTCAGAGTGACATGTGTGGGGTGATAATCTATTCTGTGACCCAAATTTATGTTTTGAAAGGCTACAAAACCGCTCACTGCTCATCACTGTCACCACAATGCACTGCGTACGTATATATGTGCGTCTTGGTGAGGGAGAGACTCTGATAAAAGGGGTCATGTTATCCATCTTATACAGAGGAGATGGTTTGAAATGAACTCTGTCATTAATAAATGCATGAGAGCCAACAGAAAAAGGAGCATTCTGCAGCTTTGCAAAAAATAAAGAGAGGAGGAGAAGGAGAGAAAAAAATGCTCCTTGTTAGCATTCTGCTAGATGCGCTAGGAGCTATGTTTCCAATGAGAGACATATTATCTCTGGTCAGCTTTCCGATCTATTATTCACAGCTCTGTGGGAAACACTGGTGGTGAGATCAACAGCAGTCACTTACAATATATCCCCCAGCAACTGCGTCCTATTCATGTGCAAAAAGAAACCTTAATAATTGCGGCTGCAGATAGCGCAGAGCCTGCAAAGTTGGCAAAAGCTTCGGGGGGGGGGCACACGGCTTTGATTTTCAGCACCGGTATGAACACAAACCAGATTAAGTGAGGAAAAAAAGACAGTTTTTGATGTATTATTTAATAGCAGGTAATGCATGGGTTGTGTACCGAAGGTGTTCAATAAAAGGGAATATTGTTTGTCCTTTGGGACGAATTTTTTTTGTCTTTTTTTTCTGCCATCTATATTATTCTACAGCTGACTTTAAGGACAACAAACAACTTCAAACAGCTTATTGCTTTATTGAAAATTCCCGACCTGCAGGACACACAGGAAGCGACGGTAAATCCCATTCATTCACTGGTGTCGGCAAGTTGAGGATTCACTTCTGAAATGTTAATAAATTCAAGGGGAAATTGCTTTGTGTTGATGCGTAATATGACACCTTGACTATGATCCCTTGCACATGTTGTAAGCTTGCAAACACACAGATGGCATTTCAAATGCAAATCATCCATTGTGTGTGAGCTTAATAGATAATATGTTGACACAAAGTGGGCTTTCCGAGTGGACTCGAAGACATTTTACACATCTTGTTTTTACGAGCTGAATTTGATGTAGTGAGAAACGAGAAAAAAGTTAGTTTTGAAAGTTGACTGTGCTACATGTGCTACATGAAAAGAAAGAATGAAAGAAAGAAAGGAAGAAAGAACTAAAGAAAGGATGGAAGAAAGAAAGAACTAAAGAAAAAAATAGAACTAAAGAAAGAACTTAAAAAGAAAAAAGAGAACTTAAGAAAGAAAAAAGAGAACTATAGAAAGAAAAAAGAGTACTAAAGAAAGTAAAAAAGAGAACTATAGAAAGAAAAAAGAAAAATCTAAAGAAAGAGAAGAGAACTAAAGAAAGAAAAAAGAAAGAACTAAAGAATGAAAAAAGAACGAACTAAAGAAAGAAAGATCTAAAGAAAGAAAAAAGAAAGAACTGAAGAGAGAAAAAAGAAAGAAATAAAGAAAGAAAAAAAATGGACTAAAGACAGAAAGAACTAAAGAAAGAAAAAAAAGAACTAAAGGAAGAAAAAAGAGAACTATACAAAGAAAAAAGAAAGAACTAAAGAATGAAAAAAGAACGAACTAAAGAAAGAAAAAAGAAAGAACTGCAGAGAGAAAAAAGAAAGAACTAAAAAAGAAAAAGAAAGAACTAAAAAAGAAAAAAGAACTAAAGAAAGAAAGAACTAAAGAAAGAAAAAAGAAAGAACTGAAGAAAGAAAAAAGAAAGAACTAAAGAAAGAAAAAAAGAATGATCTAAAGAAAGAAAAAACTAAAAGAAAAAAGAAAGAACTAAAGAAAGAAAGATGAATTGCTGGTTTCCCCCTACCTCTCGTGCTGTTTTGAAAGCAGCATTTTTAAATCAGGTTCTGTGGAGATGCATTCAGCTTTGAGTGTTGTCCTGGCAGGCAGAGAATATTTAACAAGCCAAATAGCCTTGCTTTTCTTTTTTCTTTTTTGCTTTTTAGGTACTTGGCTGC
This sequence comes from Telmatherina bonti, assembly GCF_933228915.1. Lineage (NCBI taxonomy): Eukaryota > Metazoa > Chordata > Actinopteri > Atheriniformes > Telmatherinidae > Telmatherina > Telmatherina bonti. Next base: position 28,475,973 of record NC_136617.1, read on the forward strand.
TGTCTGTTGCTATGCAACCGCATCCTCAAATTGTCAGGTTCAGGGCCACACACCCCTCCATTCCCTTCCTTTTTATATAAAAAAAAAAGCAGCAGAAGGAAAGGTACTTTGTACGTGAACTGAAGCGTGCACAGAGCGGTACCACCCTCAGGATTTCTCATTTAAATAAATCCCTTTATTTCAATATTTGAGCTCTCTGTAAATATTAGAATTTTTCTGAGCTGGATGTATTTTCACCGGCTCACCTTTGTTCAGCATATATCAGCTTTACTCTGGATTCACTCACTCAAGCCTTGCAATTTCTCATCTTTTACTTGGTGTCCCACCTCCCCCCCTCCACACCTCTTTTCTGCTGCGTTCTTTTCATCAAAAATAATTCTCCCCCCTCTATCCTCATCTTTGTCTCACACACACGTATCCACGCCTCTCTTTCCACCAGTTTTCTATGTCTTTGAGGCAGACTGTCTCTGTAATTGGGTTATTCGTCTCTTCACCGGTCTGATGCACTAAGACACACAAGTACAAATGGACGCACACACAAGTGGACACACACACACACACACACACAAGTGCACACCTACACACACACACACTGGTTTGATATGCGGAGATGTTTTTCTACAAATTGTTGCTGAGGCAGGAGAAGTGCAGTCATGCATGTGTTTTATTCAGATCTGGTTTTGATTGGATTCACTGATACTAAAGCCACCATGCATACACACACACACACACACACACACACACACACACACACACACACACACACACACTTTTACAGCTACTTGTAATGCATTTAATTCTGGTAAACCCTCTTAAAGGGTAACTTTGAAGCCTTTCCAAACAGATCAGCTCAGCAGAACAGACAGAATATCATGACTTTGTACAGTATCTCTGTTTTTTTTTTCTTTTCAGTGCAGGAACACAAATACATATGGACAGACGCACGTGGGCATGCAATGATGATGAAAGGGCACATTTTCACAAGGTATGGGAAAGAAGGCACGCACACATCACCCCTTCCTTTACTTTCCAGCTGCACCTCCTGACCCTCCTTCCGCTCTTCTCTGTGTCGCTCTCCCACAAACTTGCATCCCAGTGAGGTGACCCTGTTTTAATGTGAGCTGAAAAGGTCGCTCCGGTCCTGTCCACTGATTCAGAAAGGCCCTCCTAGGCCTGTATGCATGGCTGCGCTTCAGTGTAATACCTCCAGACACCAGGGACATTCAATGTTTACACCACTGACACTTCTTTCTTGCCCTCACGCACACGCAAGTTGTTTTTTTTAAAAAAAAAAAAAAAAGGAGTGAAAAAAAGAGATGAAATCAAAGGTGATGGCATGCTTGAATAGGTGTCAAACCTGACAGCCTGGGGACTTCAACCTGTTTGAGATCATCCTTACGGAGTGAACTGCACTGTGTGACGGACCATCCTCTACACTTCCGCTTACAGGTAATGAGGAAAAGGGAAAAAAAAAAGAGGAAAATAGACCAAATGGAGCTGAGCCAAGATGGGATTTGGGGTACCGATAAAGCACACATGAAAAACAAGAAGACGAAGATGAAAAATCCCAGTGAGGGCTTGATGGATGGCAGCGTTGTGCAGCGGGGAGGAGGCCATGCGGAAGCTATTAGGCCGGTCCAACAACTACAACAGATTCAGAAACTGTTTTAAATTCACATCAGCAGGGCATTTAGCTCCTGATCTGAGAAAGCGATGCCTGCAGCACGGACACCCACAGAGTCCTGCTACTTTTGTATTTTCCTGCGTATTTACATGGATTTGTTGTTCAACAGTTTTCATTACGTTTCCCAGTCCAGCCATCAAATCTTCGACTGCCTGCTCGGATCCACTGCACTCTTGTGTTTCGGTAACGGGGCGTCGCGTCCGCGTCCTGTGGCTTTGATGGTGGCTGTACAGTACGGCGGGAGCATTAGTATGTATTAGCTGGCAGATGGGCTGCAGGGCTCCCCTGTTGCTTTCTGTAATGATGAGCCATGTTACCGTTTATCAGACAGGACACACTCAACTCTCCCCCTCTTCTGCTTTTGTCTCAATCACCTCTTCCTTCTGTCTTCATCTTACACTCCATGCCTACATACAGAGTCTCTTTCAATCCGTCTCTCTGGTAGGCACTGCTCCACAGGAAAGTCTCTGTCTTTAGCTTCAAAGGCAGTCATCATGCATACATGTGCTCGTGGAGCCTTCACATGTAGCTTGGTTGCACGACAGCTTTTGCAGCACTCTGGGGGAAAGCCAGGACCGCACCACCAACACGGTACAGTGCGTTAATTATCGCATGATGCGTCGCGCCAATATCTGTCCCCCTAAGGTAAGTGACAGAGTCTGTACGATTGTGTTACACAGATGGTTGACTTGTCTTAAGAATTACAATGAAGACAAGTGTGATAGTTTTACCGGATTAGGTATCATGTTTCTGCGCTGAATCCGCCTCGTGGATCGAGCTGATTGACAAGTTGTTGACAAAATGTGAGCTTTCAAAAGCTAAATCTCACAATGACTGTTTTTTTTTTTTTTTTCGGCATTTCTGCAGGGTGTAACGCAGCCTGGTTCAAACAACTTCAAAACATCCCAGAGGTCTCTGCACATTTTGGGCCCAATTTCATTTAAAGGTATTAGCAGGTCAGTGTGGATGAGCGAAGCCTGATTTTCACTGCAGATTTTTTAACACTGAGCAGTTCAGAGTCAAATGTATTTTAAGGACTGTATTTTTTTATTTTTTTATTTTTTAACTTTAACTCATTTTTTGATGCTTTGCTTCTAAACAACCTACTTACTTGGAATCTTATGAAGTGTTTTCAAAGCAAATGTCATTCTGACTTTTTGAAGATTTTTAAAAGATCTTTTCTTTTTTTAAAAACTGGCATTTTCACAGGAATGTGTGTTTTGTTTGTTAAGCAACTTAACACTGACCTATGAGTTATTCAGGCATTAACCTTTTAGCTTTGTGCCTATTTTTTAAGTTTCTGCTCAAAAAATTGTACCCTGATAATGAAATGACTTTATTTCTGCAATCACAAGGTCAATTTGAATAGTTTTGGAGCGGCAATGAAGCAAAGAGATTTGTTAACATGTGTGAATATTGGTGTAAGTGTAAACGGTCATGAATAACGGAAAATGGCACACAGATTTAAGAAAAAAAAAAAAGGTTCAGACTTGCCTTCAACAAAAACGCAAAGGAAGAAAAGCAAAAACTGCTAGTTGTTTAATATGAATACTCCCTTAGAAAGATGCAGCAGCAGCTTTAACCATCTATCAATCATAATACAAAATGTGAACACAAACAAAGACTGAGAAGGTGAAGTGAGGACAGAAGTTGTAGCGTAGTCAATTCAGGTAAAGTTTTAAAAAATTGCCATTTTTGAGTCAGTTTGGCCATCTGGGGAGCATCGGGTGTTATGAACTAGTGCTGTGTTGAAATATAACAGAACTATGTAGATATAAAGAAAACAATTTGTCATCATATGTTTCGTATTGTGTCTTTAGTTCTAGTTTCCTGTTTTATTTTGTAGTTTTCCTTGTTTAGCTTCTTTGTCTTGTTTCCTTTTTTGCTGCCATTTATGAAGTTCACCTGAACTCGGTTAGTAAAGTAATTACACCAGTGTCTTGTCGTGTTTCTGTCTGCATTTATATGCTTTGGTTTCAGTTCTTTTTGTTGGTTTATTTGGTTAGTTTCAGTTTGTTAGCTCCATGTGTTTGCTTCATGTTTTCGCTTGTGTTAGTGTGGGTTAGTTTATCCTTAATCTGCCTGATTTAACCCAGATTTCCATTTAGTTTAATAAACATCTTGATTCTGCATTCCTGCCTCCTGTCCTGCAATCTGGTCCACAACTCCACCACTCGCCGTGACATAATTTTAATTGTATTGTTTTGTATTTTGTTTCAAATGGATTGTTTTCATTTCTTTAGATGCAATATTTAAAAAAAACAACAAAAAAAAAACAGAAGTAACAGTTTGGCAGACATGAGAGTATTTCGCGCCAACAATGTGCTCTCAGTAAAAAACTTTCAGCAAAGTGTGTGTTGTGCATTGGAGATTTGAAAAAAACTAGTCGACAGGAGGACGAAAGCATTTGCTTTTGGCCAAAAAAAAAAAAAGCATTTCACAGAAAATAATCAGTATCAATGAAGGATGTCCTTTAGAAAAACAAGAGAAATCCAGCAAAGATCTGAGAGGACCTGAGAGATGCACCTGGCCTTAAAGTGATTCATCTGCTGTTGGCCGATGCTTCATCAGACAGGGTCTCCATGGAAGAGCTGCTGTCAGTGAATGATTCTGTTGGAAGGGAAATGTGGAGAAAAGGCTGAGACATGCCAAATAACACAAGAACTTTACTCAAAATCAGTGACAAGTCTCATAGATTGATGAATCCACCCCAGCGTCTGGACCTCAACATTATGGAAGCAATATGGGATCATCCGGACAGAATGGAACAAAAAGACATCCAACATGGAGAGAAGATCTTTTCTGGAAAGTCCTTCAAGAATTCCAGAGAACTGGTCCTGAAAACTACTTAAAGATATTTTAACAAAACTTGTCTAGATGGCGTTACAGATAAATATAGTTAAAACCAAATATGCACTTTCAAGCAGATGAGAATTGAACCAACGATCTTCTAGTCGTCTTTGCATTTATGGTGGAATTCATTCCAGTAAATGACTGCACCTGTTTTCCATTTTCCAGGCAATAAAGTATTTAATGAAACGAGGGGTTGCTCAAGACTCAATCACAGCGCTGTCACTAATATAATCTGGTAGTGAAATCACATACATCATGTCTGACTGACAAGCACATATCAGTGAAAGTCTACAAGAAATTATCCACAAATGAAACTGATAAAAATGCATGACAACTTGCAAAAACCCCCATTCCAATTTGAAAAAGCCAAATTTTGCTCTTGCTTTCACCAACCTTAACAGCATCATCATGTTTGGCTGCTTACACACACGTTTGAAACACTCTGCTCCTGCATATAAGTCAGTTTACGGATGGGAAAGAAATGATAGGAAAAAAAACTTTGCAGGTGTTTCCACTTGGATGATCTGTAAAGTAGTAATTAATAATTGTCCTGCCTTGTGTGCCATGTACAGAAATGCAAAGTAAGCACAAATGATTTATTCTGTATCAAGTTGTCAAGAGGAAAAGATCTAAGCGACTTTGAAAACATGTTTGCTGTGAGGGCACGGATGAGTTCAGTTAAAAACACTGCTAAACTGGGTTGTGTGTCAGTGGAAACGATGATTAAAGGGACATCTGCATTCAGAGCGCACATTTGATGTTGCCTGTGCATTAATGTAATACATGAGGAAAAACAAAGAGGCAAGTCTTCCTCAGATGAAGTCAGTGGAGGATGGGATCCAACCCTGTCAGCAGGAGGAAGAGGAGCGGATAGAGCTTTTATTGAAAAGACGTATTTATGTATGACAGTTGATTGGTATGAAAAGTGGGCAATGCCAACACCAAGGTCTGATGGTTAACCGAAAATACTTAGATGTATGTGGTGAGGAAGGCAGAAGGAGATGTCTTTGGTTATTCCAGTAGTAACTATATTCTTATTTCAAAATACCAAGCAGTTTTATTGTTTTTACATGTGTGTATTTCTCAATAAATAATGGTTTTTGTTATACATATTTGTGTATTTTTTCATTCATTTTCTGTACTACTTTGTCCAAATCAGGGTTGCAGAGAAGATGGAGCTTATCCCAACAGATAGCAGGTGAGAGGGCCTGGACAGTTTTGCAATCCATTGCAGGGTCAACAAAGAGACAAACAACCATTCACACTCACTCCTAGGGAAAATTTAGAATTAAAAGTTAACCCAATGTGAGTTTTTTTTTGGACAGTGGGAGGAACCAATACACAGGGAGAACATGCAGACTCCACACAGAACCATATGAACCTTCACCAAGCCAAGGCTCAAACCAGTGACCTTTTTCTCTGTTAGGCTGCAGTTTTAACCACTATGCCATGCATGCTTTTATATGTGTGCTTTTAGAAATAACAAACTATGTTCTTTCTACACCTGGCAGAAAGAACAGACCAGGAAGTGGACAGAGAAGAAGACAGCAATAAGAAATAGACAAACTGGGAGGACAAAGAGGATTGTGGGAAAATGGGGGAGGTTTTTTGTGAAACATAAATTGCTTCTTTTTTTTTTTTTTTTTAAAAAAAAGGGCTTTGTTCTTTGTCTTTTGAAAAGCATAGGTGATAATTAAAACCCTGAGTGGAGACAGCCTTTACCAAACCCTCACAATCGGGAAGTTGGATATGTGATGTACGCCAGGTTGGGGGGATTTAGTGGAACTATGACACTTTCAGTGGCTTTTCTAGGAAAAGAACTCTGAAAATCAAAACAACTAATGTTTTTCTTCATAGTTCTCATCAGCAGCTCTTTGGTTATCGATTAGTCTAAACAACTTACATTTTTGTCAATGAATGAAAACAAGACAAAAATATTAATCAGACCACATAAGATTTGATTTAGTTGAGAAACAATTAATGTTATGAGTTCATGAGCATTTTGTGAGAACTAATACAAGTCCCCACCTCTGGTGAAAAGAAGGAGTCTGATGGAAAGAGAACATTTTAACTCTCGCTATCATAAAATACATGCAAAGGTAACAATAGTTATGGGTGCTTTTGAAAGGCTGCGAAATGAAAGATGTCAATTTATTAGAAAGGTAAACAAATAATTAATCTGGTGCTGTTTTCATTCTTACCAGTTGGCTGCACTAGGTACGATTGAGATCTCGATTCAGTGTGGAGTTGCAACATTCAGCTGGTTTGTTTTCACACTGCACTTGATCAAACAAGCTGAATCCTTTGAATAATGTATTCCCCTCCTGGCCTGAGGCGGCACTGCAGGAAGACTCACTGAAGGATAGACGAGACAAACAACCAGCAAAAAAAACCTACTGTTGGCCGGTACGTGCCGTGAGCTCTCGGGTTTGATAGAGAGACAGTTGCAAAATGCGCCAGACATACAAATGATTATTTAAATGTGTAGGCAGGTATGTGCCTGCTTAATAGAACACAACCAAGGTTGTAAGACACCGTTAAACAACTTGCAAAGCTGGCTAAATAATTCAGTCCCCAGACTATTTAACTTTCTTAGTCATGACATCCAGTAGCGCTTGTTGACGTTTTTCCACAAAAGGAAGATGTGAAAATTGTTTAATCCTCTCTACCAAGGCCATCCCTCTGGGGAGCACGTCACCTAACTTTAAGAGCAAAGCGTCAATTCACTAGTTCTCTATGAATGTACATAAACCATTGGCATAATGCTGTAACATAAAAAGACAGCACAGCAATCTGCCTTTTAACGTCAAAATTTTATTTAGGACAACATATGTATGAGAACACACTGCTGCAATAATATGATAGGAAAAGACAGATCTGAAGTGTGCCTTTTATTGAGTGTGTGGCATTGACCGTAATACAGCACAAGGGTTACTTGTGCAGCTTCTCTGCTTGGCCAGGAGGAGGTGCTGTTGAGTAAATAGTTAGTCCTGGTATGCCAATAACCCTCGACTGCAGCCTGGAGAATGGGGTAGGGCTGGATATTGGGCAAGGTTGGACGTCCAATAGACATGGTTGGATGTCAAATGTGCGTGGGGTTAGGATTAGGGTTAGAGTTAGGGTTAGGGTTAATCCAATCAAAATGTTGAGGATTAGGGTTAGAGTTAATCCAATCAAAATGTTGAGGATTAGGGTTAGAGTTAGGGTTAGGGTTAATCCAATCAAAATGTTGAGGATTAGGGTTAGAGTTAGGGTTAGGGTTAATCCAATCAAAATGCTGAGGGGGTGAGATTGGATGTCCAACCCTGCCCAATATTCAGCCCCGCCACATTCTCCTGGCTGCAGCCAAGACCCTCTCAGGTATGCTGGCTTTACACTTCTCTTCACAATAATTATTAAAATAGAATGATTCCATTTACTGTTTTCTGCTTGCGTATGCACTGCCTACCCTGACTTTGCTGACTGCATACCACTGGCTGTTGTTTAGGCAAGGGCAACATCCGTTTCCGCTCCATGTAACTTTCTGCATTTGTTTAACAAAAGGCCCATTTCTGTTTTATGCATTCTATTCCTGTGCATCATTTACATGAATGATTTGGTCCATTTTTGGGGACCTTGTGGAACTATACCCTGGCAAGAAAAAAGCCATAAAACATGGGGGCAGTGTTGAGCAGTGTAGCTGATGTGCAATGTGCAAAAGGAACAAAGAAAAAGGAGAACAAAAAAGGTTTTTAATGGTCACGCAGACCCCCGCTGTTCTGCCTCTTAGATAACTATTTCTGAGAAAATCATCATCATGATCTCTGCTGTAAAAGTCAACATGTTTGCTATTATCTACAACTTAAGTTAGAGTTTAGAGTTAAAATCTGAATGATGTCCTTTCATGCATAAATTGGCTAAAAACAATGCTAACATAAGAGTGATGTTTGAAACTGATGTAAATTTGTGTTTTTAGATGGACCAGGCATCACTTCATTGGTGCACTTCTGTGATTCTATGTTAAGTTTTGGTATTCATATCTCCGAAGAAAAAAAAACAAACCTGAGACATTAAAAGCATGAAGAGCTGCACCCAGAGATGGCAATCAACATTCACGCCAGTAACAGATAGCAACAGATGTAACCCATAACAAGTAAATTAATATGCAATTTCATCAGGCAGTACGTGATACCTTCAGAAATTTTAGAGAAACTAAAAACACATTATATTGTCCCTACATTTCATGTTAATTTGGCTAAATCTACATTAGAGGTAGTTGATAATAGTTCAATTAGTTGCCTGAAACATAAATTATGCAGTTGACTGAACTACGAATGAAATTAAACAAAAACTTATTCAAAGGACTTTTGATAAAATTAAACAACAAATTTTTGTCAAAAATAACCCTTACATTACTTAAATATCTTATGACCATACATTTGTTTCCTGATGGACATTTTATCTTCCAGTATAATGTTTACCAGATCAAATAGACTCAGGGGGACGCTGAGTAATTTGTAAGAAAAATTAAAAAGTGATGACATACCAATAGAGCCCCAGCTTTTTAACGATGTATTTAATTTTTCTGTCGTTGACATCTGTTCCTGTGATTTGTTGCACCTTTAAAGAGGGTTTTGGTGTCTTTGTAATGTTTGAGTAAACTGTACATTCGGGTTTAAAATCTCATATCTTTGTAAAAACGGACCTACTGCATACTCTTTCATTCAACACACACCTATTTGCTGTATCTGCAAAGAAAACAAACTCAGCTTTGGATGGCAGAAATATGGATGATGTACAGAATACCTGCTGTGTTTGAGCTCCTCTGGAGGCTTTTTGTGGCACATCTTGCAAAGTCATTGCATGTTGATTTTTACCTAATTTGTCACCTGTCTTTGCATGTTTGCATACAGTTTTTGCTGTTTATTTCCCTGCAGGTCTTTGCACTATACAGTGAAGGCATGATTTTGTCCTCATATGCATGTGTATTACTTTTTCTCAACCTGGCACCTGTACCAATGTGTGCTCATGCATGCACATTTTCTCACCCATTCACCCTCTTGACCTCCATGAGCAAACTATTTTGCAGCTTTACTCCGCTTCCCTTGCTGTAAGCAGCAGCTAAACAGCGCAGCTTTGAGTGATTATCAAGAAAATATCCTGACATTCTTCCGCGGGCTATGCTTGAGACACACCACAGAAAGGCTGAACCCATGGCTTAAACCTTTCCACCATAACAAAGACACAACCCTAAGGGCTCTCCCTTCTAAGCACCTGCACTGCTTACAGGAGCATCTAGTAAGCAGGCTGGCAGTGAGTGTTTAATGCTTCCACAGCAATCTCCAGCAACGAAACAGGCGATTGCAGACAGTGGGGAATAAACTGACAGTCGATTATGACAGGAGAGCTAAATTAGCATCATACTGAGACAGATGGTGGATGTAGCTGCGGGTTTTAACATATGGACATGCAAAAGCTGAAGGATTGGCCATCAATTCAAACACAACCTGCGCCGTGCTTCCAGCTTGTACATAAAGAGCTTGCGCACACACATATGTGCACGCACACATGCATAAAAACACATCCACACAGTCACCGTCTGTCACTTCAGTTATGATTGCCTGAGGCCCTGAAAAATGTTGGCTGGACAGATGATGCAATAATGTCAAATAATGGACCAGAGTAATAAATGTAGGCCATACAGACTGGTATCTTTGTTTCTATGTTGGAATAACATGCAATATATATATATATATATATATATATATATATATATATATATATATATATATATATATATATATATATATATATATATATATATATGTCAGTGGTCTCAGAATGAAATTGGGGGGTGGGTGGGGGTGTATTGGTTTTAAAGCTTTAAAGTTTTATTATCAAAATTTGAGATTTTTCCCTTTTCTCGATTTTTTTTTTTTTTTTTTTTTTTACCTTACTCTGCATCAACCTTTTTCTCAGTATAATTGAGGGGAATTGACTTTAATCTTTGTGTCTCTGTGAGTGACAGAATTTACCCCATGGCGTTCCTTACTTACAAACACACAAGCGCATACATTTACTCACTGTTTAACACACAGGTCCCATATATGTCACAGTGGCTGAGTGCTCATTCCACACTTTTCAACATACACTTGGTGAGCTGGAAGCGATACAAGCTTCACAGTCAGTGTGATGAGTTTGGCAGCTATAGGTAACACGATGAAATGGCAGGGGGTGGTGTAGATTGGCATGTACATCCGCTGCACCACCAGCCAACATGCCTTGGACTCCTGTTGGGGGAGATGGAGATGATGTCTTTGCCAAAGGCCTGGAAGATGGGGTGGCACCCGGGTCCAATAGCAAAGTTCCTCAACATCACATGACCCCATGCTGCCATTGGGACATGGAGGAGATCTGACAATTCTTGTAGCGCTTAGGTATCTGAATGCATCAGAATCCACACCAGGAACCATGACATGCACATGACAAGAAGTGGGTGTTGGCTGACGGAAGAAAGAATAGAAGCAGGGGATGAAGGGGAGGATAAAGCAAGGAAAATAGTGGGTTTACTTGGCTTTTTACTTTCTTTTAATTTGTTGGAAAAGATTTCACCAACCTTTAAAGTGTTGCCATAAAAACTCATGACCTAAATTCATGCAACACATCAAAGAAAGAGGCAATGGAAAGCTGTATCAATATCTGATGCATGTCATATCAAGATGTCTGCATGGGCATTAATAATGTATTTTATAAATTGATTGATAATTTTTATCCATGTGTTTATGATTAACAGAAGGTCAGATACCTTCAAAATGTTAAAAAAAAAAAGTAAATCTGCTACACATTTCAAAAACATGAAGAATACATTGCACACTATGTTATTCATATCAAATAGCAGCTACTGCAGATAAGAACGTTTAAAAAGATCCATCTTTAATGGAGCTGATTTGCTTTAAAGGAAGTTCTTACAGGATCATTGAGCAACAGAAGAAATCTGCTCCCCTTCACATCTTTTCCCCTGAGGAATTGGGGAGTGGTGCATTAAACTTTAAAAAACTGACAATTTATCAAGTTCATACACTGATCTCCATGATGAAGCAGGCAGAGTTTGAATATCTTACACTTGGTTTTAATTCATCAGAGTAACAGTTATTATAAGTGTTTAGGAGTGTTACAGGATAGGTTAGAGAAGCATAACACAAAATGCAAGCAGCACTGATCAGTTAGATATGCAGAGTACAGAAGTGCAGAGCCCTTTAATAACTCTTTATAATGTAACAGTTTTGTGGAATGTCTGCAGAGTATGTTGTTGTGGCCTAAAATCTCAGGGCACAATAAATTTTATGGTGATAGATATAGATATATATTCTTAAAAAGCCTTTAAAAATTCTCGTGAGTTAATTGGTTTACTCTGATTTCATAGTAGCATAAAATGTGTCGTTTTGTGGACTTCTAGCAAAATACGGACAAATTTGTGAAAGTACTAATGGACAAATGACGATGAATCACCTAAACAAAGGTTAAAAAAAAGTGTATGATAATACACATATAGCTATGTTTTTTTTTTAAATAAAAGACTGGGAACCACTGGGTTAAAGGGTTCAACTTTATCCGAGGTGCAAAGACAAAATTGTTCCACATCTTAGTCTTGTTTGTAGCACAACTTTATATCAGGTTTTGTAAGAGACATTTCTCAGAATGAATGAATGAATTATTGAAAGAAAGAGTGAGATACATTTCTTAGTCTTACAGTAAACTATTAAGGTATTGCATGATATGTTTTTCTTTACTTCACTGACGTCTGCACTTCCAAAGGTACAGCTGTGTTTCCATTAAAACTAAAATTGTGCAAAATGTAAAATCACAACAAAACACTGCAATGGAAACACCCACATTTTGAAAAACCTCTCAAATATTTCTAAAAAGACAAAATTCTAAGGAGGTGATTTTTCAGTTTTCTTTTTTTTTTTTTTTTGCATTTACGTGTCCCTGGACGTGAGGCTGGGGGTAACATGACCAGTATTTTTTAGGTAAAGATGGCTCAGAATGAGTGTAGACAGGAAGAGACAGAAACCTTTTTTAAAATGAGAAAAAAATATAACTGCCATCCTTGATAGCAAAACAACATCAAAATGCAGAGTTTTACAATGAATGGTAAATGAAAAGGGCGAAAGTTTTGTTAAATCTTCTGCAAAACAATGATACTTGGTTTCCTTGCTACCTGGCTAACTAGATAACTGGTTACCTGGCAAAAGCTGCAGTTCTTGTAAAATCTCATCCCACAGTTAAGATCTTAAGAGAACTGCAGTTCATGCACTAAACACTGTTCAATAGAAACAGTTGCAAATCACAATTGTAGTTCGTTAACATTTTAAACTGTAATGGAAACACAGAATAAGAAATTAATCTAGAAGAGTTACGTGACAGGACGTGTTGCATGTTGTGGTAAGTTAAAAAGAGGAGTTTTAGTGGAAACAATAGGCATGGACGAAAAAACATCAACTGTGGTGGACATCTATTGGAGGAAAATTTAGTTACAGGTCCATAAAAATTACTGTCATTTATCCAGAAATTTGAGATTGAAATATTGTGATTGAATTACTTAAAGAAATGCTGGTCAGTCATTTGGGCTTCTTTATTTTTCACCTTAGAATAATAAAAGCAGGTCAGTCCCATAAATGAGGCTGCAATACATGCATTTCTTCTAATGCAATTGTCTTCTGTGAAATAACCAAAGACCACCAAACTGCCAAAAGTCTAGAAGCTTTTTTTTTTTATCTTTTCTTCTCTAATATACATCTTCTAAATTTTGAATAAATCAAAACATTTTCATTTAGCATGAGCCTACTTATTTACAATAAATCGTAAAGCTCTATATTTTTCTTAAGTCTCTTCTTTTTTAAACAGGTCAGAAATACATATAAACGTTTATGAAATACAGATAAATGGACATATCAGCTCACAGAAATACCAAAATGCTGTTGTGATTGCAGATGAATGGATAATTGTTGCAGGGATTTATTTATTCATTCTCTCTGTTTGGGCATTTCTGAAAAGTTGTCTGTTCATGAATACATTATTTATTTAAAGAAGCAAAGACTAAAAGAAATATGAAAGCTTTGTACTGAAGAATTTAAATGGTTCTGTAAAATTAGGGAATCTGCGTTATGACTGGTTTAGTCAAAGAATTGTGGAGACGTAGGGATGTGGACCCAACTGCAGAGATGGGAGGCATAAAAGGAGAGTAGGTGCCGAGAATCTTAGGGTGCATTCACATCAGAACAGTTCACTTGACTGTCCAATTGGGGACTTGGCTCAGTTGTAGGGGGATGTATCTATGCTGCACTTTGGTCAAATGAGTCAAACCCTTAGAGTAATATATTCCCATTCTCACCAGAAGTGGCTCTGCCTTACTATTTAGCAAAGAGATGACAAGACCTGCGTGAAGAAGAAAACTTTGTTTCCTCCATAAACATGGAGACAAAATTATCGCTGTTTTTAAATTTTTTTAAATTTTTTATTTTGTCTTATGCAAGTATACTGCAGAAATACATTGCAATAATGGACGCAGTATGAACAACAGACAAGGCAGAGGACTATGTATTTACCCACAATGCAATACTTCGCCAAATGCAGAAAGTGACTTATTTGAAGTCCATTTCCTATATTTGGGCCACTTCATACGGACAGAGTTTGAATGGAATTAGAATTTGTTTGCTGCATTCACATTTCCCCAAACGAAGCGGACTTTCCAAGCAAACTGACTAGGATTTGAATAAAAAAGGCTGATGTGTGCCCTTATCTAAAGAACAGAACTGACTATGGAACGCAACTGTAAGCACAATGAACCAGCGAGTACAAACTGTGACTGAGGGGTATCAATACACAGGATGAGCTTAATGAATCCAGACGAACTAACAAACCGAGAACAAAGCTAAACTTAGCTTTGGGAAACACAAGGAAAACAGGAAACACAAGGAGAACTACAAAATAAGAAAGGGAAACCAGAAATCAGACAACCAACAAAACAACCACACCATAACAGGTTTGGGGTATACTTAATTTTAAGCACATAACAAGTGCTTAAAAAAAAAGGAGAGGAAACCAGTCAATTTTCCTGTTGTGATGTCAAAATGACATACAGACCAAGTTTTTTCCTTGGTATTGGTGTCATCTTTATAATTATATTATCAAGTTTAAAAAACACTTTAAAGTAGCTCAGTTAGGTGCGATGATGTTCAAATATTATGTAGTAGCTTTTATAAAAAAAAAAAAAAGAAAGAAAGAAAATCAGACAGGCCAAAAATTCTTGCCACCTCAAGAATGTGGAATGAAGTTGACTGCACATTCATTTGTTAACAAGTACAATAGTCCTGTTTGCAACGTTAGCACCATCACATTTTTTCCACCACTGTCATGTAAACAAAGAGGAAATTTGTGCATCTTCTGATTCTGAATTAAGGAGATGGCTGTGCACAAAAAGTTGTTGTAGTTGGCCTTAAGATCTTCTTCAGATAACAAAATTATACTTCAGTATGTTTAAAAGTATTTTGCCATTACATTTACATACTTATTAATAAGGAAATGGAAAATATTTTCTTAGTAACTGGGTAGGAACTGGCTGATGCATAGGATCATAAACTTCAGATTAAAAAAATCAACTTTTGCCCAATGATGGCGCTGCATTCAGGGATCAAACACACTTCTTTACAGACATGAACACACATGCAAACACATTAATGTAACAGTCAGCATGAACATGACTGGAAAATAGAAAATATATAAAGAAATTGATGAATAAAGCCTAAAATTAAGTTTGGCACTTGTTTTTTTTTTTTCGACAATCTTTTCTCTGATGGGAAACACCAGCACCAGTAAATCACCCTGGATCTTTCCACAGCCACACAATGTAGGCAGACACCAGCCGCTATACTTATTTAGCGTATTTACATCTGCCACAAACAAAAATGCCAACCATTGCTGACCTGCTGTACAAACTCAGAACTCAGTCATTCATAAGGAGAATGAAAGACATCTTTTTTTAACCCACTGGACATGTCCGCCTTGTTTATGCAACTTCATCCTCTAAAATGGTTGAGACAGAGGAAAAGTATTTAAGATTGAAGGAGAAAAACTGTATCAGTGAGAGGAAAGAGGGCTTTGGCCTCGCCGTGTTCACCCTTACAGATTATGGCTTGACATTTGTAGTCAGGGTCAGCGAAATGTCAGACGGGTTATGACAGGAATGGTGATGGGCAGATTATGACCAACCTCTGACCTGGAAGTTCTGAAAGGTCACCGCTTGCTCCACCGTCCGTGGGCTGATGTGCTTTCAGATCACGAAAGGGAAAGAAGCCGATTCGAACAAGAATACAGACAGATATTTACCAACATCAATGTTTCACTGCAGATTTTTTTTCCCCCTTCAAGTGTTCAAGTGACATTATGGTCATTGAAAGCCAAGATTTGCCCACTCCCAAACCCTCAGTAACAGCTGTTGCAGTTGTCAAGTTTCCCACCCTTATTTGATTGTACAGGATAGTCACAAACCTTTTTACAAATCAAAATATTTATTTTCTTTTTAAAAACGATTGCTCTTTTGTTTTTTCTTTCAACAGAACCAATCAAGTTAAAAAAAACTCCAAATTTCATATGGTTGACAATATCTTTGAATCCTCCTAATGTCTTATTACCTAACAAAAAGTTAGCTCAACAAGTTTCCTGGAAATATCCTGTGAATCTTGAGTCTTTATCAAACGGTTTAAGGAGGGATTCAGTGATACTCAGTGGAGCAGTTGCATAATTCAACATACGACATAAGTCTCGCCTGACACTACATTGGGAAATCTACAAAAGAAAAGACAGTAATGACAACCACTGGTGCAACATGACAAAACCAGCGGAGAAGGATACCTGCATTTTTAATAACAGACAGCAAAATAACATGACTGAACTTAGCCGATAAAAACACAGATATAAAATGTTTAATTTCTACCAGGGAAAACCACAAAATGTCACACACTTCCATTTCTAGCCACATTGATTAAATCGGTTGGAAGCTGAAGCTCTAAATTTACTGATCAATCTTTATTCCTATCCAACCTATGTGGCTGGCATGTATGTATTCCACAGGATGGGGGAGCTTACCCTCAAAGCCAGGGTGAAAAACTTGTCCATCTAGAAGGACCTGAGAGTAGAGCTACTGCTCCTCTGCATCAGGAGGAGCCAGATGAGGTGGACAGGCATCTGGATAGGATGCTTCCTGGACGCCTTCCTTGTGAAGTGTTCTGGGCACGTCTGGGAGAAGGAGACCCTTGGGGTAGACCCAGGATGCAATGGAGGGACTAAATCACTTGATTCGCCTCGGAACACTTCAGGATCCCCTTCGGTGAAATGGAAAAAATGGGAAAGGGGAGTTGGAGCCTCCCTGCTTATGCAGCTGTCCCTGCAACATGACTCTGCATAAGCAGCAAGAAAATTATTAGATTGAGAACATCAGAACGAATGAGCAAGGTTGAACAAGTGGATCATAACCAAAATGACTGCATTATCATATTGTGGAGTCACCCATTGCCATTGGGTGGGCTTGGCTCCTTCTTAGACAGTATCACAATGAATTATATGACACTATTAGTTCAGATAATTTTACAAATCCCACTTCAGACACAGACTACATCTATTTTAAAAACTATAAACCTAGCAGATCTATTAGATCCAAAGACTCTTAGCTAATAATAGCAGAGTCCACCAAACATGGAGAAGCAGCATTTAGCTGTTACAAGTGGAACAAAATGCCAGTGGAGATTAAACTCTAACCATATGCAGACACTTGCAATCCAATTTAAACATTTCTTTCCTCATGACCTAGGCATGAAATCGGTGAGCCAACTTTTAATTGATCTTACTTTTAATTGTTGTGACTTTTGTTTTTACTACTTTTAAGGCTTTCTTTACACTTTCTGTAATACTTTTTATGTTTTATTTAAAGCAGTTCAAACTTTCTTGTACATGAAATGCACTATACATATAAACTTGCCTTGCCATCGTCTAGGTTTGCCAGCAGTGTAACAGAATCATATTCTTCCCAGCCCAGGAACAGCAGGGGAAGACGAGTCACAGAAGAAGCAATTCACATTGAAGTTTTACAAGTTCAATCTTGGGTATGAAAGTAATTAAAACTTTTCTGTCATGCCTCAGACTATGTTGAATATCTTTGGAAATATGAAAAATAAGCAATCTTTTTCATCACTGGGATGTCAATGTCCAGATTTTCTCTAGAAAAAAGAATGCTTTTCCCACCCACCTTCCCATCTCCTCTTGGAATGGCCGATGGCTGTTCATCTCAAGCTCGGTCCTCTGCCTGAGTCCTAGGAGCACAAGGGCCTTACGCAGTATCTTAGCTGTTCCTAGGATTGTATCATTCTATATGGAGATATTTTTTATATATATATATATATATATATATATATATATATATATATATATATATATATGAACACACACACATAAGCTTAAGGTAGTGAATCTCAGGCAAAAGAAATAGCATGCTCATTAGTTTATAATCCATGCCGAAGACATGTAAACGATTCAATTGCTTTTCAGAGTAGGGGATACATTATATAGAAACTGATTCCTGCCTAAATACTATAAGAGCACAATGTGCCAAATAAACGACCAGGGGATCTTTTAACCATGTTAGGTTCAGCAGAGTTCAATTTACAGGCCTTAAGTGCCATAACACTAAGCAGATTACCCAGTGCAATTATGTCAGCTTCCAACAATCAATATGTACCATTAGTGCTAATCATGCTTTAATTAATGCTATATGCAAGGCCTTCTGTTTGCCTTGTGTGCTTTTTATTCCAGTGTGTGTGTGACATACTGGCACAGCGAACACCTCCAGCCAGTGGTCTTGTCATTGCGATGAAATGTAACTTACTATCAGATTACGCTTCACAGAGATCTGAAGCTCTACCTGTTTCACCCGAGGCAGTGCCGCACTTTTATTTATAAAGCGAATTAACAAAACCTGCAAGGCTACATCATCCAGCTGAGGGATCTTCTTTCTTGTGGTTTGGGATCATGAGACGTTGAAACAAGACTGAGCAACAAAAAAGGTCGCGAAGAAGAAAAGGAACACGTGCAGGCTTTTCCTACTGCTCATTCAACCAGGCATTAGCAATCCCTTTTATACACTATAAATGATCCTCAGCGCAGACAGAGAGAGGAGAAACCATTCGCCTTTGGGCATGAAGATGGGGAGCTTTGATTATTGATTCACTCTTTCTCTCTTCTTTACACATAAGGTAGCAGTTCGATCTGAAAGAACTCTTGTGCTTAAAAAAGAAAAGAGAATAAAAGAGAAAGAGGTGAATCCTGAGAGGGATACAGTCATCTGGGGATAAAAACCCAGGGCTGAAATGAAATTTAACAGTGTGGAGAAGTATAGAATAAAGCTAAACATAAACTAAGCTTGTGTTGTTTTGCTTTAAGGAAAAGGAGCAGAAATATATAAAAAAAATAAAAATAAAAAAAAAGAAATAAACAACAAAATTCATTCATTCAAATTGGCCAACTTACCTAATGTGTTGTTAAAAGCAGCCTCTCCTTAATTTATTATGTCTTTGAAGAGGCTTTAATGGTCTTCAGTTTTGGATTCTGTTTGTGAATTTACATAATAAACAATGGCAGAAGAAGAGGAAATCTGCTGTTTTCTTTATTTTTGCAGCCTTGAAGTAACCAGGATGTTGCAACCAACCAGCAACACTGCACTGTTTTTGATTGTCAGCTTAAGCTAGTTTCAAATCGATAGCTGGGATTAGTTTTCCCTTATAAACAAACATCCCAAGGAAAAAAAGAGCATACATTTCTAACTGACCAGATGTCCACATACAGTTTGCATTACTCATTTTATGATAAAAAAAACAGTTAAATAACCATGTGAATACAAGTCAATGAATCTGTTTACCGCTGACGTTGATAGGTTTGATCATAA
The DNA here is from genome assembly GCF_933228915.1 of Telmatherina bonti. Lineage (NCBI taxonomy): Eukaryota > Metazoa > Chordata > Actinopteri > Atheriniformes > Telmatherinidae > Telmatherina > Telmatherina bonti. The sequence continues at coordinate 28,495,484 of NC_136617.1, forward strand.
ATTGAACATAATCTTTAACATATCTTCTGATATTGTCGAGCAAACAAATGCAGGCCCACGTTCTGCTTCTTTGGCACTGCTACAAAAGGCCATGCTGTCCTACTTGAAGAAAATGGCTAAATTAGATTTGCACGGGTGGAGATATTGTGTGTTATTATCATGGCTTTGCTTGTGTTTATCTGCTCTGTTGATGGTTTCATTCGCTGTAGCTGAAGGTCATTGTCTTCATCAGCTTCTTTGCAGGAGGATTATTGGGTATTTCTCCTTGTTATATGGTTGTATAAGCTGGTTACTGTTTTGTGTGTGTGTGTGTCACTTTCAAACATACTTCCACAAAGGTATCAACAGGGGCTAAATGTGAGTGGTGAGCAAGCCATGTTGCTGAGCAGAACTCTCTGTTATGGGTAGGTTGAGGGGGGGTGAGGGCATCAGTGCAAAACCCATTAGTGTGTCTGAGCCTGCATCATCAAATCTTGTTACTCTGAACTGATGCAATAGGAATGCAATGCAAACTCTCTCTCCCAGTCTCCCTCTAGCTCTCTCGCCCCCTTATTGGCTACCTGTGTTTCTGCTGCAGCGCTTCTTCCAACCCCCTCTCCCTACTCGGACGCATTCTCCCTCTCACCAGCCTTCCAATTCCCAGTTGAACCCCCACCACCACCTCCTCCTTTTGCCTTTTCTCTCTCCTTCTCTCAATCCGAATCACTCTCTCTGGGCACCGTCTAATCTATGTTTTTCTCTCCTCTCATTCCTGTGGCTAAATATTTCTCCTCTTTGAAATTGTTTCGTGCAAACCACCTAAAAATAAAATCTGCCTCTTTGATCTCACGCCTTTTATCTCATTTTCACAATTAGTTTCTTACTCAATGTCAGTTGGATACCAAAGATCCAAAGAAAAATATACGCTTGTTTCCTGAGAATTGCGAGACAATCAATTCCAAACAATATCTGCAATTTCCCACATTTATGGAGGTTGACAAATTAGAATCAGGGAAGAACATCAGCAACATTCAGACAAAGGAAATGAAAACATTTACATTTTTTGCTTGGTAGATAAACATGACCTGTCTATTTTTGGTTTGCAGATGTCACATCAAAGCATTTCTGGAAAAAAGAGTGCTTTGTAAAGAAAAACAACAACATAAAGCATATAGCTGACTAAAGCATACATAGTGTAGTGATGAGGTGTAAACAGAGATCCAAAACCTTTCATTCATGACTGATCTGCAGGTGTTCGAGTTGTTTAAAATACATGCCTGATGATGATGTTTTCTTTAATTTCTCTTCCCTACATGTGCCAATGCAGTGCATGGTTCCCTTTGTTAGATACACTTGTTCATTTGCTTAACACAAATAGCTAATCATCCAGTTATATTGCTGAAAGAGAGTTGTTGAAGTTAAAAGCAAGAGTCAGAAAGGAGAAAAAAAAAGAGATTTAACCCTTTAATGCTTCATCTTAAAAAGTATGTATTTCAGTCTTCCTTTCATGTACCTATATTTTATTGGAAAGCTAGATTGTTGACATTTGAATTGTGTCACTAGCTGCATTTCCTTAACATTTTCATTTTCCTTAACATATTTTTAAGTTTTGACAAACAATAATTGTGATTTACAAGTGTTTCCATTGAACAATGTTTAGCGCACAAGCCTCGGTTCTTGTAAAATCTCGTCCGGTTAACAAGATTTTAAGAGAATTGCGTCTTATGAAAGGTAGTCATGTAGCGTTATTTTATGGTTTTCTACATGCTGCGGTTTCTCGCTCAATTTTATCTGTTGTTTGTTCCATACCGTGCCATCTTTACTGGAAATGAACTGGTCACAATCCTCTATCACAAAATGTGAATGTTTTTGTCAAACCTTTGTGATATGTTTCTATATCTGAGCAAGTGGAAAACCATTTAAAAAGAGTGGAAAAACTTTTTAGCAATATTTGAGACTTTTTTCAGAATGTAGGCGTTTTCATTAGCTTTTTTCTTATTTTTTTTCTTTTTTGAGTTTTTGCGCAATTCTAAGTGTAATGGAAATACACCTCATAGCTGCTCATTTTGGTCCTATGAGAGTCATATCCTGCAGTTTTTCAGTGTGTCCCTGCTTTAACACACCTGCCTCAAATTTACTCTTGGTTACAAAAGACATCTTTTGACGTCCAAACGTTCGTTGCCAAGGATGCAAAAAAAAGGTCAAAAGGCATCTTTTGCTGTTTCTGGATACAGAAAGCTGATTTTGCAGGGTGTACACATTAACCCATCCCCAAAATGTGCGCGTTCCAATCACCACTTAACATGTTGAGAATGAACCATGAGTGTGCACCCCGAAGACGACCCAATGCATGCACCCAACCAAATCGGCCCTCCACATTTGTTGTCTTTAATCTCAACAGGACAGTCCTGAAAGATACGCCAAAAAGCCCCAAAAGGCCAACAGCACAGGGCTCTGTTCAACAACAATAGCTGCCTGCCAATGAAGTAAAATTGATCTCTGGAGCCGATGAAGTTCTTCACAATGCCTCATTCGTTTGAGTCAGTTATGTTGGAGCAGAGATACATTTAAGACCAGAGATCTGTACAGTGAAGGTGGGTTTTCTCTCATCCAGGTAACTTTAGGGTTTTTTCTATACTATAAAACTGGATCACTTTTTGCAAGGGTCAATCACAATGATAATTTACTCTGAACGGCTAACCACCACATCAGGAGAATTCACCATTTGCTGTATGGATTGTGAAAAGATTGCTTCAGAGAGAAAGAGGTTTTAGGGATAGATACATCTGTTGGAAGTAGTAATAAAGTGCTGAGTGCTTTGATTTATGTCTTTGTACTTGTTTTTGACTTGTTCCTAAGTCTGTTTAGCTTCACAATGGTTGCATCTGTAATGAAGCTAATAATGGCTAAGAGTCAGACATTGCATAACTGCAGAACCATGCATTTATGAAAAGCAAAATTAGCTACTTATGCTGGGGTATAATCTGCCAAATTTGCACATTAACAGAGTTGGCTATGCTCTGCCAGGATTCCTTCCTGGCTTTGGCTGTGGCAACATTGTTGATTTTGGCCTGGATGATGTGTTTAAATTCTTTATTTTGAAGAATTATTTTCTCCTTCTCCATTGTAAAGTAGCTGCTCTGCTGGGTTTCTCCAAGTCTGTGACTGGTAAGACACTGCAAACACCACGCCTTTTATGTGAGCGCACACTGATCAATATGGGAAACCCTGGCTTGAATGACAAAGTTGTTAACCACCTTCACCGTACTGCTTGTAAGAATCCTTACTATTTGGGTAAGTCAAAGAAGTAACAGAGATATCTGGGGTATGTTAAGCATACTTCGCTGTACAGGCCTTTGTAGGACCAAAGTGAGTAGTCCTTACATAAATCATTATGGCTCCAGTCATAATTATTGATTCTAAAAAAAAAAAAAAAAGGTTCAGCAAAACAGTCAGTCCACCACAAAAATTTCATCCCTAAAAATCCATTCTAGGTTTAAGAAAAGAAAAACTGCATGTTTTTAGGGTGTTAGGTATCTTTGGATGGGACATAATTGTTGGTACCAGAATGGTCAGTATTTTAGAAATTGATTATCTACTGGGATTTGCACACGCACTAGAATTAACCAGCAATGATAAAACATAAATAAATAAATAGTGAGCAGTAGTTGTTCTGATAAAAATCCATTTAATAACTTAATTTGCTCCAACCAGGGTTTGTAGAACACCATCTCTAAACACAGAATACAATCAATTTGAGGTAGATAGGTTACAACAGTTCATACAAACCCAATAAAATAAAACTAGAAGAGAGAAAAATGTTGTGTGGACTGATGAGTTTCTATTCCAACTGCAACAATGAGATGGTCACATTCAGAATCTGGTATACCAAAATGAAAGCATTGATTCATCCTGCCTTGAATCAATGGTTCATGCTGCTGGTGGTGAAATGGTGTGGCAGAAATTTTATTTGTCCTCTTTAGGCCCTGTTAGAACCAATTAAGCATGCTTTCAACAGCAAAGCATATCTGAGTAATGTTGCTGACCATGTCCATCCCGCTATGACCAAAGTGTATAGTTTTCTCATGGGTACTTTTCGTAGAATAAAACACACCATGTCACAATGCTCAAATCCTCTCTAAATGCTTTTTATTAACATAACAGAGATTTAGCTGTACTTCAACAGCCTCCACAGTCACAAGATCTCAATCCAATAGAGCACCTTTGGAATTTGGTGGAAAGGAATATTCTCAACATGGATATGCACCCAACAAATTTGCAGCAACTGTGATATCCTGTCAATGGAGCAAAATATCTCAGGAATGTTTCTCACACAGTGTTGATGCTAAGCAGTGAAGCAGTTCTAAATACACAAATGGTCTAATCCAAGACAAGAGGGAGGTAATTCTATTGCTAAGATCTGGTTGAGTGAGATTTTCAAACCCACAATTTGACATCAACATCCGAGAAAAGACATTCGAGCTGAACTTTAGCATAACAGCCAACTGAGTGGAATCTGTGTGTTACTTAAGTCAGCCTGCTGACTGGATGCCATGCACAGATTAAGCAGTGACAGCAGCATATATACCCAAGGTCATTGCTTGTGGCAAAAAGCAGCAGAGAACTATGTGATGTAATACTGCAGCATATGTTATGAAATGTGCTATGCTGGAGGTTACATGTTTTGTTCAGCCTAATCTACATCTGTGATAGAAGTCAAAGCAGATCTACCCTGGATTCTGTTATTGTTCATATTTTCTTTGATTCAACTATGCAATTATTGTACAATGTTAAGTGACAAAGTGTGGCAGCGCTTCAAATGAGCAATAATAGAAAAAAATGATCAGTTTGCAGCAGTTTTTTTCTGTGGAAGACACAAGAAAGATTACTCACCTCTGAATTGATGGGGAAAGACTGTTTAGCATTTGCCTTTAATATCTTTCACTGTCATTGATCCATTAATCGCCACAAACACAAATTATAGTGAACCATTAGAGCTTTTATATTAAGTTTTCTGCATGTAGGTTAACAGTTATGCAGATCTGAGAGCTCCATCTGTAATAATTATTGTCAATTATCTAATGAAAGTATGTTAACAACTTCTCAACACCATTTTGTACAAAACATATGAAAACACATCAGACGTGTTTAATGGGTGGACCATTAATCCATTCCAAATGAAAAACAATAGTTTTCTGCACAAATCTCATGCTCTCATTGGATATTTTTCTCTTCTTATGACTGTTTACTTCCAAAGTTTGCTACTTTAGCTAGTGGCAACTGCCAGAATGCAATGCACCTTGATGTTGTTGCCCCTTTTTCTATATCATGCAATTGAGGGTTTTATGGCTGACCATGTAGTTTAATGCCTGGGTGTCAAGAAGAAAAGAATGGCCCTGCGATGGATTGGCGACCTGTCCTGGATGTAACCCACCTCTTGCCCGATGATGGATGGATGGATGGATCAATGGATGGATGGATGGATGGATGGAGGGAGGGATGGAAAAAGAAAGTGTTCTTTAGAAGATAAATCAAACAGGTTGAGAAATTTCAAACATCACCTGAATGGGCACCATGGTGGTGAATCCTTTGAGTTAACGCAGCTAGAACAAGCTAAAACAACACACAAGTTATGGATACAGAATGCTTACTTCAACCAAATTTAACACATAATTCAAAAGGGCAAAGGTAATCACAGCCTTTTTTTAGTTTATTTTTGCTTTCTCTTTTTGTATTTCTGTCCTGATTCATTGTTAAAATGTACAAACCCATCTGGTGACTGCCAATAGTAATTTTTTTTCTGTTTTCTTTTGGCTCTTTCTTTATATAATATTGTACATCCTCTAAAGTAGTGATAAAAAAACAAAAAAAATTTAAAGGGGTCATCACCCGCAAATTGCACTTTTTCAAGCTAAAACGTGTGTATTGATGATAGCCGGAAGTGTTAGCATCCCCTGAAGCCTGTTGTTTGAAGACGGTTAAGTATTTCCATCTGTGCGCTTTCTTTGCAGCAAAACTGTCCACAAGGCTGGAGTCTTGCAAACACGTTTTATTTTTTAAATTTGCCCTTGGGATTTCGTCATCCCGGGGAGCTAATTGAATAAACTCACCCCTGTTCTAGGCCTAAACACACCCCTCTTCTACACCTCAATACACCTGTTGGGCCTGCCTCTGTCGCTGTTATCAACAAGCTGTGAGAAGATGTGGAAACAGCGGTCTCATGTCCACTGCTCTGTTGTCTGTTGCCAAAACCAACACTTGAATGTTTTTTCTCTCCCTTCATCAACAGACCAAACTACCAGGGAAAGATGGATTACATTATTTTTTGCTGATAATACACCTGCATCTCTGCTGGTGAAGATGGCATCAACCCTGCTGCATTTGTAACGTTAAGCAGCTCACCATCAATGCAATCGATACGTTTTGATACTGATATAAAGTTATTTTTTGCCGTGGCTGAGACGTGACTTAACCTGATGCAGATAATGCTAATGCTAACGGAACAAGCCGAAAGGTTTAACCTCCAGCTGTGTACAAATGAGCCCTGTGTTTTCATTTTCTTATTTCTATCTTGTGTTCTGCCACATAAATGTTTGTAAAAGACTTCTCTATTTCTTATTTTTCATGCCTGCTACCACACAGTAAGTACAGTATTCATGATGGTTGATTTGTCATGATGCCGGTGTTTTCTTCCAACCACGACATGGCAGTTATCATTTAATCTAACACGGTGACCATCAAAGTGACATCTTACTGCTTTTTTATTTCCCATAGCTTCAGATTTGATCACTGAACCGTTACCATTAACCATTAATTTCTCTGATATTTTCAGTTTTACTGATAACACTGGGCAGAAATGAGCCTCCTGGAGGCTGAAGCTGGTGAACAGTTTGTGTACCAGAGGCTGTAGTGTGTGTAGTCAATATTTTCTTTATTGTTTCTGTAAAGTCTGGTGGTGGAGCATCCTGCATGTTACCGCTGAGGTGTGGACCCCTACCTGCTTTTATCTGGGTGGTTGCTACGGCAACAGTCACTGTGGCTATGGGTGTCTGACTTCTTATCTACATGAGGTTTGTGGTGGGGCAAATGTTGTCTGTGTATAGCAGTGTGTGAAATAAAAATACTGTGTTCAATATTCTGTTGTATATTTTGATGTGTGAAAACTTGTTTTATATAATATGCTTTTTAAAGAAGAACTTCGACATGAAAGTTCTTAATAAAGTTTGATTTAATCTATTGGTATTTTAATATTTTGGTGACTAATAAACTGCAGCCATTCACACCTACAATCTATTCATGAGATGATCTGATATTTTTCTAACTTCTATTTGCAGATTTTAGTCCAGCACATCTCATACCAGGCGCAGCACCAGCGGTCTACTGGTAGATGTTGGCTGATAGACTGACCCAGCAATGCAGACAACAACCAGAACACAGCTGTCATCAAGAACTTTCCACCCTCACTTTGAAAGTACAGGTTTGTCATCTTTTTTAAAATTAATTTTAGCTGCAGTGAATGTAATTAAACACATATACATTCTTAATGGAAGTTAAGAGGCACTTTTATTGCTTGTTTTGATGTCAGTATCTGGTTCTGTGCAGAAAAGGAACCCAGGCGACAGCAGTGAAGATGATTTAAACTAACATCTAAGTTTTTCAAAATCTCACATGAAATCTCACAAGAAAAAGTTTTATTATAAATAAAGGGTCAGAAAAATAACTTTTTATTTATTTTTTGTTTAATAAGTTTTTAATAAATATTTAAAAACATTTATTTAATTATTTAGAAACACTTAGAGGACAGTGGACACATGAAAAGACCAGGTTATGACGCCTTTAAAAATGAAGAAAAGACTTGCCTAATGCATTTACTGGTGTATTTCAGTCACTTTCCCAAACTTCATCTCATCATCATCATCTCATTTTACCAGTATTATCACTGGTTGCATCACTAAGAAAAGCCTTTAACCTTCACCCAAAGTAACAGATTAAGCAGGCTTACTCAAATGCATAAACTAATGAATATATTAATGAATCATTACATGAGTCAAAGCTCTCATGTATGCATGAGCTCATTGGCAATTTATTCCGCCATGGGAAATTGACAGTATCACAGTAATGGATTCTGGACATTGTTTTCTTTAGACAGTTTTTATCTTTTTCATTTAATTTTAAACTGACCTGTGCAACTAAAATGTTCCCAGACATGCCATTTAATTTACAGTGAAAATAAACCTTACTAAGTGCCTTGTTTAATTTTCCATTAAAAAAGAAAAAAAATGTGAATGTATGAAGCTTAGACAGAGCACCGAACACAAATGTGACAAAAACACAGACAAAAGGTGTAAATAATGTTTGGGCAGGTTTGGATATTACAGAATAAACTCACATGGATTTACATGTATCTGCATTATTGTCGCACTGTGAAATTTACGCAATATTTCCACACTGAGGATTTATCATTATGAAAGTGAACAACGGGAGATGAATTATACTTGATAAATGGAGCAAGTCACACATTGCAATACATCGGCTGTTTATAACTGTATTTGTTTTATAATCAGTCATGTTGCAAATGTTTCTCTGTTTTTTTAGCCACTGGGAAAAGCTGCTGGTAAACACTGATCTCCAGCACTCCCAACAAATGTTCATTGATTTTTTTTTTAAAAGATTTTTTTATGAAAATATTCTGATCTACTATTTCTGTGGTCATTATCAGTAGTTTATGCTACTGAATCTACAATATAAACAACTTAATAAGACATTTTTTGGTCCTTTAAAAATATGTGGCCATTTCTAAAAAGTATAAAATCCTGAACAGATTGTTTACAGCTAGTTTACTGTTTGTTTTCATTATTTAGTTATTGCTGCAATGTACTGTCATCATATTAAAAATGATCTAATTTTTTCCATGCAATAATAAATGTCTCAGTTTCAGCATCTAATATGTTTTTTTTATATGAGATTTGTAGGTTTGCATTTTGTTTTTTTGTTCCGTTTGCATAACATTCAAAGTTTTTGGATTTGGGTTTGCAAAATAAATAATTAAAATCTCATTTTAATTATATGTCAGCAACCCCCTCATTAGTCTAATGTTTGCTTGTATTGTTTGAATTTGAAGATGATTTCTAGGAGCTAGTTTTGGCTTAATTGTAAAAGGTTTGAGTTCAAACAAGGCTTAAGGCTACAACATACCTCAGCTTCAGTTTCCAGCAACTCCCGAAGACAAGAATTCAGTCTCTACAACTCGACAGTTCTGTCACTCTCCCTCCAGGCTGACTTTCATGCAACCCATCTCGTCCCCATCTCCACCTCTTCCTGATGCCCGAGGAGCTTCACCTGATGTCTTTGCCGGTTCCCATCCTTGCCCAGGCACCACGAGTGTCTAGACTTGAGGTGGGCGCCCATTCTATTCTCTTTCCCTACTCAAGTAACTACTTCACAAATCAGAATGGGATTGTCAAAAGAGTTTTAAATTCAACACCTGCGCATCCACTTGTTGTGTTTCATCCACTCAAAAATGGTCTCGCCTTCTCACACGCACAGGTTTCCTCATTTCATTGTTAGATCATTTCTCCCTGTCTCTGATGCTATGTTGGCCAATAAGTCAACAGATTATATATGTATATATATATATATATATATATATATATATATATATATATATATATATATATATATATATATATATATATATGTATAATATGTCTATATATATATATATATATATATATACATATATATATATATATATATATATATAGACTTATATATATATATAGACATATAAATATACTATATATACTATATACTATATATCATACATACATACATATATACATATAAGAATGGTTGGATACTTTCTGTAACATTGTTTATGTTGTCTCTTCCAAATATTATTTTTATTCATCCAATAGATGCCAGCTGCTGACCTCAACTCGGGACGTTGTGGGTCGGTGGAGGGAATACTTCGAAGACCTCCTCAATCCTACCAACACGTCTTCCCATGAGGGAGCAGAGCTGGTGGACTCAGGGGTGGACTCTCCTATCTCTGGGGCTGAAGTCGCTGAGGTGGTCAAAAAGCTCCTTGGCGGCAAGGCCCCGGGGGTGGATGAGATCCGCCCGGAGTTCCTTAAGGCTCTGGATGCTGTGGGGCTGTCCTGGCTGACACGCCTCTGCAGCATCGCGTGGACATCGGGAGCAGTACCGCTGGATTGGCAGACTGGGGTGGTGGTCCCCCTTTTTAAGAAGGGGGACCGGAGGGTGTGTTCCAATTACAGGGGAATCACACTCCTCAGCCTCCCTGGTAAGGTCTATTCAGGGGTCCTGGAGAGGAGGGTCCGCCGGATAGTTGAATCCCGGATCGAGGAGGAGCAGTGTGGTTTTCGTCCTGGTCACGGAACAGTGGACCAGCTCTATACCCTCTTTGGGGTCCTGGAGGAGGCATGGGAGTTTGCCCAACCAGTCTACATGTGCTTTGTGGACCTGGAGAAGGCATTCGACCGTGTCCCCCGGGGGCTCCTGTGGGGGGTACTCCGGGAGTATGGGGTACCGGACCCCCTTGTACGAGCTGTCCGGTCCCTGTATGACAGGTGTCAGAGCTTGGTCCGCATTGCCGGTAGTAAGTCGGATTCGTTTCCGGTGAGGGTTGGACTCCGCCAAGGCTGCCCTTTATCACCGATTCTGTTCATAACTTATATGGACAGAATTTCTAGGAGCAGCCGAGGTGTTGAGGGGATCCGACTTGGTGGCCTCAGGATTGGGTCCCTGCTTTTTGCGGATGACGTGGTCCTGTTGGCTTCATCTGGTCGTGATCTCCAGCTCTCGCTTGAGCGATTCGCGGCCGAGTGTGAAGCGGCTGGGATGAGAATCAGCACCTCAAAATCTGAGACCATGGTCCTCAGCCGGAATAGGGTGGATTGCCCTCTACGGGTCGGGAGTCAGGTCCTGCCTCAAGTGGAGGAGTTTAAATATCTCGGGGTCTTGTTCACGAGTGAGGGAAGGATGGAGCGTGAGATCGACAGACGGATCGGTGCGGCGTCTGCAGTAATGCGGGCTCTACGCCGGTCTGTCGTGGTGAAGAAGGAGCTGAGCCAGAAGGCGAAGCTCTCGATTTATCAGTCGATCTACGTTCCTACCCTCACCTATGGTCATGAGCTGTGGGTCGTGACCGAAAGAACGAGATCTCGTATACAGGCGGCTGAAATGAGTTTCCTCCGCAGGGTGGCCGGGCTCTCCCTTAGAGATAGGGTGAGGAGCTCGGTCATCCGGGAGGAGCTCAGAGTAGAGCCGCTGCTCCTTCGCATCGAGAGGAACCAGTTGAGGTGGCTCGGGCATCTGGTCAGGATGCCTCCTGGACGCCTCCCTGGTGAGGTGTTCCAGGCACGTCCCTCTGGGAGGAGACCCCGGGGAAGACCCAGGACACGCTGGAGGGATTACATCTCTCGGCTGGCCTGGGAACGCCTCGGGATCCCCCCCGCAGAGTTGGCAAATGTGGCTGGGGAGAGGGAAGTCTGGGCTTCCCTGCTTAGGCTGCTGCCCCCGCGACCCGACCCCAGATAAGCGGCAGAAGATGGATGGATGGATGGATGGCAATAGATGCCAGTACAATCTTGCAATCATCTACGGTTGTCATATAAACAAAATGGGCAACAGTACATATTCTTATTGAAACCACACTTTTAGTCAAATCAAATCTTAAATTAAATGTCAAAAAATGCCAGTTTTCTCCTCTATGAACAAACACACCAAATTATCTGAAGATTTCCTCTTTGGAAGATATTTTCCAAAATAAAGTTTTAAGGGCTGCTTTCTATGGCAAGAATAACAATCAGCAACTCAAACCCAAAACCACAGTTCTCAGCTGAAAAAGGGTGGAGGATCCTACTCAGGTTGGGAATGAGGTCCTGCCACAAGTGGAGGAGTTCAATATCTCGAGGTCTTGCTCATGAGTGAGGGAAAGATGGAGTGGAAGCTTGACAGGCGGATCTTTGCTCCACTGGCAGTGATGTAGACCCTGCTTTTTTTCTGTCCTGGTGAAGAAGGAACTGTGCCAAAAAGTGAAGCTCTTAGGTTACTGGTTGTTCTACATTTCTACCCTCACCTATGGCTATGGGCTGTGGGTAGTGACAGAGAAAATGAGATTGCAAATACAAGCGGTTGAAATAAGTTTACTCCACAAAATGGCTGGGCTTTCTCTTCGAGATAGGATAAGAAGCTTGGTTATCCAGGAGAGACCCAAAGTAGGGTCTCTGCTCCTCCAAATTAAGAAAGGCCAGATAGGGAGGCTCAGGGATCTGGTTAGGATGCCTCCTCGACACCTCCCTTGTGAGGTGTTTCAGGTACTGAAAGAAGATTCAGGTAAAGACCAAGGACATGCTGGAGAGACTTCATCTCTCAACTGGTTTGGGAAGGCTTCAGGATGAGCTGTAAGGGGGTGCTGTTGAAAAGAAAATCTGCTCAGGAAGTTGCCCCTGCAACTGACCTTGGATAGGTTGCAGAAAATGGATAGATAGTTTCAGAGCCCCATTTTACGCCATGCTGACATGACCTTAAATGGATAATGGATCATTTACACAGACTTGTAACTAGAGCATAAAGTCATTAAGCTTCTACCCATTAACACTCTCCACCGCCTCCTGGGGATCCCCATGCATTCCCAGGTCAGATGGGAAGTATAACCCCTCCAACAAGCTCTGAGTCTGCTCTAGGGTCTCTGATTAGGAAGTGCCTAGAAAATCTAGTGAAGTGAGCAGGAAACACCCTAATCATATTCTTACACCTTCTCAGCTGACTCCTTTAGATGCCGAGGAGCAGCACCATCATGCCGAGCTACCCCGAATGGGAAAGCTCCTCACCCGATCTTTCAGGCTGAGCCCAACCACCATCTAAAAGATGCTCATTTCAGCCACCTATATCTTAAAAATTGAGATGTCTTGTAACCAAAAACTTCACCCAAACAATGACACCATTCAAAGAACATCAAACAGGCTCACACACTTATGCTATAGGGAGCCTACAGAGCCACTAATACATCTACACTTAGCGTAAGCAGTGCATTTATCCTTTACTGAAAAGAGCATTGGAATTAATGCAACTTGACTGCTTTCTTTAGCCTATAAGTCAAGTTACAATAGTGTCAGAGTCGTGGTGGTGTCACATCTATCCCCTGTGGGAAAAGAAGTCAGCATGAATTCCCCTGCACCTTCAACAGGCTCCTTTCTTCAGCTGAAGAGACTCCATACCACAGGGATTTCTTTAATGCTCTGTTCCCAATGTGGATTGTGACTATTTCCTTAAAGCAGATGAATTCTCCTGTGAGAGAGCATCTCAACAGCCTCCCACTGTCGCCACCCCAAGGATACTGCTCTCCCTGTGGGGAGACTAATGTCCTTTTGGAGTTGGATAAGTTATGAAGCATGTGATCCTCTTCCTCAGAAGTGATTTGTGGGTTGTGCTGGCACAATAAACACCTATATCTTTTTAGTATTGACATATATCTAATATCTGTTCTAAAAAATGTATACGTCTATCGTTAAGACTTGGCATTTCTTTGCAATGGACTCATTCATCATGTGAGGCTGAGGCTGTGATTAAATGCGTGTTGTTTTATGACGATGGAGTAATTGAAGGAGGGCATAATAAAAGTTGCCCAGGGCGTTGTTTTCTTTCTCAACTGGTGAATGTAGAAAGGACTAAATAAGAGGAGTACTGTTGGAAATATGAGGGAGGGTTTCTGCTTATAACTCCCCTGGCACCCCTGCACTGTTATGCCTCTCATATTTGAAAACAGAGCAGGTATCACACACAACAACCATGAATTGCATCCTGTCTAGGGATTCCGCGAAATAACCTGACTCCAGAAGTCATAAATCTGGCTGAAATTGGTCATATATGTGGCCAAATAAAGCATTCTAGTGCCAAAGCCTGTGCATTAGAGTGTCTGCTCAAGCTTACAGAGTGGAAGGATGGGAAGCAGGAAAAAAGGGTAAAATATAATTTGGGATATGCATTATACATGCTGTGTGAGCAAGAAATCATGTCACACTGGAACACAACGCGTTAACGCACAGGGGGAGAAAATATAAAGCCTAATACATACGTGCGCACACACACACAAACACACACACACACACATGCAGACTTCAGGAACAAAACAGTGGCAAGGTGGTAAATCATTTACCTAACATTGCCCAGGAGGAAAAGTGTAAAATCAGTTTTATGAGACCCAGACGAAACCTAGGATACAATATCTAAACAGAAAGCCGCACTCACATATTCTTGTCAGTCTCATGCTGCTGTGCAACTTCCAGACACCTGCAGTTATTGCCCTGCTCCTTGTTTTTACAGGATGCGGCTTTGTGATGCCCCAAGATGAAGTCTGGGAAAAGTCAAAGACAAGCAGTTCAGCTGAGCAATGACATTTTCTTCCAATTGGGAAAATATTTTTATACTGAGTCAAGAATTTCCTCAGATTTTTCGTTTTTGGTCTTGCTTTACCACACACACCCACCCACCCACATACATACACACACACACACTTATAGCTGTCTTCACCTCTTCCATTGACTTTACAGTATGCCAGTGAAGGCAGCTGAACTCGCCTTCAATTATTCACCTGCGACGGCTTTTCAACTTGGGCTCTCTCTCCCCTCCTCATGCCACGCTCTGCTCAAGCCCAACTTTCTCTCTTGTCCTTTTTTTTTCTCTCCTTCACTTCTCTTTTCCGCTTCTTTTCACCCCACATCTGCCTCACTTTCATGCCTCAAACCTTTCATCCTCTCCTGCGCCTCCCCGACACCATCAGCATCACCACCCCTCACCCACCACCATCCCTCCCTTTTTACATCTCTTCCCAGTCTTGAGGTACCCGTCTCTACTTGGGTTTGACAAGTAATGGGTGTGTCTCTCCATCCTTTCTCGCCTCCTCCCTCGACTCCTATGAACCTCGCTCTGCCAGCTATCCCCCCACCGCACAGTCTCCTCTCATGTCAGGGGAACCTGTAGGCATCCGAGTGCTACTTTTGATCATTGCTTTTACTAGGATCCCGTACCGCCTTGCTCTGCCTTGGGGTCTTAAGGAAAGGCAAAGAGTGAAAGAATGAAATGCAGAACAGAGTAAAGTTCTGTCAAGTCTGCCTGACGTGTGCGCCAGGCAGCTGCTGCATTGCTGTGGAGAACAAAATTGGCACATGTGGCTCTCAGCTACAAGCAGTAAATAAACCTCTTGTTAGAGCCTTTTGTATATAGCACAACACAGGATGGCATACAAGCTCCCTGTTATTATGGTGACATACTTTTCTACGTAACCATTTGTCACTGAAGGCAAGATAAAAGGACAGAATAGAAGAAAAAGTGCCAATACCAGTCTACTGAATTTCACCCAATAAGGCCAATCAGCGCCAATACTGGAATTGCTGCCTTTATATTCCATTAAAGTTTCTCCTTTTGACATCATCAGTTCAAGCCAATTCATTGTGGTCCAGCGAAAACAAACCACATTATTCCTGTCTTTAATATCTGTGTTTATAAAAGCCTATTCATAAAAAATAATTGACTTGCTAAGGAAAACCAATGGATTGCATCCACTTTTTGATTCAGTCTTCCATCACATGCACTGGGTGACAGTGGAAAGTAAAAAAAAAACCAAAAAACTTTCTCTTATTTAACCAAAAAGAAAAACAAACTGTCAGAACAAGGTTCAAGGAGGGAGATCATCCGTCTTGACCAGCTGGAAGTGGAAAGAATCAGATAAAGGTATCAACAAGGGCTGCAACTTTTTGTCTTGGTTTGCGGAGATGTGCCCACGAATGCAGAACGGAGATGCAGGAGGCAAAGGAAATGCTGGGATTGGTGTTTACGAAGCTAAAGAACAACAGGAAGAACTACAAACAAACAATGAACCATCGAGTGACAACAGAAACCAAGTTGTATAAATACAAAAAAAACCCAAAAAAAACCACACGTGTAATAGATAAGCTAAATGAACCAGGTGAACTAATGAACAGGAAACAGGGATAGACCGAAAAAAGGACAACTACAAAATAAAACAAGAAACCAGAATTAAGACAACACAACACACATCATGACACTCCGTAGTTTACTTGGTTCATTGCCAGATCCTTCTTTGTCCGGCCTCGATTTTTATATATATATATATATATATATATATATATATGTATGTATATATATATATATATATATATATATATATATATATATATATATATATATATATATGTATGTATATATATATATATATATATATATATATATATATATATATATATATATATATATATATATATATATATATATATATGTATGTATATAAATATCATCTCAGCTTCACTTTGCATGTCATTCTTCAAAGTGAGTTTTGTTCTTTAGGTTTGATTCGAGCACCTCTTTATCCATCCATGCCATACTTTAAGGTTAATTTAGTTAATTTTATCGTTTCATATAGTTATTTCACGCTGCTAAAACACGACAATCTGTTGAAATTAGCACTCCAGACTTTTACCGAGTCTGTCACAACTATCTAGTCTTACAGCAAAAGGTGAAAAAGTCTCAGAAACGTAGCTGATTAATGCCACCAAACATTTGTGGTTTTATTTTGTTTTGTTTTTGCACTATGAACATTTAACTGAGGAACTCAGCCTCTTTGCATTCTTTAAACAAGGTATAAAAGTGATTGTTGAATCTCATGTGATGGAGGAGATTTTGGAAATAATGTGGCCCTTCGACACATTTTTAATTTGTGTTTGAAAAAAAAAAAATTAAATCCTGTTAGGCTAAAAAGTTTTTACCCTTATCTGAGGTTGGTTTTGCTTTTTTTCAAACGATGAGTTCCTGCATACTAACTCATTTATGTCAACTTGCATCTTTTTTCTACTCATACCTGCAAAAAGTATACAATAAATATACTGTAGTTATAAGATTTTCTGAGTTGTCCTCTCCATTCTTCTCATGTGGAAGACGAAGTTTATGAAGTTTTGTTTGTCTCATGTTCTGTTTCCCGTAAGTGACTGGACTTGCTTCATTGTTTATTACAGAATGCCCAGCCTTTACTGGCAATTGCTAGTGACACTTCTTCATGCCAAGTCAGTTAATGGAAACAAGCCAGTTGCATGTTATGTGCACCATGAATATGTACAAGTTCATTTAAACGTGACATTGCACTTAGACCTTTCCCTCCTTTTGAAAGAAAAATCCTCCTCCTTCCTTTTGGCTATCAAAGACAGGGAGTGATTCAACAATCCAAGCAATACCACAATGCCCCAAATGATCGAGTAGATGACTATTACTCTACAATCTCAAAACCGGTACTTTATCTATTGAAAGCAACTTAAACTACTTTTATCAAAATAAAGTTAAGGATTTAGCCATAACTCATCATTTCTAGTGAGAAGCTAGTCAATAAAAGCATGCAGCATGATTTCAGCATGGGGCAGTTGAGGTCCATGGCTTTTTGGTACGTCATAAAGGGAGTCCTGAAGGAAACTAGGTTGGGAACCACTGCTTTAGACACTGGTGGTCTGGCCTCTTTTCCTTTTGCTGGTCGCATGTGAGCTATGTTGCACAACATTGCTTTCATGATTGGCACAGCTCCATTTGGCTACATACTCAGATACTCTCTGAAAACTGTAAACATGCATGAAATAAACACAAACGACAAAAGAAGGTTCCATCTGTATGCATATTTAGCATTAAGCACATGGGCCTTAAAACTGCTTCTGCTGTTCAAAGCCTTCAAAAGGTACTTTAGAGGGTTGGAAAGTATAACAATAGGGTCGTAAAATTTAACACTAAATTCCAATTCATTTTCTTTGTTATTAAGCTAAAAATTAATAAATAAATTAAACAAATTACCTTAAAGATAATACTTGGATTACCAAATCCATAGATGATTAAACCAAAGTATGCACTTCTCCTCAGATCTGCTGCTGATCTGCTACTTATTGTTTGTGATGTTATGTCTCATAACTGATCTGGGTCAGTGATCTGAATTATTTGCTTTTCCCTTAACCATTGAATGAGCACGTACATGAGAAAAATGTGGTGAAATTGATAGAAAACTCAAGCACTGCTTATGATCTATTACTTTTCCAGCTCATAAGAAAACATATGTACTGATTAAAAGCTCTCCTAAGAATGGGAGAGTTCTCATTATTCTTTGGTGTCATGCAATGTTTGGCAAACTTGAATACTGAAATATAAATATGAACAGGCACCGTGGGAAAACAGCAGTGGAAAAGTTGACTGCTACACCATATTCACAGACACTTCTTATGGTGTATGAAGGTTTGTGCAACTTGTTCTTGCAGCTGTCTGATTCATTTTTATCAGCGATGGAGGTCAACCGAGGTACTGATGTTATCAGCTCTAATGGTTCCAGTTGATCACAAGTCCCAAGATGAAATGATAAATAACATGTATCAGGTAGGCAAAGAACTTTGTTATCTGTGAAATTAATCTATATTAGCAGCTCTGCGTGATATAACTCAAAAAAAGAGTATCAGACACATGTAGAGGAAAACAGTTTCCTGCCCAGCCAACAGCATGAAGCTGTTGCAGAGATATTAAAATCTAACAGAGGTGTTAAACTTTGGACGACCTACCGGACACGCTGCATAAAACAGCAATAAATTATGCCAATGAGAAGATGTGCGGACTGCTAGAAATAAAAAGCTATGGATGTGAAGTGAATGTGTTTGCAAGGTTATATGCATGCACAGACACACACTTACAAGAGTCAAGGCCGCAGCTTGAGCCTCTTTATCACATTCCTGAAACAGGATTGAAATCTCCATCACACTTCACAACATATGAAACCTTTAAGCTCCAAAGTTGCAAAATTAGCTATGTCTCCAGAAAGAGAGTTAAATCTTTTTACCATTTTCCATCACTAGACAGCAGACATGAATATCACTCATAAACAATCATCTGCTATTCTCAACAGCCAGGCGGCACCGACAAAAATCAGCTGTTAATATAAAGTATAAGTCATAGTTCATAAAGTTTTGAAATCTATTAACTGTGATGTGAAATTAGATGAGTAATTCTACTGCCATCATAAAGTCTGGTGCATATTCAACATATTTTCTCATTTATAGCGGGCATTAAAACTTTTAGAACTTCAGTGTAAAGCATTAAAACCTTTCAAAGTTTACGAAGTACTCTTGCTCTGTCTGAATTGAGCGGTTACACTGAGAAATACATAATGTAAAGAGCTCTGACACCAAACATGACTGCATTACCTCTCCACGGTTAGCTTGGCTTGAAATGATGTGAAAAGATTATATACACTCTGTGAGGGAGAGGAAAAAAAGGCTCTGTAGCCTTGATGCAACACTTAGTACCTTTCAAAAGGCACACAGCTGTACACATAAACCCTCGGATCCTATTTATAAATGGAATTTGTGGGACAGTGAAATCAAGATGGTTTATATAAGAGCATCAAACTGAATAGACTAACCTACTTTTGTTCAGTGAGAACGTTAATGGTGTGCCTGGTGGACTTATCACATGTCTCACTATGTTGTCTAATACTCACAGCTGCCAGATATGAAATGAGGGCAAAATGCCATCACCTTTCATTGCACTTTAACAAAACCCAGCTCTGTTGGTTATATGGCCCTCCTCCTGGTATACTGGAAATATTTAACCACTTCTCGGTGACAGGATTTAAATAAGTAACCCTGCCTGACAAATGTTTGTAGAGGCATAACTGCATAAGTCTATCTGTTGGCTGTGAATTCTAATATTATTTTCCTACACCAGGGCCTTAAAAAGATAGAAAAAATTATAAAACTGATATTTCAGCTCTGGCTTTGTGAAAACAATATTTCAGTCCACTATTGGCACACTGTTTTCTTTTCAAAGCCAACAGCTAGTGCTAGTAAGCTAAAGTGCTAGTAAGCTAAAGTCAAGCTAACTTGGTGTTGTACTTGAGTAAATATTATGTAATCTTAAAGTTAGTCAGTGTGTCAGCTCAGTATCACACTTTATTCTAGCAATATACACTTTATAAGAAATTTTATACATCATATGTCATGTTATGCTATGTGTTATGTCATATGCTCATTTGAAAAGTATAATAAAGGGTTTCAAGGGTTCATCTCATAAGCTATGAGATGTTTACTTTTGTACTCTATTCTGGCTTAACACAATGCTTACAAAATTTATCATGAACTTAAACATTATCTAAAAGACAAAAAAATAGTCTTCTAATGGTATGAACAGTTAAAAAGGAAACATAACACGCTCGCTATCTTTATGTGGTAAGATGTTTGTTTCTCAGGGCAATGGGCCATGAGACTAATCAAGCTAATAAAGTCTCATTTAAGGTTATGACAAGGCAGGTTTTTTTTTTTTTTTTAAAAAACAAGTTTCCAACATTGCAGGTAGATTGGAAAACAGATGATGGTGCTAAATTACTGTTACTGCAATTTAGCACCAGAAGCAAACATTACTGTTTCTCTATTTCCTCCCAGCTAAGTTAGCCAAACCAATGCTAGCTTAGCTTTGGCTAGATGTTGGGAAATTGTACAATTGTTGTGTGTTGTTTTGACATAATCTCTATTATAATTTATGAGAAAAATGACAAAAATACTGAAAATGTTGATATAGCATTTTCCAATATTTCTTTTTACTCAAAATTCTTATGAGGGGCTGTGACTGATGGAGGATCATGCTATTCACATAACCAAACTGGATTTCATATATATATATATACTTGGAGTGCGGTATATCTATATATATATCTATATATATATATATATATATATATATATATATATATATATATATATATATATATATATATATATATACATATACATATACATATATATATATATATATATATATATATATATATATATATATATACATATATATATATATATATACATATATATATATATATATATATATATATATATATATATATATATATATATATATATATATATATATATACATATATATATATATATATATATATATATATATATATATCGTCATCTTTAAATTGTAGTGTTGAAAGTAAATTCCCACTGGTAACGTGATAATTAATTAAATCCTATTGCCAGCGAATAAGCAATTAATAAAAAAAAAAAAAAAAAATCACAGTTCAGATACTTGTAGAATGTAAGACTAGCAAATAGCAATTTATCGCAAATAGTTCCAGGTTTCCATTCCTTCCTTTGCATTAAGTCTCTAAAGTCAATTTAATTTACTTCTTGTAATGCTGCAAATTCACAAGGTGGACAAATGTAGCAGTATAAAAAGACTGTCACACATACTTGGATATTAATAAGAATATGACTGATTTTGCTATAGTCTTGAAGCATCGTCCAGATAAATAAATGTGGGGGAAAAAACTGAGCTCAGTGTTTTAATGTTATTGCGGTTATTACGGTTTTGTTTTGGAAATTCTTGGCAAAATAAAAACAGGCTAAAATGTTATATTGTGAGTGGGATCTTGTAAACCGGTCAAGGCATTCATACTTTTACATGTTTTGTATTTCTTTCTTGCTTCTATTCTTCTACTTCTTCATCTGTCTGAAGTGAGCCATTTAGTTGTTAGATTTCCGATGCTGTCAGAGTCCCCACTCATCTTCTGCTCCACAAGACCGAAAGGCATTTATTTACTGCTCCCTCCCTACTTTAGTCATCCTCTGTCTCTTTCCTGAATTCACCTCTCTAAGTTTCACCTCCAGTGAATTGCAAAGTTCACAGTGCAACTGACCTGTTGTTTTTGTATGACAAATGCCCTCTAATCGCCCTTGCAATCAAAGTTAATGAGCAAAGATCCATGCAATCAGCAGACAAATAGTTACACGCACACATTTAGAGTCTGAAGTTTTACGGCTGGGTGGCTTTACTAGCATAAATGGGTTTTTAAGTACAGGGTATCTACCCAATAAGACCCGAACTACATCAGTCACTCTGTCATTACTGAGCACACATGCATGTCACAGCTGAGGAAGGTGCACATTTTGTGACCATGATGAATTTCCTCTTGACTTCCCCTTTTTCTTCCTCTGCTTTTTCCTTTCAAACCTCATTTTCCTTCACCTCTCCCTCCCCTCTCCAGCACTAATCCCTCCATCCCCATCCAAACAGAGTTCACTGCTGGTGAGGCTGCTGTGTGTTTTGGCAGGTCTTACAGAGCCTCTCAGCTCCAGCAAAAGTCAGCGTAGGACTGGCTGGAAAAGCTCACAGAGCTCGCTGTAGGCCATCTCTTACACACACATGCACACACACACACACATACAGCAGATACAGTGATGGTCTTAAGCACTGACACAGATCCACAAACTTCTTTTTTCTCAACATGGTTTCACCTAAAGGCCTCTTGGTCAACCCCCGTCAGCTGTCATTCGTCACTGTGCTACTTTGGCAATGGATCATGGGACATGGTGTTTTTTCCAGAGATGCCATATAAAACCACACTCCAAGTCATATTCCTTGGAGAATAAAGAGGTGATTTATGTAGAATACTTCAACCTGAACAGCTGTGAGCTATAGCCAATGTCAAGACCAGTGCTGGCCTTTCAGGGAGTACAAACCTTGCTCTGTGGTGGAAACTGAAAAATACAGTTTTATTAGAGTTAGGCTATTTGAGAAACTTGAAACATGTGCTTACAAATGTTTTAGTTTTGTTCACTTCATTGTGCACTTCAGTTGTCAGTATCTTTAAAAAGTATGTATGAATCTAGTTTTTAATAGGATTTAATGACTAAGCTTTAAAAATGAGGTTTCTGGTTTGGCGTCTCCCACACCAGCAACTGACTCACAGCTCGAAGGTTACGTTGGAGACGTGGCTCTTACTGTTATTACTGATAGATGAACAGGCAACATTTCATTCATTATCCTAACTGCTTAGGCCGATGAAGGGTTGCGGGGAAGCTGGAGCCTATCCCAGCAGTCTTTGGGCGAAAGGTACATCCTGGACAGCTCGACAGTCCATCGCAGGGCCACACAGAGACAAACAACCACTCACGCTCACTCCTATGGGTGATTTAGAGTAACAAATTAACCTAACATGCATGTCTTTGGACGTTGGGAGGAAGCCAGAGTACCAAGAAAGAACCCACGCATACACAGGGGGAACATGCAAACTCCACACAGAAAGGCCACCGTCCAAACCTCGCCCCAGCCGAGGATCGAACCAGTGACCTTCTTGCTGTGATGCCACAGAGCCACTGTGCAGCCCCGTATTGTAACATTCTGACCTTAAAACTTTGTTTTCTGGACTTGTTCAATGGTGTAGTAGCATCTTGGCATCTCATGCATGTTTCTGAGTCAGTCGCTGCCCAGCAGCACCCCGAACTTCACACCTTTACAACTTTTCCATCTGGGACAACTTTTGCTTCAAACGCGGCCATGTTTGAACACTCACCATGGTTGATTCAGCAAATAAGCACAACAGGATGTTATTGGAGTAAGAGAGGAAAAGAAAGAGGGAAAAAGACAGAGCGAGAGTGAAGATCAGAGTGTCATCTATAGGCTAGGGACGGATGCTGAATTAGCCGTCGATATGGAGGACAGTACTTGGAAAACTGCAAAAGTCTGTAGTGAGTCTTCAAGTTTAACGTATTTTCAAAAACATTTCTGTTGGAAACCTTGAAGATTTCACCAGATAGTTCTGCCTATCTCACAGTTATTTGTGTTTGTGCGAAACTAACTCTCCACTCAAACCTGTAATATTAAAAGACTTTCCATTTTATAAAAACAAAGCTAAAGCAGCACTGCTGTATAATTTAAGTGAAAGACAAGAGAACTTCAGGGCGCCGATCCTCTTTTGATACGTGCGAACACAAAGTACATGTAATCAAGTAAATTGCCAACTACAGAAGGAGGAAGGTTGCAGACTGCACAGATTTTTGAACGAAGCCTCCAGCAAGAAATTGTAATTCGCTCTCCAGAGATAAAGACGGAGTCTCTGTCTGTTTGTCTGGCATCCTCAATGTGACAGACAGATGAGTCATAACTGTGTCCCGATGCTGACAGGCTGTTGAGACGAAAGAGTGGAGACGTAGAACAAGAGGTTGGAAAAGAGGGGAGGACAGGACGACGAGAGGGAGGAAGACGACATCTGTCTGCTTGGTGAGATTGACGGGTCATGGAGAAAATGAAGTGATTGGGTTTTTTTTTCCATCTTCTGAAAACAGAACATTTCACATCTCAAGTGTATTTATATTTCTATTATGTCAAGTTCTTTTTGAGATATAGGAATTGTTAGGAAACAGTCATTAAATCACACAATTTTGGCAAGTAGTCTAAATCCCAAACATACAGTTATACTCAGATATTTAGGCATCCATATAAGGAAACATTTTTCTAAGAAAAACTCTCGGTTCTGACAAAGTCCTTGTTTTATTCACCAACCCTGCAGATTTATTCCAGTTCTGAGCTTTTTTTATTTAGGCTCTTGCAAATGAAGCATGTTTAAAGGTAGAGTATGTAAGATTTTTAATATTTTCAAAATAAATTAACTAAAAAAATAACTACAATCATAATTAGATAGTATTTTTTTAAACATGTAGGCTCCAGTCTGTCCATATTTGATGTGTTGTTAAATTACAAGTTTAATTAATGACAAAGACCCTTCTTAAAGGGGTGCTATTATGGTATTTGGAGTTTTCTGAGCTTTCTACAGTGTAACAGTGTTGAATCCTCATCAGACATGTGAACGGCACTGTTTTTTATCACCTAAACGCATGGTCGAGTTTGAGTTCCAGCACGCTTGTAATTTAATAACGCATCAACCTACATGTTCAAAAAACTATCTAATTATGATTGTAGTTATTCTATTTGTTAATTTATTTTGAAAATATTGAAAATCTTACATACTCTACCTTTAAGATTTAGAAGTTGTTCCTGTTGTCTTGTGGAAATCAGCTTTAATGGTTTTATTTGGACATTTGGACCCAACCTGGAGATGTTTCCTGTCCTGCCTGTCACACAGTCCAGAAGCAGAACGTGTCCACATAACAGCTGGCAAGACAATCCTTTCTTCCTTCCATTACAGCAGGAATCAGCTTCATCTTTCAAAGCACTTGTTTTCTAAACCACTAACTTTTTTTTTTTTTTTTAATGACGAGGTAGCAGATGGGTGTCTGATGACTGTTCCGTGTACGGTAGACCGTGCATCAGTGCTGCAGAGGACCAATTTATCACTACTCCTGTGTCAGCTCCTTTTCAGTCATTCTGCCTTTCTGCCCTGCAGACATCCAGTTGTATCTGACAGTTTTCTCGCTCCTCCACATCGCGTTTTGACTTCCATGGTTTCACTTTCCTGCCAGTTCTTATATCTGACAGTGAGAATTGCGAGCAGGTAGCGCCTCTGCATTTTTTTTTAATAGCATTTGCCTCCTTTGTAGGTATCCGTTAACTTCACCTTATGTCCCCAGTTGTTTACTAGTTTAGATCATGGATTCTGAGAGCTAAAAGAAGATTTCAGGTGTCAGAAACTACAACAATTGTGTACTGATAGTTTATTACATCATGACTTGTATTACAAATAGTAACGAGTCAGTTAAAGCGTTTTCTTTTTAAGCTGTGATTCTCAAGTTATCATATGATGAATTGTTTTTTTCAGTTTTTATGTCATGTAACTGCAGTACAAAAACAATTGCGTAACTTTTATACTTAGATGGCACAGTTAACAAATCATATATTTATTATGCAAATATAAAGGAGTCGAAAGGAACTGGTGATGAACGTGCCAAAAATTAAGTCACGGATTTATTGTTATTGTGCCGGCTTTAATTAAACACAGCTTATTGTTCGTTTTAAGTGGTATTAAAGTGTCAAGCATGTCATTTTTAGGAGTGCTGGGTTGTAAAGAAATTAAATTTTCCATTTTTATTAATTCAGAATAGAGTCCTACATTAGAAAAATCATATTTTCAACATGTTTAATTCTAACAAGTATAAAAGTTTATATTTATTCACTCTTTTAATTCTCAACTCTGCTTTTTTTTGGTTTATTTCAGATCTTTTAAGGGCACAATTAACCTTACTATTGTCTGAAATGATGCAATCTATTCAGGATGATAACAAGATGTAAACATGAGTCCAAAGCAAATCTAAATGCTTGACACTCCTACTAAAATGTGTACGGTATAGTACAGAAGAAACGACAAGCCAATGTTCCAGCTGAGCATCAGAAGAGGGGAAAATGGGATTTCTGTAACTTAAAATGTGGCTTTAGACCGTGTGGTCTAAGTACATTCTTGTATTTTCTAAACTAAGCTGGAGTCTATCGCAGCAATCATCATGCAGGAGACAAGTATCTTATTAAATGCTAATCTACTTGGATTTTCGCGTGCAACCATCTCTGGAGTTTACAGAGAATGATCTGGAAGGTGAAATATCCTGTGAGCAGCAGTTGTCTGAAACAAAATGGCTTGTTGATGTCAAAAGGTCAGAGAAGAATGGAACCTGGTGCGATAAAATAACCACTGGTTCCAACCAAGATGGTGCCAATTCTGTCAGATAATAACAGGAAACTGAGGCTAGAATTTACACAAACCCACCAAAATGACACAACATGAGAAAATGTTGCCTGTCTCTATCTAAGCTGAAGCAGCGTTGGAGGTTGGTGGAAACATCATGAAAATATGGATCCATCTTGCCTTGCATCAGTTATTCATGGTTGTGGTGTCATTTTCCTGGCACACTTGGGTCCCTTAATGCCATCTAAGTGTGATTCAGTTCCTACAGTCTACCTGAGTATCATTGCTGACCATGTCCATCCCTTTATGAGCACAGTGTGGCATCTCCTGATGGATACTTCCTGCTGTCACAGAGCTCACATCATCCCCAACCGCTTAAAGCTGTGGTAGGTAATGTTGGGGAGCTAGCAAGATGTGAAAGTGGCGCCCTGCCTTGGCTCCTCCCCCTCTGGTTTGCTCCTTACGTGATCCAAGGCTTTTTTATTCGCAGCTTTTTCCACCAACAATTTTCTTTTTCTCGGCTGTTTTTAGCAAGAGGAGGCAAATAAACCGAGCTGGGTTGGGGAAATCCTTCCTGCATTTTCTCAGCCATGTTTGTCTTCCGAGTTTCTTCTTCACTACTTTGTATTTTCATCCTAACACGCTATTTGTATGCAGGGTGTGGCTATCAGGTATGCACTGCGAGAGGGGGAGGAGGGGAGCCGGGAGAAGAAGTTTACAAAATACAAGAAACAACTTAAATTCCAGTCGAACATTTTGATTGGTCAAAGTTTTTACAGATTTACAGTAAACTGAGGGGTTTATTTATATTTCTTGTTGTTCATGATTAAAAAATGTACAGACTACTATCAGGACGAGGAACCACTTCACCCAGAGTAAAAACAATGTCTCTGACCAAGATTACCTGCCCCACCTTTAAGCATGACAATGGTGAAACACAGTGGTTTCCAAACGTTTTCTGCAGGACCCCCTTGTCATCGACGATGATAATGTCGAGCCCCCCCCTCCCCACGCCTCCCGTCACATAAACCAAAGAAACATACTAAGAAATGCGTATTTAGTTTTAGTGGCTGTATTGTAGTTTTATACGAGACAATGCTGCTTTAGTAAAACAACTTTGCTATATATGATAGTTGGATACAAGATTTCTGAAGTAACCTGCAGGCTTTTCTTTGTGTTCAGGATGAAAAGTCCACAAGTGATGTTGTAACTCGTTTGGATTCGTACTTCATGATATTACATGATACTATTTTGGTCCATGCAAACGACTATGGTCTCATTATTACCCACCATTGGTTATTATTTTTACTGGTCAAGCTGGGACAGATATACTCCATCATAGTTTGCTTTTTTTTAATTACTTGAAGTCTCTTTTGATGATTTATCATCATTTCCAATGATATTTTTACAAATTTATCCGGTGTAAAAACTTCCAAGTTTTACTTAGCCTTGCCGCGCCCCCCCTGTGATTACTCTGGGCCCCCCCTTGGGGTTCCACGCCCCAGTTTGGGAACCACTGGTAAAACAGGAGATTCTCATCATGAATGTACAGCTGACAAATCTGCAGCAACTATGTGATGCTACCGTGTTAATATCGAGAAATCTCTTTGTGAAATCTTAAGTACTTCACAGGAAACAATGCAAAGCATGAGGTCTGGCTTTTCTCAAGCACACAGTTACGTAAACGTGTGAAACACAATAAACTGCAAACCTAAATAAAAACAAAACTCGATGAAAAAGAGAATTATCCCTACAATAATATTCCCAGGCATGCTGACCCCAGCTTTTTTAGCCTAATTCTGCCTAGAATAACGAAACGGCGAGTGTGCATGTGTGTATCCACGCTTGTGCATGGAACGCTCACCTCGTTATGTCTGCGACTTTTCTGCATGAGTGTGCATGTGTGTGATTTTGATTATGTGCACTTGTATGTGTCTGCTGTTGCTAATCTCAGTGGATATGAGAGCGTGTGTGTTTCTCCCGAAGCCTCGGGGCCAGCCTCACTGAGATATCCCTGAAGGCCTCTTCCTCCCATTCCTCCACCCTTCCACCCTTCTACCGCTTCCCTCCTCCCTCCCTTCTTAATTTCCCTCTTCCCTCTCGCTACCTCTCCGCCTCCACCCTTTCATTTCCACCTCCACCGCTCCCCCCGTCACCCCTCCTTTTGCCCTCTTTAGCCATGACACTTTGAATCAAGCAGAAATTAATGCAGATGATGCATTCAGTGTCTTGTTGTCCCTTTCATTCTCAGACGGATATCAAGACGACAGCGACATTGGGGAAAACTACTGATGTAAAGCTTTTAACTGTAGGGTGTGTGTAAATCCAAATGTGTGTGTGTGTGTGTGAACATGTAGCGTAAACAGGTCTCCTTCGGTATGTTTTTCTTTGACTTCTTTCAGTCCTTTCATTTTGTGTACATGTGGCACACATGAACGTGTGTCACACTGTAATCCACCACCTGGAGAGAGCACAGAGGGGTTGTGGGTAATATGCGAAGCGCTGTTTGATTGATGAGCCAATCAGAGCTGCACAAAAGATTTCATTAACAAAAGACACCCTGCCACAAATCAGCAATCATCTACACACGCTCACTTATCGACACTTACCCGGGGAACAGACACACCGGCAGCATCCCTCACTTATCGGGACTTGCAAGCGCGCCAGTCACCTCACCGACATCCACACTATGGGGCAACATGTGACATCAGGCACCCCGTGTTATGACAAAGTCAGCAGTAATTATGTGGCCATTTCATCAGAGAGCGGCAACGAAACACACATGGGTCACCTGTTTGCTGATGGGGGAAACGCGGCATGTTGAATAAAAAAGTGAGCTAGCAACTCTTTCCCTGAACGTTTGGCCTATTTCTCAATCACGGTGCTTTTGATGAAAGGGGGCGGGGCTATTTAACGGTGAGAGGAAAATAAAGATTCTCAACCAGCAGAATTACTTTTTTTTTTTTAAATAAATGAATTTTTACGCCCCATGAGCCCTTTGCTCCATTTTGATCTCCCTTTTTTTTTATAATGGGGGGGAAACAAAACTGCTGAAACACACACGACAACAACACACACCATGGTAATAGGCTATACTTTCTCATTAAGGTGACAGGAGCTCTATTTGTGAGAGTGTGTGTGTGGTGGACAGGACTGCTTCGTTATTATTGATTGTAATAATAGGATATGTGGACGCACAGATTATTTGCATCCCTGAGCAGAGTTATTGTAACTGGAGTGTGTGAGGAGGGGGGGGATGATGTGATTATGATGGTCATATCCACACTGCCTGGGGCAAGTCGCTGTCTGAGTGCCTACACGTGTGTCTGTCTGTCTGTGTGTGTGTGTGTGTGCATATGTGTGCAAGAGCAGCACAGATGCAGAGTGTGCATCTATGTGCACCCTGCCATCTCCATTGCATGTCTATGTCTAATTGGCCCAGGCTGATTCCACCCCTGGAATCCATTTTTTCACGGTTACCAAGGTTACAGCATCCGTTGTCTCCATTGTCGTGCAGTCAGAAACATGTCAGCTTGCACACACACACACACACACACACTTGTACTCACAAAGAAAAATGGGAGTGGCGGCATACGTGCAAGAGCCTCAATCCTGGTTAATTAGCTCCATCTATTAGTCGCAAATCCACTAATTAAAGCCTAGCCAAGACATGACCCAAAAGAAAGCTATCTACATAAGCCATATGGTGGGCTAAATGTGGAGGGGACCGAGTAAATGCAACACACAGCGATGACAGACACATACAGTTCTGCTGTATCTATCATGCATGATCGGTCTTAAGTCCTTTCTTGTCTTTATGTGCAAACTATTCAGTCAGATGAAGAATAGGAAGCATAAACTTGTCTTCTTAGAGGGACTTTTAGCGCTGTAGCTTTAGTTTTACTTGTCTGCAACAACTCGCCATGACTGAAATAAAACTGAAAGCCAGTGAAAGAAAATGAAGTGGAAAGCAGTTAAAAAAGCCTTTTCACAGAAATGGCAAGGCCTCCAGGCTGAGCAGGGAGGCTCTGTAAATGTTTGTCATTTATTTTTATCTGCCATCTCGACTGAAAAGAAACCACAGTCGAGTCGTCGCACGCTGAAAAAGTACCTACCGACGAAAAGGTGAACTCAGCGTGAGAAGAAAAAAGGAAGGATTTCACATTTAAGTTGGGCATAGTTTGCTTTTGTTCGCAGAAAGCGCGCAGGTCTCCGAGTTGGTTTTTAAGACGTCGCGCTTGAAATCCTGATGTTGATAAATGGAACGGGGGCCCTGCTGTGAAGCTCTCCTGTCCCCGACAGGCCCTCCCCAACCCGTCCCTCATCATCCACCTTCAGATGAGACACAAGATGAATGAGGACAAACTGGGAAAACGGCAGAAGGACGGAGAAGAGCGGTGATTAAATATATCACAAGGGAGGAAAGTGATCAAACAACGAAAACAAGCCGACGGGTAAAGAAAGTATCACAGGCACCTGGAGTAGAAGGTGGTTCCACTGAGTCTCGATGCAAATCAGCTTGTCAAAGTTTTCCTGAATAAATATTAGAGTGATCTGCTGCTCCTTTCAAAAATAATGACACTCCCCTCTGCAGTATCCTCCTCAAAAAGGCATCAAAAGTGCATTAGAACCACATAGTGGTTGGCCTATAATTATCATAATCACATCATGATCTAATAAACATAATGTGCTAAAAAAAAAAAAAAATCAGAGGCTTGAATACTTTATGGGGTAAACTGAATAATTAACAACATACCATTAACTCAAATGCAATTTTCAGATGCGCTCTGGAAGTTTCTCCTTGCTTCTAATGGGCCTGCAAATGATTTGTTTTGCACCCAGACACACTTAAAACAAATGTGTGTGAATCCTGTGCAACAAATAAACATTTTAAAACTCAATATTAGGGGGTAAATGTCTCGTTAGGATGGATATTTTATGCAGCGTCAGATCGCAGAGAGAGCAGAGGTCTGCTGGTGGAAAATGGATGGAGAGGGGAGATGGAGAGGGGGGGGGTGAAAGGAAAAAAGCTGGAGCTGGGGGCGGCGAGGCGTTGCCACCCAGCGGTTTGCTGCATGAAAGCACATTCAGGTGTCAATCTCCTGGAGGAATTAGAAAGCTCTGCGGGATGCCACTTATTTTCTACCCTCTGCACGCTCTTCCTCCCTCGCTCCCTCCCTCTGTTAACCGAGTGATCAGTGCTGCATTAGTGTCTGTATTACAGCCTCAGATTTCTCCCTCTGAATCAATCAAAATGGCTTTACCTGCCGCTGCACTCCCAAGAAATGCACTTAAAATCAAACTATAATATAATAAAGTAAACACCTCGGAGTTTGGTGAATGTGATCCCTGCAGGCACAGCGGTCATTTGGTGAGCATGTGCAACAAAACACGAATAGAAGCGATTTTACTTCACTGCTGTTTAGACGTTACTGTTAAATTCTCTGCAATTCTATGTTCAGCTTAGAAAGTCTAAGCGTCAACTCATAAATATTTGTCATTAAAGCTGCTTTTACTCACATTTTGATATTAACAAGTTGCCTAGAGAAAAATAGTCCAGGTATATACAGTATGTAATATCCAAACCAATGCAACTGAAACAGTTTTGTTTAATAACACTATACTAATGAAACTGATGAGGTTATTGAGTAGATGAATAAATGAAATGTGATGCATAGTCAGTGATGTTTCCAGGTGTCATTGGGTGATTTGGGTCTTGCAACATCATACTTGATTGGCTGGTTGATTCTGCTTCAGTTGCAGCCCCAATGGCTCTTTGCATTAAAAGGTCCTATATTATGCAAAATTCAATTTCTAAAGGTTTTCCAACAGTCATATGTGTCCTCATTGAGGATGAGACCCAAAAATGAGAAAATTCTCTCATTGCATGCTCATTTTTTAAATGAATGTGTGCTCATTTGGGTGAGTCTGAGTGAGAGTGAGCGTAGATAGGCAAAGAAAAAAAGTTCCTTCTCAGTAGAGCTCACTAGAAGGACTTTTGGAATAGCTAAAAGTAAGGACCAAGGCTGAATTTGTGGTAATATACAGGTAATACACAATAAAAACAAAGTTGGATCTCTGACACACATGAAATCGCTGAAAAAAATGTATTATACAGAACCTTTGAAGCTCCACTCAAAGTGGGAGCTTAAAGTCTCATGAACTTCAACTTAATGGACAACCGGTGTTTAGAGACTCCTTAATGTGGAACTATTATGTGCATTTAAGGCTAATTTATTTTTATTTCTGAGCCCAGAAGGGCTGGGATTGATCGAGTTATTGTCACAAATCGTTTTATTTACTTCAGACCGACCCTCTCCGTAGGCTGTCAGATCAGCCTGTGGGCAAAACGAGTGGATTGAGACTCTTCCGCATTAAGCCCCGCCTCCCGCCACTGCACTACATCGGGAGCGCGCACCGCACCTGCTTTCGCCGTCATTGTAACATCTCATAAACAGAAGGATTAGGCTCATATGAACTCAATAAAAAACAAAATACAATGTCAACACACAGCATACAGCCCTACATGTTGGAACCTGAATCAGAGCCTGAAAACAAAGTGGAAAACAGCAACCCACAGCAACGAATGCAGCAGGATGTCTCTCTTTGGTAAACTCACCAGCCATCGTTGGAAATAACTTTATCCCACGTTTTCCACCCACCTGATGTATTTGTACATGCCCTTGTTAACCAGTAGAAGGTAACCAATCACCGAACCTTATCCCCCGGGACGTCACAAGGATTTCCAAGTAGAAAAAATTCTCTAAAATGACGCGTTTTTCATCGCCATGGAAACCGAACGGAGAGCGTGCTGAAACTCAAACTCAAACATGTGTTTAGGCGATAAAAAACAGTGCCGTTCACATGTCTGATGAGGATTCAACACTGTAACACTGTAGAAAGCTCAGAAAACTCCAAATACCATAATAGGACCCCTTTAAGAAGACCATGGCACTTGGTACCCTTTCTTTCAAATTCCTCGTCCATGGAAGCAGGGCAAGTTGCTCAGTGGCCTCTGACAAAACGACAGTGTCTGGCTGCAGAGATGTCACTGCGATGTGTGCTGGGAACTTGCGCTGCCGGCCCAGATCAACCAACAGCAGTAAGCAGGCCTCTACAGGCTCATAGCTGTTGTTTGAGTTGCTCTCCTGCCTTGATGAATGAAATGTGTCTTCTGGGTTTTATGTGCTACTGCTGAGGACAAGCTCCCAGCCACTGCCTTCAGCACTTAGTCATGTCGAAAACGATAATGACCTTCAATCTGGGCCTTCGGGCAGCTGCTCACAATGTGCTCAAGCATCTTTCTCCGATTGCCAGGTGTCAGTCCAGGTGAATTTCTACTCCACTGCACTCTCCCATCTCATCTATGCCACCTGCTGTTTCATGTCTGCCATTCTGTCAAATGATTCAAAAGAAAAATGTCTTCTGGGCACAATTATTATCACAATAGCTGAGTCGCCATTCTATAAAAGAAGGATATATGAAGTAAATTTATAGAAAAGCAATATGAATCTGGCAAGCTTCCATAGGCTGTTTTAAAGACAATGAACTAAGCTTGGCTGATTTACTAATAGTCATATTGTAAGGGAGCTGACTACTATGGACTGTAAAGTGCCAGATGTATTTATCTCCACTCTCAACCTAGAGTGTTGGTCAGAACACTACTTGAGGCCAGGACGTTTCCTTAGCTGGGTGTACACAGGCATAGAAGGAGGTGATAAACATAGAAATGATGACGCAGGATTGTTGCTTTCCATTCTTAGCTTTTCAGTAGGCAAATATACAAATGTGAACATGGGTTGTGGTTTCTAAAAAATAAACAAAATACCAGTAACTACAGTTACTCGCATTACTCTCATAATATCCCATATGAAGGCAAATAAACATATTAGCTTAGCTTTGCTTGAGTTACAAATAAACTACAAAACAAGCATTTTCCTTTATAATAAACCTTAATAAGCACACAAAATCAACAACCTTACTTATCATTGACGCAAATGCTTAAAGGGAGCTGTTGCTGAATAAAAAACAGTATTCGTGCAGGTCAACAGCTCATTGCAGCCCTTTAGC
Organism: Telmatherina bonti; assembly: GCF_933228915.1. Classification (NCBI taxonomy): domain Eukaryota; kingdom Metazoa; phylum Chordata; class Actinopteri; order Atheriniformes; family Telmatherinidae; genus Telmatherina; species Telmatherina bonti. Next base: position 28,530,003 of record NC_136617.1, read on the forward strand.
TGCTTTGTGTCTGTTCAGAAACAAAGCTAAAAGAGAAACAACTGTGGTGGACATCTGCATGTCAGAATCATAGACAGTTTTTATTCGGAAAGAAATCTCTGGAAAAATTTGCATTGTATCAAATATAGGAAGACAAAGATTAATTACCTTAATTCACTGTTTGTGTAGACCAGAACGAGCCAGTTAGAAATGTTATATGTTCTACTTTTATAGGACAAGAAATATGCTTTAGTTATCTATGCGAACTAGTCTTCACGACAGGGAAGAATTGCCTCAAGTGATCTTTGTGGCACATTAGCTGATATTTGTTCTGCTAATTCCATTTAGCTTTCTTCATCCACCTTCTCCAAATACAAGTAAAAAACAGCAATGGAGACTCAGCAAGTGACAGCCTCCAGATATCTCAGGCTACCTTGTACAAGCTGTTTCTCTGCATGAAGTTTCTGTCACCCTTTGCAATCTCTTTACTATGTCCTTTTTACTAATAGTAGATTTCTGCTTTCAGCACAAGCTTTTTAAGGAATTTCTGCCAGAACTTATTAGTTATTTAGAGCCGCCCAACTTTTCCTATTCATTTGTGATGTTGGATGTATGTTAAGTCATCTTCTATAAAAATTCAAAATCCCCGACCTCAAACACAATTTTCTGCCTTTTTCAGAAGTTCAATGCCCACTGCCCCGAGGTCAGTAGAGAACCACCTCAACACAATAGAGCCTCCACCATGTTTTGCAAAATGTAGTACATTGCTTTCTATACTGGCAGTAAACAAACAGACACACTAAATTTCCAAATAACTCTGCTTTAGTTTTGTAAAGTCCTTGTACACCATCTTAGACAGGTTGTCATCTACAACAAGCCTTTTTGTGCCTTGCTTTTGACATGAATCCTTGCATGGCCTTGGTGTCTAAAGCCCTGTTATTTCAGAGCATAGTGTACACTGAGAATTAAAAGCACCACTTCACATTGCTCCATATCAGCTTCAAGTTCTCAGTTTTAAATTGCAACAAGGTTAATAGTGTCCAGTTTGTTTTTATTTGACTGAAATAAGACTATTTTAATGTTTCTGCTCAAACTTTAGTTTTATACTTGATATTATCTTTTTTCTACTGCTTATACTGTATGTACTCCTAGTACCACAAGATAATACAAAATTTAGTTCAATAAATTTTATTTTAATTTGTTAGAAATGTCAAAGTTATAAGATAAATTAGTTAATTAATTTAATAAACTAAACACTATCTTTGTCATTTCAACCAAGGCTGCCTGGGCTTCAACATGTCACGCTAGGACACCTCAGTTTGTAGAAGGGACAAAGATTGAAATACCAACCTAGCAATGAGTAGATTAGCAGCTAACATAGCCAGCTGTTCATAAACTGAATCCCAATCAGGATTTATTTTAAAATGCACAGTATAAGAAAAATAAATTAAAAAAAATATTTAAAAAGTACAAGTGAAAAAAGGTGCAGAGTGAAATGAAAATGAAATAATATTACAATAAAGACATTAACAAATATGTAAATAATAAGAAGACTGTGGCGAGGTTTGGTCAGTGGCCTTTCTGTGTGGAGTTTGGATGTTCTCCCCGTGTGTGCGTGGGTTCTCTCCGGGTACTCCGGCTTCCTCCCACTGTCCAAGGACATGCATGTTAGATTGATTTGGTACTATGATTTGCCCCTAGGAGTGAGTGGTTGTTTGTCTCTGTGTGACCCTGCGATGGACTGGCGAGCTGTCCAGGGTGTACCATGCCTTTCGCCCTAAGACAGCTGGGATAGGCTCCAGCTTCCACGCGACCCTGAATTGGATTAAGTGGTTAGGAAAATGAATGAATGAATGACACATAGACTCTGTGTCTGGTTTGATGGCCACAGGAAGGAATGATTTCCTTTGACACCACCCTCAGACTCAAGCTCCACACCTACTGCATGATTGCAGAGTCATCAAAAAACTCTGAAGGTGGCAGGTCTCCGACCAGTCTCTAAAGTTACCGAAGTAAAGGACACAAGGAAGGAGAGAGAAGACAGTCTGACCACCAAGCTGCAGGTACACATGCTATACCATGGTCTGCCAGACAGGTAGGAGGGGGGGGGGGGGGGACGGGGGGGGACACCACCTGCATTGCTGTCATCTTCTCATCCAGTGGAGCCAGTCTGATGATGCTGAACTCACTGCGACACAGAACTTGAAGAAGAGCTGTGGATTGCGTGACATAAACAAACGAGATGCCAGCTGTCTTGCTAGCCAACTGTAATGACTGTGTCCAGCTTTAGCAAAGCATGTTTGATCTTCTTTTGCATCGTGATGCAAGTTTTACTGCATCACTATGTGGTGACAGATCATAGTGTTACTGTTAACGGTGCTAAACTGATTGCTAAACTGTCCCCTACTTTTTGTCATCTGACTAATAAAGGAGCCCTTCTTAGCTCTGTGGGCAGGTGTCAGAGCAGTAAGCCTGATTGCTGCTATCCAAGTCCTCCTACTGATCATGTCCTGGCCTTCTGGGTGACAGTAAAGTCATGGTGAATTCAATTCAGCCTCTTCATCCCCTCCTCCGTCATCTGTCAGACGACCTAAAGCGCCATAGGAGACTGAAACATTTTTCTCAGCCCATTTTCCTCCTCTGTGTATCTCCACTTTAGTTGTCAGCTGGAGAGGGAGGAATATAAAAAAAAAAGACATTCTGAAAGATTACAGGGAAGGAGTGCAGATGGAAACCCTGACAGTCTCCACCTTTCCCCCCCCCCCATGCGCCTCTTTTTCCACCAAGTGGAGCTTGATGAATGTTCAGAATCTTTCAATGTCTCCGCTTAAATTGTTTACTTTGAAGCCTTGTTCTCACCACTCTGTCTAATGGGCTGTGTATAGGTGGCACTTATATGAGCTGCTCTATTCAGGACTACTGGACGTGACCCTGTCTTTCATAGAGAGGGGGGGGGGGGGGGGGTCGTTGCCGGCTTATGAGCAGTCATTCTGCTGAAAGGGATGGTAAAGGTATGGGCTGTGTCCTTCTCCACACAGACCCTTTTCAATTCTTTACACTCCATTGCATTAGACCTCCCTTCTCCTTTCACCAAACACAGCAGCACTCAGTCTCTCCCCCTTCAAATCATCGTCTCCATCTGTGGGGGGGCTAAAAATCAATACAACACCAAACAATGGCTTATAGGCCTAAGGGTGCAGTGTGCAGAAAAGGTCACTGCTATACATTATGTATGGTGGCCAGCTAATGGTCAGTATGTGTGCAGACAAACGGACTGTAAGCACTGTGAAGGGAAAGGCTTTCATATACACCACAAAAACCAGACATATACCCATAGGAACAAATAGATGTAACTGAGTAGATGTAAGCACATGCACATGCCCAATGCACTCTTATAATGTGTCTAATGTAACCATGTTGAAAGGATCACACACTAACTGAGGCCTGAAAACAGGAAACTGAGCCTGAAACTGGAGAGACAGACACACATCCTATAATATCCATTAGAACGGGCATTTAAAAAGCAAAAGTATGATTCAAAATTGTTGAGAACCATTCAATCAGTCTTGAAATACCCCCCAACACAATTGTTTCCGACTAACATGTCGTATGTACATTATTTTTCCATGTAGATTCTAGTGTTCTCAAGTTGTTGATAGCACACTTTCAGAGTAGCACAGTACATTTTTTAGTCAAGGATGTTGTTAAGTGGAGTGGCTACTAACCCTTGCGAAATGAGTATGTAGCTCCTCTTCGTATCGGTACAAAGTTTCTCCAGTCTTGTAGGACTGTAAATTGAGGTTGACATAATTCCATCAGTAGCCATCAACTTTGAACTGAGGTCCCCTCATTGTGCTTAAGATCTGACAAACTTTGTTGGTGACAAAGCTCGCTAGGTGCTGAGTTGTGGATTAATGTTCTGATGGAACGCAATCAAATGACAGTCTAGAGTTGCGTATGATATGTTTCTTGGCTTCTGTCGTCTTTGGCTCTACGTGTTTCTTTTTATACAGCTGGACATCATCAGTATAGAATCTCACAGAGATAGAAAGAGATGCTTTGTTTTGACCTGACTGGCATACAGCTTGGTAAATCATCATTGTCATTGTGACATATTACTATTTGCTGGTTAATCTAAACAGTTGCATAGTAACACATTCATCTATTTTCTGGGGGGAGCCTGGAGCGTCTCCCACCAAATCCTTCAAGTCACCACTCCGTCACAGGAAATATCAACAAAGTAATTATGTAAACTATTCTGTTTTTTACACTTCAACGATAAACTTTGTCACTCATTGCGAATCCCTAGTAGGCTATACGTCTCTCTGGTTGTTATGGACCTGATTGGGATGCAACATAAAATAAATACACCCAGATGAAAATGGGAAGCAATATAAAAAATGGATTTATTGTCAGAAAGAAAAATTGGGGTTTTGGTACCATTCAAAACAATAGAACGGACTGAATAAGTGTAAAATCACTGCCAATCTAACTAAATAACATAAAAAATAAACCGAGTCAAACACTGTGTTAAATATAGTCCAATGCAGGTGGAATCAGCGCCCTGAACTAACACTACAACAACGCTAAAAACTGAAATGACACCAAATGTAGCTGCACCAGTCTCCACACACAATTCACAAATACGATGATGTTACAAAACGCAAACAAGCAAAGAGCCTGAAAGGCTCCACGCTAGACTTCAGCACACATCAAGAGACAATGAAACGATGAGAGTCTCTCAACAGAGCGTGCAAGCTGTCACAAGAACTAGTGATGAGATGGTCTTTTCAGAGAGCCGGCTCTTTTACTCTGGCTCCCAAAAGAGAACCGTCTCCTTCGGCTTTCAAATTGCTTTTGATTTAGAATCTTTTGTGACCAAATATTTTACCTCAACTTCTAAAGAATAAATGGTTTGTGTTTTACAATACATTTGTGCATTTATTTTTTTTATCAGTCTTTTCTTGCAATGAACTAAACAGCCAAACATTCTTCAAAAAAGAACGTGAACCAAATTTAAGAAAACAGCATTAATGTCATCATTACTTTCTTTACCACTTTTAAACGTTGGTCACTCATTTTTAATCCGATTTTGCAATATTTTTGGTGCCTTGACTGTGGAAAGGCAGCAAAAAGGCTCAAAAGTAATGATGATTGTTGTTTTTCACGAGTTCTCTTTATATTTTTATTAGTGAGCAATTTTTAAAACTTAAAGTGTATAAAATCTAGTTCTGCATTGATGTTCTGTCCACCCAAACATAACAAAAACAGCTCGATACTGAGGGAGAGCGTTACATGAGGGAGATACATGAGGGAGAACGTCAACAATGTCAGAAGTGAACAAAATGATATCAAAGAATCTCAAAGACTTTGGTGCCTGTTCCACCACGTGCAAAGAAACAGTGGCAACCTAAAGGAAATAGAAATCATTCCACTCCAATGGACTAAACCCTTACAGGATAAAAGAGTACCCAGTTGCTCAATAAACAGGACTGGACTGGGCTGTAGTCTGCCAGGCTGCTGGCCAAACAGGACATGAAAAAAATTACACAAGCGGGTCAGGAGATGCTGTTCAGCTCTGGATTGTCCTTTGAACTCCACAGAGGAGGTGGGTGAGAGCTAACATCAATCATGGACAACATCTCTTACCTCCTGCATCCGAGCAGCAACGGTATGGTCCGCCCACAGTACTCGAAGGAGCCCCACCACAAATCATTCATCCCCACAGCGGTCAACGATTACAATGCAGCCACTGGTGTTATGAATCTCTCGTGTTTGTTCAGTCACTTCTTGTGATTATTGCTTTCACTTCTTTTCAGCAAGACCATCATCGACACAGTGTTTACTTGTGTCTATCCATGTTGATTAAGAACATTACAGATCATAATTGCAAATTAAACTTTTATTCCCATGGTTAATTTTACTTTTTGCAACTTTTCATTAGTGTTTTTTTTTTTTTTTAATATATATTAATTAGTGTTCGTTTCTACATAGTTTGTTTGTATTGTTGCATTAATCCTCTGCGTCTTGATGCCGCCGGAACAGCAGTTCTTTTTTGTTGTGGGGATTAATCACGTTGTAACTTAACAGGAAAGTTGACGTTTGAGAGATTAAAACCTAAATCCACGCAGACGTTATTTGTGTAATTATAAGCCTGAAAGACATCAAAGAGACAGAAAGAAGAGAGACTTGGAGATATAGTGACCATCAGAAAGAAATGAATCCATAATAGAGAACCAGGAGACCAGATTTGATGTGTGCTGAGCTCTCACTGGAGTTCTACGTGGACCCAGTGGCCTGTGGCTGTTCAGATCAGCTACATTAAAATGATCTTCTTAATTTATGGACGTCAACCTTGTGCCACCAAATGAGCCCTGGTCCCTCATGGAGACAGGGCCTCTGGGGGTATGCTATGATCCTCCTGATCCTGCAGGGTTTAGGGGTGGGCCCAACATGGATCAAGGATTTACCGGCTGATCCTGCAATTGCATTTCTCTCTGGATCTGAGGGGATTTGGAGACGGTCTCGCTGCTTTAGTACTTTGTCTTGTTCTTCAACTTTACCTGATCAGCTTTTGAAATGCAAAGTGACAATGTTATGGTCAAGTCTGCAAAACTGCCATACACAAGAACTGGAGTCCCCAGTTTTTCCAGCAGAAGGTTGAACTGTGACTACATGATCAGTGTTGCTAACTTCCCCTATCACTAGCTGCGTTTCCATTGAAAAACGTAACAATTACAATAAAATAACATCAATGTAAGCACTTATATTTTGAAAAAAACTTAAATCTTGCTAAAAGGTTTTTACACTCTTAATTTTTAGACATTTAACTTTAGAACTATATCATAAAAGTTTAATAGAAACACTTTTTTTTTTTTTTTCTCGCATTTACGCATCCCTTGATGTGACGTTGGGGTCATGTGACCAGTGCATTTCTGATAAATATGGTGTGTATAGAACAAACAGCAAATTTCAACAGTGAGTTTTATGATGAATTAGAAAAGGAAATGAAGGAGAAGACCTGAGAAAAGTTGTAGCAAATTCTCCCCAGCAAGTTGAAAACCCCAAATTAGCACCATGTGAGTACCTTGCATAAATTGTAATTCTTGTTAAATCTTCAGAATCAGAATCAGAATAAATTTTATTGCCATTGTCAGTGAGTTACAAAATTCACAAACTAGGAACTTGCTTCGATGCTAATGTGCAACATATAACATTAATAAAATAATAGTATAAAAGAAAGAATATTAGCTATGATAAAAAATACTATGAAAATGTAATATAAAATAAAAGGGCATGCAAAGGAAATATGTATACAAAAAAAAACAAAAAAAAAAAACAATAAAAATATATACAACAATCGAAGCAATAGTGCAATTGTCAGTGCAAGTAGAAAGATGATACTAGTATGAGAAATAAAGTGACAGGTGTAAAGTGACCATGTGATGAAACCAGTGTTTTATAAAGTGTTCATAAGTCCAACGGCAGAGGGAAAGAAACTGTTCTTGTGGCGTGAGGTTCTGGTCCGGATGGACCGTAGCCTCCTGCCCGAGGGGAGTGGTTCAAAAAGTCTGTGTCCAGGGTGAGAAGGGTCAGCTGCTATCCGACCTGCACGCCCCCGAGTCCTGGAGACCTACAGGTCCTGGAGAGATGGAAGGCTGCAGCCAATCACCTTCTCAGCAGAGCGCACAATGCGCCGCAGTCTGTGTCTGTCCCTGACCGTGGCTCCAGCGTACCACACGGTGATGGAGGAGGTGAGGATGGACTCAATGATGGCCGTGTAGAACTGCACCATCATCTGGGCCGGCAGCTTGGCTTTCTTCAGCTGCCGAAGAAAGTACATCCTCTGCTGGGCCTTTTTGATCAGGGAGCTGATGGACGGCTCCCACTTCAGGTCCTGTGTGATGGTGGTGCCGAGGAAGCGGATGGAGTCCACAGTGGTGATGGGGGAGTCTGTCAGGACGAGGGGGGGAGAGGGAGCTGTGACTTTCCTGAAGTCCACGATCATCTCCACTGTCTTCTGAGCGTTGAGCTCCAGGTTGTTGCTGCTGCACCAGGACACCAGCCGGTCTACCTCCCTACCTACCTAAATCTTGTCAGCTGAATGAGATTTAACAAAAACTGAGGCTCATGCACAACACATCATTCAGTGGAAACACCTGCAAATTGCAAATACTGATTGTCAAAACAAACAAATATTGCTTTTATTTTGCAAAAAGATGTAATGGAAACACAACTAAAGACTTTAATGTTATGCATATCGATTTATTGATTGATTTTGTTCTTAAATTTTGTATAATTTCTTTAAAAAGTGATTATTTTTAGTTATTATCAAACTGACCTCTTGGACTTTTTTCAGCTGTGGATTAAATACACGGACAGACATCTTATGTTTGTAAAACCTTATTGAATATGTTAATCAACTTAAAATAAAATATAGTGCCTCTGTTTTTCAGAGGGACAACAAAATATGAGATTTAAAGCAGCATTTTTGTCAACGACTATTTTTCTCTGACAAAATCAATTTTAATTTATAAAGCACTTTCATACATACAATGCTTTACATCAAAAGCAAAATAAAGAAAACAAAAGAATTACCCATCAAATCCCACTAAACAGAACACAAATGAAACCCACGTATACACAACGTACAACTCACACTTCCAGATGATAACACAGCAAACACGTAAAATCATGCCCCAAGACACGCCGTCCCAACTGTAACAGAAAGCTAAGACAATGAAAAAACAACAGATGTGAAGATGAAACAAAAATAAAAACATCAAACATAAAAATAAAGATGCAGTAAGACACACTAAAAGAAATTAAAATGTTAAGATGAGACACAAACTTGTATTTTCGTGATATACAAAGACAAGCGGCTAACTACATGAAAACTGCTGCACAAAAAACAAAACTATGACAAAAGTTTTGTTGTTTTAATGATTGTTAAAGATCATAATTACAATATCATTTTTTACCAAATTGATTCACCCACATATTCATTGGTTTTGAGCCGACCCTACAATATTCATGCTGGTGCTCCTGCAGCCATGGATACAGATAATGCTATTTTTAAAGAAACTTAATGGGAATTAAATCATTTTCTTGTACCAGTGGCCTTTCTAAAAATGCAACAACTGCATTTATGAGTCTCATCTATTGTCAGGTGCAGACACTATGAAGACTTTAACACCTCATCTTTTAGAAAACATACATTTTCCACATAAATAATCACAGTAATATCACTAATATGACTACAGTACTATGACCACACCTTGTCATGGTTCAAAGCAATGGCAGCAGCCATGATGGTGGTCATGGTAACAAGAATGGTAACCAAAAGGGCGGAAAGAAGAAAAACAGAATGGGTGGGAATGACTAAATCTACAATTATTGCCCAGTAGGGAGCAGAGTAGATGGATCAGTATGAAGTGTTAATTGCTTGAACATGCTCGTGGGGGCAAAAAGCGCATTATTTATAGAGAGAAAACAACATGACAGGAAAGACTATGCATGGCGGTGTGTGTGCATGCATGTATGTGCCAATATTCCAACAGGAAAGAGTCTGACCTTCATGTAGGAGTGCAGGAGTTGACACAAGCATGTCTGCGCTGGGACAAGAGCTCAGGTTTAACGGGCATATTGAAAAGGTCAAAGCTGTCACTCAAGCAGACACACAGAGTCTATGAGGCACATATTCACAAATGAAAACACACACACACACACACACACACACACACACACACATGCGTTGACTTGCACTCACACAAACTTTGAGAGGCAGCGAGTGCATGCCAAAACAGTGAACCATGTCAAATTAGAGGAGAAGTGTGTGCACAGTCTGCCCGTTGCCTTTAGAGTGAGACGTGCACGCACCCATATAAAAAATGCACACCCACATATCCTGAAATTTGGGCTGCTGCCAAAAATCCTGCCTTTTTTTTCTTTTTCTTTTTCCAATGTTTTTCCATACAAACACACACCCAGACAGGGTCATTGGTGTATAAACTGTTTTGGTCTGTTTATGGATTGTGATTGGTCGCTGTGTTGCTAGCCAAAGATGATTTTTTTTTTCTGTGTGGTAACAGCTCTACCTCATTCCCCTAAAACCCACACCCACAGTCCCTTCAGCCCCCTAATCTGCTTCCTGATTGGCTGATTAGGCTCCATGCTTACTCCTTCCTTTCCCTTTACCTTTTTTAAACTGAAAAGTCTTCTTTCATACACAGAAACACTAACACACACACAAACACACAGACACACACAGGGTGGGTTGACACATGCTGGCACAATCAAAGACTCGCGCACACACACACAGACAAGCGATTAAAAAGCAGTGAGGGAAGAGGAAAACAGAAAAGCTCAAAACATGCTTGTGAAGCTGCCCAATTTAAATGTTTACCAAAAGTTTGATTCTTTAATTACATTCCTGAGTTTGACGCGGCAACAATGTTTCGATTTGTTGGAATTTGTCCCAATTTTACACAGAAATGACTTTGGTTAAATATGCAAAAAGCAAATGGCGAGTTTCTGAAAGCTTCATGCTGTATATGAGCAATTTAGATCTGCTGTTTTAAGGTAATACACTGGAAAGCAAGCAATGCTGTCAAACTAATAAAATGGAAACTTTAAATAACTGCATGTGGTGTCTAAAGCAAATACAGATGATGAAATATTCAACTAATATTCCCACATCCACAGAGGACAAACACAGAGCTCTGAAACTGATAATAAAAATAGATAATACATCAAAATGGAAAAGATATAAGGTTGTAAACTTTTTCTAGCATCTCCAAACAGGTGGAATAAAAGAACATTTTTATAGTTATGTATCAAATTCATCTCAGTTTTTTATACTTATGTATTTATACATTTCCTGTCATGAAGCATTTCCACTACCTTTATCACTTTTAATGTTGTGCATGTATTAACTGCAAGGATCTCAGAAGCCAGTCCTCAGTGACCAGTGTCCAGCACGCTGCAGATACGCTCCTGCTTCAGCATCTAACTCACATTAATGTCATTCTCCAGCACTTAACAAGCTGTTTGTTAACCGTTAGAGCTTAGAGAACCAGCTAGTACCTTGAGAACTGGCCCAGTGGCCACTGAGGACTGAAGTATTTATGAATGTCCAAAAAACCCATTGGATCAGCAAGAGTTGCCAGTGGTGAACAGATAGACTAAAATATTCACAATATCAATACCAGTGTTGGTATTAAGATTGATCAATAACAGTATGACAATATGAATACTCCAATGTAAGGCTTGAAAACTGCCAGAATCTTCATAATAAATGAGGACAAAGTTGTACTGGTTGAAAAACATAAAACAAATCCAGATTTTTAAATTAGCAACAGCAATAACTTTCTTTTTGGAAACATGGTTATAAAAAGTCTAATTATAATGACTGAAAACTATCATAATCTCTTATAAATAAGGAGGTTACTGGCTACTGGATTTAGTTTACCTCTTTGGCAGAACGCTGACAAGCCAAAAACCTGATTCTCTAGCAGAGATAATGCCAAATTTGTATTTTTATGTTATGAGTAATACGGTAACATAGCTGTTTATGCTTTCATAAGAAATCTATTAACTCTACAGAGTAATTGTGTCAATTAGAGCATTATTTTTAACACCACTATTAAAAAGTAGCGGTATCAACAATACATGTTCTTTATTTACTTGGTATCCGATCGATACCAGATCTTGCAGTATCACCCATCCCGAAAGCAAATAAAATGTAAAATTGGACAGGACAGGACATTTCCAACAAACTATGTTAGTGCTTTTAATTTCGTTCAGAAATCTTCCAACCTGTGTCGAATCTGAAAAAACATCATCAATGATGTCGAAAGTCTTCAGAAGTAGTATGAATTCTGGGAAAATGTACAAACGGATATAAATTCCAACTAACTAGGCTGTTTTTATATGTGACGTTTTATGAATATGACTTAAAAGTATCTCTTTATATCTGTTCCAAAGCGCTTTCACTTTCCTCTTACTTCCATTTGAAAACAAAATTTTCCCGCTATAATTGTCCTGACTTTTACAGGTTCATTTTGGTATTGTGCTTTTACCATGGAGCACAATGCATCTGTCCAGATAGTTTTGTTAATACTTCAAGCACACGCAGATTAACAAGGGGATATAAAAATACCCAGTTGTGTTCCAAAAAATGCTTAGTTACATCAAAACAATTTGAAACCTGCAGAAATTAATCTTTTTGTGAACCAATTGGTTTGAAAGGCTTCGAAGCTTCATGACGTTTCATCTTGCATCAAATGGGATGCAAAAGGATATGAGGGTTTTCTTTTGGGTTTTTCTTCTGTTTTCTTCAGCTGTTCTTGAAAGTTGAAGGCGTGAGTCCCGGAGTTGCTGACTGATTGATTGCTTCCTCTTCTTAAGCCTGGATCTCTAATCCTGTTGGTGCCAGTTTGTCTGCTCTCCTGCTGTATTGTTTGGCCAAAGTAGTTTATCTTGTGTTCTCTTAAGATCATTTATAAACTTGTTTTTCCTTTACCTGTACTGGAATTACCTTCATTGAGTATTTTTTCCTTTAAGACTGGAGCCAGCTGTCCAAAGTCAGGTTGAGTAGTGTCTCCGTGAACTTCCAGTCAGTTTTCACCCTCCTTCTGCATTGCCACCTCCATCTACTCAGTTCCCCCCCTATTAATAATTAGCGATGCACCAAAAACTGGTATATGTACTTATGCTGGGTTTTCATTAAAAAAAAATATATATACCAATATGAAAAACTAAGACTTTCAATGTAGATACAGGCAAATTAATCTGTGGAATTATTGTGTTTTGTCTTAATGTATTACCACATAAACAACAAAGTTGCATTTACTTCCAGTATATGCATGGACCAAACTCTAGCTTTCTGAAGTATTCTACAGAGGTTTTTCTTCCTGATAGAAAGTTTCTTTGTTATTTCTTGTTTTGTTTAATCAATTTAGGTCATTAAGAGTTGGATTTGCTGCCGCAAACTCCCGTTAAACCAGGTGAAAAGTCCAGAGACCAACATAATCGTTATAGCTCTCCTAGCTGACCACAGACCAACTGTGATCTCTGTGCCCAAGTTGTCCTTCCAAGAATTTAACAACAAACTGGAAAGAATCCTAACAACCATCACTAACCATCGTAGCAGACTGGTGTCACCAGTAGAAAACGGTCCACCAGTGGTAACATGAGGAAATATTACACACTCTGCTTCAAAATGATAGCAAGAAGCTAGAGGGCTAAGCTAACTGACCTGGAGGAGAGAAGCTACAATGTTCAAGTGGTTGGTCTCCTTGAGGACTGGTTGTTCTCCCCAGGAGATCTTCTCTTCCACCCCCAAACTGGAGTGGGCTCACCACAGTGTGACCCTCCAACCAAATCCTGGGAGATAACCACGACATTTTACCAGTGAGTTAGTCCAGGAGGCTTAGAGGAGAGGTACACTGCTTTTCAAGGGTCATTTATTCTCAGTTTATGTACCCTGCCAGACTTTGCATCACATTGTAGGACGCCTCCTGTGTCTTCTCTGGTAGGTCACTGAGGAAGAGCAGTTCATCCAAGCATTTAGTTAACCCTCCTGATTGTTTACCTGATTAGTTCTGGGGTTTAAAATGATAAATGGGCCTGAAAATAATCAGTATTCGCTATGCGCAGTTAAAGATACCTTTAAATTTAATTGGTAATCAGACCTGTTGTCAGTATTTTCCTTCTTTATAGTCTGCACAAGTCTGCTAATTACACATTGATTGAAGCAGGTGTGTGGCAGCAGGAAAACCGCTATTACAGCACTGCATCCACTCCAGCATTAAAGAGGGAATGCAGGAGGATCAATTATGCATCTAGATCAGATCAGAAGACTATACTAAAGACAAGATAACGGCATCTGGGGTGGGGGCAATAGTGTTAATAGCTAAAAGTGTTTTATCTCTTAATAATCTTTATTTTTGTTATAGATCAGTACCTCTTGCACAAGTTGACTACTGCAGCCAACCGAGGTTAGCATCAAACTTCCTCCTTAACCTTATGAACACTATGAGAATCGAGATCTTTGCTCTCGGTCAATTTATATTCCACGGGAAACTTTCCCTGCAATTGGGCGGAAATCACCACCGGCGTGGTGAAAAAAAAAAAAAAGCTGAACTTGTTTGTCCGAGCTTTTATTTAGTTGTTTTTTAAACTGGCTTTAATGTGGGCTGCATTTATTTGTGGATGTTTTGTTTTTTTTGTTTTGTCATTGGAAAATTCATTCATTTATTCATCTTCCTATCCCAGCAGTCTTTGGGCGAGAGGCATCGTTGGAAAATGCTTCATTTTTTTATTTACATAGATGCATACACGTGATTTCCTTGATTGACATTCCTCCGGTCCTTTCCCTTCTGCTCTCCACGATTGCAGTACATAATGTTAATGTAAAATATGGGATTGCGTCATGTTCATGTACAGCTGACATAGCAGACAAGCACAGTAAAGATGATGAAAGGATCATTTCTACTCAACATTCAGAAAATTACCATGGATACAAGTCAGAAAAAACTCACAGGTCTTGATCGTTATAAAACTTTGATCCAACTGAGCACAGTTGGATCAGAATACAGTGGCGCGACTGTTTTTTTTTGGTTTTTTTTTTGCATGAAGCATTTTTATTCAACCGGGCTTTCAATCTATAATACTTGTGTCCACATAAACAAGGCCAGAGTTTAATGTCTTTCTATGTCCCTACAGATGTTGCGCCTTACTTACTCATTTGGTAGCAAATGAATAAAAGAATCTACGAGGGGCCAGATGGAGCAGTTAGTGTGCCAGCCTCCGTGATAAAGATGTGTGTTTAAGTGTGTTTCATCCCACACGTTCACACTTCTTTCACTTTTCTACTTCGTTCTTATACAACTTACTTTTCCATAAACTCATCTGTAAATAGTCAGATTGCTGAGTTAAAACAACTTTGAAAGTGCTGTGATCATTGACACCACAGTGGGTGATTGCTCCTTATGTCAGTGACAGGAAATGGAAAGTTTAAGTCCCAGATGCAGGTTAACATTTGCTCACCTTCATTCAGAACCAAGTTTGTCTCAAACCTTTAATGAACAGTTCACCTATAAAGGAAACAAATATTTTCACACAAAGGGATATAAAAGTATCCTGCAAGTTAGTTGTGCTTGTAGAAATAAAATTATCTTGATGCCGTGATATGTTAACATCTGTTGCACGCTCTGCAGCAGCATTTTGCAGAGGCGTTTAACAGCATGCAGGCAGTGAATCACAATGAGTTTGATGAACCTCTGACTTGTCAACTAATTCCACCTCAAGGCTGACATTTTTGGGTCTTAGTGAAGTGACATGACATCTGTTGAAAGGATTGCCATGGCGATTATTATGAGGCCATAATGCCAAGAGGGGGGAAAAAAAAGCCTTTAATGATCCGCAAAAAAGTGGGAGCTATTATGGATTTAATTCTGGCGGCATTTTATGCAAAATAAGAAGTGTATCACTCCAATCAGTTTAGAAAAGTCCCGAATAAGATCAACACCGTAATGAGCACTACGTGCTGAAGAACCGTGTCTGCTTTTCCACCTCTGCACGGTTAGACTATCAGCAGCTCTCAGTTTTCATACATGAATGAACTTGTTCTCTTTTCAGCAGATGATCAGAAACTCTTACGGATAACTCAAGATTAGCTTTGACAGCAGATATATCACACTAATAAAACTACCTTGCCTGGAAGTGAAAGAGATGTCTAAAGTTTCAAGCTCACACATGCTCCTCAAACACCGCCACGCTCCCAAACACCTTTCCCGCTCATCATCTGTTGAAGGTGGTAATTCATTCTTCCTCTCCCTCCCTTTTTTTCCCCCTCAAGTTTCCGCACTCCAGCTGGCACAAAAGTCCAGCCGTGGTGCGTGTCAGATGGGTGGGATGTAACATTGTTTTGGAACAAGTTTCAGTGCTGGAGACAAGAAGTAATTGTCTCGTGTTTACAGCCTGACACTGTGGGTGTTTTTTGAATGCAGAGTGGCTTCAACCCTGCCAGCTGTCGGCATGGAGCAGCTGAGCTGGATATTTACGCTGAATACCACTACAAAAAGTGGGCATAGTAGTCTCTTAGGTAGACAGAGAGAAAGCCAGAGGACAGGAGGGCATGCAGCAGTAACATTGTATTATTTATTAAGCCTGAATCAGCTTTGCCATCATCCACTCCTAACAGGCTGAGCCTGGAGCACGCCCATAAGGAGGACAGACGCAATATATAGAAGGATTTCCCAAAAGAATCGCTGAACCCGATGCAATCTAGTCCAAGTGCGGCTAATGAGAGGCCAAGTTTCATCTCGAATCTGCTGCGAGGAGATTACACAGGTTCTAGTGCAAACATTTCATTTCTCAGCTAAGCTCTTGATTTTTTTTTTTATATATATATATATTTCATTTCTTAAGGTGAACAGCATTGCTCTACCTGTGTAATTTGTTTCCATTCCTGTGAATGGAATTAATTAAATTTTTTTTGTTCCTCTAATACCCCGTCTGCACTCGGCGTGTTCAGTCTGTGCCATTAGCGCATGAAACCTCCTGTCCAAATAGTTAATACGAGCAGCTTTAAATAGCCGTGGAATGGATTAATGATGGAGGTAATCATTTACTGTATGCTTTATTAATCTGCTCTCCTGTTATCGGGACAGTTATTGCAGATGCCAGTCTGTATTGGGGGATGGAGGTGAAAGGAGCAGTCTAATTTTGAATTTACTACCAATCTGATTCAACATCTTTTCCCTTCATTCTTATACATCTGCTCACTTTTACATGATATCCTTTGCTGACTACTGTTGGCTAAGCTAAAATCCTAATACGTGGAATAAAATACAATTGTAAAACTGGATTTTCTGCCTCCTGTTTTTACAGAAGGTTTGGGATCATTAAGTTGTTTATGGCTCCAACTCTCAGGTTTATGCTTTTCACATATGATCAACCATATGCCATTAACATCCATATGCTGAGTTAAACCACTAAAAGATATGGCAAGATAGTTTTTGTTCTTTTTTTAATTTTAATGAGACGCTTCACCAGTTTAGCACAAATGTTGAGTAACCCTTTATAATTAGATGCTGTTGATTTAATTTCAGAAAATCTAATGCAAGACAAACTAATGATGTTAATTTTTTGCTAACAGATATGCAAGCACACACACCTCTGACCCATAATACTTCTCTCTTAGCAGGTAGAACACACAAGTTAATGACATGATGCTGGTTTATATGATGGACATGTTTTCCACTCATCCAAATAATTACCTGTAATTGAACACAGTCTCGAGGCATTTATTTAATTAGTCACAGAAACACAATCTCATCCTGGGACACAAAAATGTTTGCACAAGTGTAATTGGATATGAGATTGTAGTCTCACGGTGTTTTGTACAAAATTAAGTGTAAAGTAGTTTTAATGGGTTTTCACAAATAAACCTGGAGGACTTTAGGAAATAAAGCAGTTGTAGGTTTGCATCCTGACCAACATGTAACCTTTACTTTCATTAAAACCTCTCCTTTGCTGGCTTTTCCAAATCACAAAGACTGTCACAATTTACTGTTTAAACTGTCACTTCAGTTTTCCACTGATTAGACATCTTGTTGTATGTTAGCTGACAAAATACCGCAGGAGTCTTTTCGTAGATTTTTGAGCTATTTGGCTGCTTGTGCTTTATCAAGCTGTTTTTATTGGATGTCTGTTGGATAGCTTGAAAATTTCCAGGATGATGGGAACTGCTGTTAAAACAGTGCAGCAGTAAGCCTCCTCTACTTGTAGAATCTGCTTGCCTTCAAGTACAGAAATGTAATCTGTCTTCATACAAAAACTTATATGCATGGGTTTAAAAAAACAAACATATCTTTAAGTGGTCTCAGTCAGATTCAAGGACACTTTCTGCTCATTAGTGGGAGTAGAAACAAGTATACAAACACAAACAGATGAAAATAACGTGACTCACCTGCTGTTTCTGGTCTGAGTGAGCAAACAAATAGCTGGAATTGTCCAGGATATGATACAACATCCCAGATATTCCCTGAAACAAAGGCTATTCCTGTAAAAAAGAAATTTTCATTTTCCTCCCCTAGTTGTCCACTACAATTTTGTTCCCCCCCACCATGAAGTAAGAACACTGTTTTTGTGTTGGTTGAACTTCTACTACTAGCAAAGTAACCTACAAGGCAACACTTAACAACAGTCTGGCAGGGGTGCCCAAGTTTGGTCCTCGAGATCTACCATCCTGCAGCTTGTAGATGCAACCCTTGTCCGACACACCTGAATCAAATAGCTGAATTCCTTCCTCTGCATGTCGTCCAGCGCTGCAGAGGCCTGGTAATAAACAATTCATTTGATTCAGTTGTGTTGGACAGCAGTTGCACATAAAAGTTTCAGGGAGGTAGATGTAGAGGACCAAACTTGAGAACCCCTGGTAACCCATGGTATAGGATTGCCCTCAGGCAACAACCCGCACATATGGCCCTCACACTGTCCCTTTAACTTATTTGAAGTGGTAAAACGTTCAAATAATCCCCAGACATGTCTGTGTCCAATTGAAATAGGTGTTGAAGAGCATGTGACCTCTTAGTTGGGAGTGAAACAGTCCTTTTTCAGCCAGCAGAGCCACATTGTGCACACTGTCACCATTTAGCATGATGCGTATCCCTTTTCAACATGTTTACATTTGTGGTAAATTAAAATAAAGAAAATGCAGATTAAAAATATGAAGAACTGTATGGAGGCAATGTTAAAAAAAAAGTTTAAATTATTCTTGGCTTCAGCTCCTTCCCTCAGACAGTGATGATGTTACAAAGGTACAACTA
Organism: Telmatherina bonti; assembly: GCF_933228915.1. NCBI lineage: Eukaryota > Metazoa > Chordata > Actinopteri > Atheriniformes > Telmatherinidae > Telmatherina > Telmatherina bonti. The sequence continues at coordinate 28,548,818 of NC_136617.1, forward strand.
TTGACCAGTATTGTGTCTTTGGGGCCATCTTGTACCCTAATTTAGCAATACTGAGGTTTATAAGGTACAAACTGCAAGGGGGAAAATAATTGTACACTGTTGAGAGCACAACAGCAGTACCTTTGAGGGTAACACCCCAGGAGAAAACCTGTACTAGGGTGGTACCCTGATCCCCTACATGTACATGTAAAGGGGTGAAGATGCCTTCAACACACAAGCTCAAAGTTTCCTGACTCTGTGTTTGTCAGAGAAATGTGAATGCATGAATATCAGGCTTCTATTATCCACAGGCGAGCTGTTGCATCACCTCAGCATTTCTGTTTGTGGTGCAAATGCATCCAAAGCAAAAGCCTGCAGTGTGTTGCCTGTCAGGGGCTCCCCATGTTCCCATAAACCTGAGCCATTCTGTTGAAGTCTTTCATCTGAATGTCCTTGAAGGTAAAAACATGGTGTTGGCATGGACCTAACCTCCAGCTGAAACACTACTTTGAAAATAACAAGTACAACAATAAAACATAATTGCTGCCCGTCATTCATACCTAGAGCTAACTTTACCTTTCACAATGAGACTGAGCTAATTCAGTTTGATGAATTTATGTGCATCAAAGAAATTAATTTTACAATCACATGGCAGCAAGTCAATGCGTTTAGTCATGTAAACGTTGTGAAGACAACTTGCTGAAGCTTAAACTGAGCATTGAGACTGAGGAGGAAAGCAGATTTAGGTGACTTTAAACGTAGCATGGTTGTTGGTGTCAGGTGGGCTGGTCTGAGTATTTCAGAAACTTCTGATCTCCGGTGCAAACGCTCCAGAAACTATCTGGTGAACAGCAGTTGTCTGGACCAAAATGTTATGTTGATGTCAGAAGAGAATGAGTAGACTGGTTGGAGATGACAGAAAGGCAACAGAAACTTAAGTAACCACTGGTTACTACAGAGGTATGCAGAATACATCTCTGAATGTCCATCTTTGACATGAAGGCTCCAGCAGCAGAAGACCTCAACAGGCGCCACTCCTGTCAGCTAAGATCAGGAAATTGAAGCTACAATTCAAACATGCACCAAAGTATAATAATAAGACTGGAAAAATGTTTGCTGGTGTGATGAGGCTTGATTTCAGCGGCCGCATTCAGGCGGTGGAATCAGAATGTGGGACGAAGAACATGAAATCTTGAATCCAGCTTGCCATGAATCATCAATTCTGGCTGGTAGTTATGGTGTAATTGTTATGGCCCATGGCCTGTCTAGCGGATCACGATTCAAACCGTCATCACCTGGGAGATTGGATACATCTGGTTTTCTTCATCTTTCTACATCTTTCTTTTTCTTCAGACTGATGTGCTGGATGCTGATTGGTCGCCACACGAATGAATGGGGCTGACTGGTGTTTGTGTTTTGAACATTTTTGTGATCATAGCTGGGTTGGTGCAAGCTTCGGTTTATGCTTTTGTTGTTGGGTTTGTTTTGGCTTTTGGTTTGTGACTTTTGATGCTTTTTAAGGACTAGTGGGTCCTAAATAAAGCCTTCAGCCTTCATTCCTGGTTTTCTTTTGTTAATGTTGCCACCCCTTTGTACCCCTGGACAAACTCCATTGGGGGTCGTGACAGTAATGCTGTGAGGAATGCTTTGTCACCCCTCCTTGAGAATAATTTCAATGCCAAAGCTTACCTGAGTATTGTTGATGACCATGTCCATCACTATATTAGCACAATATAGCATCTTCTGATGGAAACTTCCAACTGGTTTCATGAACATGGCAATGAGTTCACTGTAATCACTGTCACTGTCCAACGGCCTCCACAGTCACCTGATCGCAATCCAGTGAAGCAACGGCAGTTTCTTATGGATGTGCAGCCGGCAACTCTGCAGCAACTGTGTGTTGCTTGGTGTCAATATGGAGCAAAATCTCAGAGGGATTTTTCCAACAGCTTGTTGAATCTGTACCATGAAAAAATGGTGAGTTTGAGTCACTGTGACATTGAAAAGGTTTGATTTGGTTAATAGTTACCTTCAAAAGTGTCCATAATCTGACTTCTACTTATTTGTCCGATCTGTCTAATATGGCTACTCCTTCCTGTACTCTCAGGTCATCATTCTTCATTCACCTTAAGGTTTCCTCTGTGCATTTCACCATCAAGGGGTGAATGTCTTTTTTACTAAGTTTGTGTTTTATGTTACTAACAAAGCACATAGGTCATCAGAAGGATGATACAATCCTTTTTTTTCTTCCAAATCAACCAGAAACCTACTTTGACTGAAGTCCGTATATTCCTGCTTTACAAAAAGCAGCTCACTGGGATTTTTCTGGTTTGTTCTTTAGTAAATAACATTTCACAAGAGACTTATTTTAATCTAAACCTTAAGTCACCTCAAACAGCCTGTTGGTCACGGATAATATGTCATACAATCATCAGCATGGATTTCATGAGGCTGCTGGATTTTCATATGATTACATCAACAAGACTGGATGTTTTCTTAACCTTGCAACCACACGATTAATCACCATCTTTGCGGAAATGAAGGGGAGAGCCGACCGGGAACCAGTGGCAATAAAAGATCCCAGAACAGGACTGCACTTGCATCCAACCATTTATTGCCAGAGCAGATTCCCTGAACAGCAGGATGAAGATGGGATTCTGGCCAGATGAGTTCCCCGCTGCACTCTTCCAGTGCTTCGTCTTCAGTTCCTGCCCCTTAATAGCATGTGAATGCAGCATCTACTGCACGTTTAAAGAAGCAGAGGAGACATAAAAAGATGTGCCGTGTATTGTTTGGCTTAGAATGAATAAATATGGTCCATAATTAATAAGCTAAACGTCGCGCTGCTACACGGTGCACCTGACTGCCCACCGAGATGAGCTTTCAGGCCAGTCAAGTGTGCTCCTGAACGAGCTGCCGTATGTGCATGCACTATGTATGCAGTTACGCTTCACTGCACACACACTTATACGGGAATTAATGAGGCCTTGGGAGATAGTACACATCTAAAAACGTTTCCTCGTCCGCATGCGTCTGTATATCTTTATCTGTGCATGAAGCTAGCTTGGATACTGTACTGCATGTGCAAGGCACCACACAAAGTGAAGCATTGTGAGCTCATTTACTACACCCACTTACCCAGTCTCTGTTTTTCTGGCTACTTCCAATTACTATATTTGCATCTTCCCATCAGCTGAGTTTGTGAAGCGTGAGGAGTTATTAGTACGTTCCAGTCTTCAGAAAATAAAAATACCATCTCTGAGTTTAAAAAGAAAAACAACTCCTCTCATATTATCACTCGCAGCAGTACAGCCAAAGTGCACTGAAGTTAAATGATCAGGAGAGGAAAACATTTGCGGGAGTTTACACACAAGCGTAAAAGAAATGAAGCTTTCAGCTGGGAAAATGCATAAATGTGAGTGGACACACATGCAAACACATACAAATACCAGAGCCTCGGTGTCATAACTATTCCACATTGTGAGCAAGCCCCTGACTCCACTTCAAAGCTCTGCGGCTGACAGTGGCTAATGATGAACACTCAGATGAAGAGCAAAGAGACAGCCATCCAGGCTCCACATTAAACAGGCATCTTCCCATCTTCTACGCCGAGATAAAAGGCGAGAACTCGCGCCCAACCGCGGCTAATGTGCGTTTAAGCACTCATACATACATACATAAACGCATACACAGGCAGACACACTTATCATGCAAATGTAGAATAATTACAGTCTTGTCTGCGGGAGGAAAGCCGGGATGCCTTTTGAAGATAGTGATCCTCAAAAGATTCATTGATGTTACGCTGGTTAATGGAGGAAAGAACTGAACTGCTGTCTCTCAGTCTTTCTTTCTCCTTCATAAAATCCACATATCCGGCGTTCCTTGGGACAGCAGCGTGTCTGTTCGTTTGTTGTGCAGATTGAAGAAGCCTTGGGCAGGTGCACAGCGAGGCTATCGTCACTCCTCGGACGCTGTAATCGTCCGAAGCACACGCCGCCCTGAGATCACAACTTGGATGTAAAAATGTGTTCTCACTGATGTTTCAGTCCGCGTTTTTTCAGACCTTTCAGGCTCGTTTGAAAATCCTTAACGACAAAAATAACTGAAAAACTCCACTTTTTCTTCCTTCTTTTATTGTAGAGCTCGCAGTTAATTAGTTGATAAGGGATGCTGATTATTATCATCTTATTGATTACCATTAACTTGTGTTCTTATCAGGATTTAGTCAGTCTGAGATATCCGTGCATAAAACTAAAGTTTGACAAAGTATGAAGAAAGTGAATGACAAGCCGGAACACTACAGTTTATCACTTGTGTTTTCTGAGATCATTTCACATATTCTCAACCCTTTAAGGTGGAGTATGTAAGATTTTCCATATTTTCAAAATAATTTAACTAAAAAATAACTACAATCATAATTAGATAGTTTTTTTTTTTAACATGTAGGTTCCAGTGTCTCCATATTTGATGTGTTATGTTATTAAATTACAAGTTTAATTAATGACAAATGACAAAACTTTTTTTTTTACTGGTAGGCAAACATTTAAGAAGGGTCTTTGTCATTAATTAAACTTGTAATTTCATAACACATCAAATATGGACAGACCGGAACCTACATGTTTTTTTAAAAAAAAAACTATCTAATTATGGTTGTAGTTATTTTTTAGGTAATTTTTTTTTTTTTTTTTTTTTAAATATTGAAAATCTTACATACTCTACCTTTAAAACTCTGCTAGATCACCCACAACCCCTGAACAATATTACTTCTATTTTAAACAGTTTAAGAGGTGTGTAACCTTGTGGGGCAAATTGTGAACAAAATTTACCCTTTAGATGATCTCTGGAGATTTTCCAAGCATTTATCAACATAACTGTGATATTATAGGGTGGGAAGGGAAAAAAAAACATTAAAAAAAAAGCCTGTAGCACTTCATGTAAGGACCTGCGTCCAACTGGACAGTCAACTAGCACCTTCCTACGATGTCCTCTACTGATTGATTTCGTGCTTGTGTTGTTCTCACTTATATGTAAGTCGCTTTGGGAAAAGCGTTTGCTAAATGACCGTAGAATAGAATAGAATAGAATAGAATAGAATAGAATAGAATAGAATAGAATAGAATAGAATTTAGATCCTATATGGGAGGTTTACAATTAGCCCCAAAATGTAGCATTCATTCTGAGGCTTTATGTCGTATGTCCAGAATGAGGGATCCTGTACAACACATTATTTATTATAGAAAAGAAAAGAAAACAAACAAACAAAAAAAAAAAAAAAAAGAAAGAAAGCAATTGATGAAGCCACTTTCTGTCAAACATTTGGCATTTACTGTAGATGGCTGAAACTGATGGTAAGGTCCAATCAGAAGCAGCCAAAGATCACTAAATACAAGCCAGGTTGCCCTGAGGGTTTCTGAAGCCAACAGTCATCTCTTTTTTTTGCTTGTGTTGAAGATGAAGTGATTGTTTCTGCACCATCTCACAAACTGACTGGCCAGTTTTGTTTACTCAGCTCCTTGTCCATCACTGATACGCCGCACAACAGCAGAGTAGTCAGAGTAGTTCTGCAGCTGACAAAGCTAAGAGTGGTAGTGGAAGTCTGAGTTGGTCAGTGTGAGGAGAAATGGAGAGAGTACAGTCCTTTGTGGCGCTTCTGTGTTGCTGGCCGCCATCTCAGACACACAACCTTTCAGTCTCACAGTCTGTAGTTGGCTGGTAGTTTGGTAGTTAAAAAACAAGGTGGTTGTGAAGTTATGGACCTTCTCCACATGGCAAAGCAGGCTGAATTTATTAAAAGCACTTGAGAATCAAAGAACATCATCTTCAAAGTTCTGCGTGATTGAGAGTTTGGTCTCTGAAGCAGGCCGATGTGTCTTCAACCCCAAGTCCATTACGATATGCAAACTGCAACGGGTCCTGAAAGGTGTTTACTTGCTTACTGATCTGAGCCAGGAATCCCACCAATGATGAAGAACAGGTTCAGTTCATGAGCTCTGTCCAGACCTCCATCAGTCTGACCCCCCCCCTTTAACCTGAAGCTGGTCGACCACCCGTTCCTCACGTTGTTCTGCTTGAGCTGACTCCGTTTCCTCTAGTCCTCCTTGCACTTCTTAATGTTTTCTTTTTTTGTGCGAGTTGTTCTCAATAACTCCCTGTCTCCATCTCTGAACAATTTCTTTTTAATGTTTAACTTTTTTTATTTTTCAGGTCACTGGTGATCCAGGATTTGTTACTGGGGAAGTGCCTCACTGTTCTTGTTGGGATGATGCTGAGTTTATATATATCCATCACAAGTTCAGTCATTGCATCGATGTTCTCTCCATGTGGCTCAGAGAGGACATTTCAGTGTGTCCCCAAAGTGTCCTCCAGGAGCAACTTAGACCAGGTTTTAATAGTGTGTTGACTAGTTGCTGCTGAATGATGGGCTGGTAGGTGGAGTTGAGAAGAACCAGATTATGATCTGATCTTCCTGAAGGAAGCAGGGCAGAGGAGCCGGTGGAGACGTTGTTGAAGTCTCCACCAATCGCAATGACCGCATCAGGATTCTGTGTTTGTAGCCTAGCGACAGCAGAACTAATGGCGTAACAGACTGCATCTGCAGCAGCACCAGGTATAACATAAACCAGGGGTTCTCAACCTTTTCGCAACACAGCACCCCTTGTAAAATATTTTTTCAGCCAAGTACCCCCTAACCACTACAAAGTATTTTTAGTTCAGAAAAACATAAAAATACAGCACTTTGTCAGTTTTGTTTGGTTTATTAAACTTTAAACGTGGACATCTCTACTATGCTTCAACCAGGACTCTGTTGTCAAGGTGACAGTGACTGACAGATATGATTTGGCTTGTAACGGGTTCGGTTCAATTTACGTCAATATTATATTGATATTATTTGATTTAAGGATGTTTTAAAGGAAACATAAAAAGATATATGTTTTCAAAAAGTTATTGTACCCCCTGGAATGCCTTGAAGTACCCCCAAGGGTACGCGTACCCCCATCTGAGAAACAGTGATATAAACCGCTACCAGAATACCACAGTAAACTCTCTGGGTAAATGTGGAGAAAAACTCATGGCTAACAGTTCCATCTTCCTTGTGAAGATCTTCTGCTTTACAGTCCAGGGTGGTACCCACAGAGGTTAAAAAGCTCCAGAATTACACCTCCCTTTATGTTTCTGCTGACTTTATAACTCTGCATGTAAAGTCTTAAAACACACACATTAGATAACAAGATGTGTTCCTGCAGCCATGTCTGTGTGAAGCTCAGAATACTGCCTTCCGGATATTCTATTTGAGTCCTCTTTAGCACTTCGAGCTTGTACATTATGTTAGTTAGCAATCTTATATTACCCAGCAGAACGGTTGAAGGAAATGGTAACAAATTCCCACCATTTTTCTCTCTGCCTCTCTGCTGCCCTGCATGCGCTTGCCTTTCTCTTTTACTTGTTTGGGATTCGCAGTTATTTCTCTTATAACCTTGATTTTGGAGAGCTTTATTAATTGATCCTGCTGGTAAACAATTTTTCCATTGCAATTAAAACTAATCAGAGCACTTGAAAGCGCCCAAAGTACACTCAGAAATCACTAGTGTGAAAAATTCCTTTGGAAAAATGAACTTGACAGTGATTGGCTTGAAAAAAGGTTGAATTTATGTAAGAACTTAAACAGCATGGTTCGACCTCTGAGGGTTTTCTGTCATCTCACAATGGAATTCAATATTATTATAATTTCATTCAATTATATATAATAACCCATTTTGCCAATAAGATACATAAATGATACGTCCTCTGTGTAAGAACATATTGATCACTTCGGATGAAGCCAAAAGGCCAAAACATTGATGCTACAATAAATTTACATTTGGAGCTCAACGAAAGTTGATTTAGTTGATTTATTTTCAGTGATCAACATGTCGCTTTGCGCCTTGGTTTGTTATATTACTCTGATATTTTAGGATATTAGAAATACCCATATCTGTAATGAGTAAATAACGCAGGCACTTTTTTCTATTTGTACGTTTTTCTCTCTTAAGGCTCAAAGACAACAAACAAAACACAGTCAGACTTGCAGACAGGAAAAATGATGTCATAAATTTTACACTTGATGGGGCTGTGATATTTGCTACAAGGAGGAGGTGGAGGCACAGGTGTCGGAGAACACTTGCGGAGGGACAGTGTGGTACTGTAGAAGAGAAATTTCAAAGCTGTTATGTTTTTATTACCTGGAGGAAATCCAGGATGGCTCACAACTTCCAAACAGGATCTATCCAACGATGACTGTAGTTTGGGTGTCTTTCGCCACATTTTCACCGGCGTGACCCAGCGTGCATGCTTGTTGAAAAAAATTGCAATTCTTTGTAAGGAAAATAACTTTGCGTTTGTTGTTACGGCCCATGTCATCTTGTCAACTCCATCTCCATGGTAATAAGGACTGTGCGGGAGTACCTTGGAGACTGGCTACACCTGTATTCCTTCCTGGCGCCACCCTCAGAGGGATGTGCTGGTTGGTGATTGGTTGCCTACACTCCCATCTGCCTGTGATTGGCTGAACCACTGCTGAGCACCTGCATAAAAGCTGCCATCATTCCTCATGTGTGGCAACTGTGGTTGGGTCTTTGTGTCACAGCTTGCCACTCTTTCACTGCCAGTGACTGAGTTGTGACTGTTTGGGTGTTGTGGAACTATTGTGTTAAGTAACATTTTGTGTTTCATTGCTTACCTGCTGTAAGCTTTGGTTTGTTCTTTGTTTTGTTGGTTTTTAGTTAACACTCCTGGAGTGTGACTCCTGTTGCTCTTGGTGCCCAGTAATGACCAGTTAGTCTTAAATAAAGTCTTGTGTGGTTTTTTTTTTTTTGTTGTTGGTTTTTTTTGTATTAATGTTGCCACCTCTTGTTCCCCTGGACAAACTCCATCTGGGGTCCTAACTGTGTGTGTGTGTGTGTGTGTGTGTGTGTGTGTGTGTGTGTGTGTGTGTGAGTGAGTGAAAGCATTGGTTTGGGTTTTTGAAGTCAGTAAAAACTCCAAAACCCAACCATGGCATTTTGTTCACGGCCTATATATTAAATGTGGTGTTTAGAAAGCCGTACAGGTAAACAGCCAGTAATCATAAAACACTTTTGTTATTATTATAATCCAGTTAAAAAAAAAAAAGTTGATTATGTTATTCATAACATTCATTTATTATCCTAACCGTTTAACCTGACAAAGGGTCACATGGAAGCTGGAGCCTATCCATCAGTCTTTGGGCAAAAGGCAGGGTACATGCTGGATGGCATGCCAGTCCATTGCAGGGCCACACAGAGACAAACAACCACTCACACCTTAGAGTAACCAATGAGTTTGCATGTCACGCGGAGAACATGCAAACTCCACACAGAAAGGCCACTGTCCAAACTTTGCCCCAGCCGAGGATCAAACCAGCAACCTTCTTGCTGTGAGGCCACAGTGCTAACCACCATGCCGCTGTTATCCATAGCAATCAAGTTAATTATAATTGTATTCAAATGATACAATTCTTTACAAAAAAAACTTTTCTAGCTAAGAAAACCAACAGATTTGGTCTCATCATTCTGCAATCCATCCTGAGTGGCAGTGGAGGGGCTGAACTCCCCTTTTTAATTGGAAGGAAAAACCAACTCCTTACAGGCCATCTTTCATGACAGGTTTACAGAGTCATGTCAAGCCTATGTTTTTTTTTTTAGCAATTAATGAAACAAAGCGGTGAATATTAATTGCTATGTTGTCCCTGAATCTCTACATCTGCAAGAACTACAGCTTCAGCTCAGCTTGGCCATTCAACTGGACTCCTATCCAACACTGTCAGAGTCACTCTAACACGTAAATTTTAAAAGGAAGTTCTTTACAGACTTATAATCATCTTAAATAAGTATTACTGTTTGATGGGTGCCTGAAAGGGTCAAATTAGGAAGCAATAATACAACCCAGCAGACTACAGCCTCATGGTCAGTTCATAGTTTCTGCCTCACTGAAGTCCAGGTGCATCCTAACATTTCAGAGCGGGAAAGTTGCCCAAACACAGTGTCCAGCTGCACCTGTGCCAGGAAAATACACTGCGCTGTATGTGTGCCAAGATGTCTGGACTGCATCTCATTTCCTTATCTCTGATCTTACGGCAATGTTACAATTGTCAAATCGCCCACTCAGACATGTCTGTGCCTAGCCATTATCATAACCACATGCAGTTCAGGAATACTTAAAGCTTCCCTGTGTCCATTTCAGAAACATCAGTGTTGCAGCTTTTCATGGAAAGCAGACAAGGGTGCTCATCCAGACACGAAGCTGACACGCTGAGATGCTGTAAGATTAATGGAGGAGAGTGAATATATTAATTAGGTGTTTTCATAGAAAAAAAAAAAAAAAAAAGTCGGGAGACACAGAAGCACTGAGAACGTGGTAACACATATGTATGAATACAAATGCAAGTAGCAATTCAAACAAAAGCTCAAGCCATGACATAAACTTAAACTCATGCTCTGGCAAGCGCACAAGCTAATTGGCCACTCCATTAGTAATTTATTAAGCTTGTCCTTGTAAATTTTATCAGGTACCCAGCAAGGGAATAGATTTATTGATTCATTCTGCATTCATCAGGCCCAGAAAACAGAGAGAGTGAGAGAGCGAAGGGTGTCAAAGAGGTGAGAGACAGAAGGAGAGAGTACATCCATCAGGACGGGCAGCATTGGGGTTCCAAGCAGCTTTGCATGAAATCAGACAGGACTGTGCTGTGATTCCCCCTGGGTCAGCACTATATCCTGCTTCATTCACAGGATATATCATTCATTCCTTGTCTCAGCTCATCAACATGGGCCCCCCGATCAATGGTTCTCATAAACCACCATCCAGGCTCTGGCTTAGCCCATTGCACAGAAAAAAAAAAAAGCAATGCCGTCAAATTTTATATTAACCCCAAGGAGCTGCAGATAAGCTGCAGGGCAATCAAGTACAGACAAGGGTCATGGATACATGGGAAGTAAATTCCAGGAAATTTCAATTTAAAAAACACAGGCTCTGACAAATTATGTGCAATATGTATGAGGTTGTGACCTCATTACTGTACAACCTCTTGCCCACTAGGCCACTTCATAAGGTATTGGCGAGCATCGACTGCAAGAGAAAGCGCTATATGTTGTTATTGTAACAGCATCAGTCAGTCTCTATGGCCCTTAAGTCTCACCAGTCACTTGTCTTATTAAGATTTATTTTGCAGCTTTTGTCTCCACTCTTTATGGGAACGGCTAATGGAAGTTATAAAGATGGGAGACATGCAGCAGAGTGCTGATGAGGGGAACGGAAACAAATCTCAGTGCATTGGGTGCATCCTTTACCAGGTTACCCATCAACATTGTGAAGGATTTTCATTGTGACCAATGAAAGGGACATCTGCAATGCAATGTAAAATGGACAAATAAACAGCACTAACACATCATAAAGATCATCCAGCTATGTGTCATCAAAAGCAGGAAGTCTGAAGGGTCCCTGGCCTGCAGGGTTGGAACGAACCTGAATCAGATTAATGGGTCAGGTGGAGGCTATGGCATAACTTCACAGCAAGCTGTTTGGAGGTCCATTTACCAAATAGGGTGTGTTGGAGCAGGGAAACATCTAAAACCTGCAAAACAGCAGCCCCTGTGTACTGGAACTGGAAATCTTGTGTGGGTGTTTTGAGGATTAGACCAGCAAGAACTTTACGAGCAGAGTTTGGCTGTTTTTCACCCTCTGAATGAGTATAAAATGCAACATTTATTTCCATTTACCATAGTTTACATCTACAGACATGTACAGAGACATTCCTCTATGTCTTTAATATCGCTTGACTTTTTTGTTTTGCCTATTTATTTAATCTTTTCCATAGAAATATTTAGAAAATAATATAATGTCATAATTACATAACATAAATATTCTACAAAAATAGTATTGTTTTTCACTGAGGTCAACTTAGTAATTATGTGTTTATTTGAAATTTATACTATATTTGTTTATTCTTCAGTGAGTGGCAGTGTGTTGGGTGACTCTCCTAATGTCCACTGAAGTGGCAAAATTGCAAATATACCGTCCTCACTTATGAAAACAACCTTTAAATGTTTGTCCACTGCAGTGGACACAATGGATCAAAGAGTTAATAGTGATCATGTGGGGTTCCAAATAAAAGCATAAAACATTTTAGATTTGGATGTGTCATATAATGTTTAAACTTAAACTGAAGATAAATCAAACTGAGAATATAACATTTGTTGGGTGGATTTAAGTTTTAGATTTAGATTTTACATTTACATTAGATTCAACATTTAGATTTAGCGTGACCTTTTCCTTTAGATTTATAATTTGTATGTGACTTATCATTTAGATTTAAACTGAGCTTTAACATTTAAATTCAGATTTAACATTTTGATGCAATATTGAACAGTTTTGATTTAACATATAGCTTTTATATCTACATTTAATAATTAGACATAATATATAACATTTAAGTTTAGGTTTACATTTAATGCTTACATTTTAATATTTTAATTTCGATTTAATGCTTTCATTCAACATTTCTATTTAACCTTTATAAATGTTTAAAAAAAAAACATGAACAATGTAGCTTAATTTATTATTTTAATGTAAGAAAATGTACAAAATGTAAGAAAAGTGAAATGATTATTTCAGTTATGTGTCAATCATGACCTTTAAGCATTTATTTATACTATTTTATAGCCTACATTTGACACCTAATAGGAAGAAAGAAGGAAGCAAAGATATAAAAAGAGGACAAGTCACACTGAACGGATGAAATAATTGATGCTTCGGCTACAATGAGCGGTACAAGTTGAATGATCTCTCTCAATGACAGAAACTACCAATTCAACAAGCTGAATAGGTTTAAAAAGATGTGTGTAAACAGTGAAACGCACCGTGGATCACACGCCAAAAAGACTAGACTTATTCTCTTTGGACCAATTGTCTGCTTGGTTTGACCTTGATTGCAATGAAGAAGGGAAGAACCTTCAGCAGGCAGAAAAGAAGAGGTGGAAAAAGGAAACAAGAGTTGAGGCTGTTTTTGCAACAGCATGGCGAAGTCTCGCAGGTTTCTTTAAGCTAGGAAACATATTCACCGACGTGAGCATGGCTGGTTTTTCTGCATGTGTGGGTGCATAATTCAAATCAATGTGGCAGCGAGACAATTTGATTGTAAAAAACAGTTTGATGAAATGCATTCCAATGCCATTCAAACACAAACTCTCCCCATTTCTCCCTTCCTAAGCTTTGGACGATTGGAAGCTTTTTTTTTTGCTTTTTTTTTTTGTTGTGATTCTTCATTTGTGGGGCTTGCTCAGAGACTCTGATCCAAGATCCCTTTCCCCCAGGGCATTGCCTTGACTAGCATTGTTCCAGGATTCCCCGGCACGGCTCACCGGGAGGTTAGGAAACTGCTTGCTGTGAGATTGGAGGAGAAACCCCATGTTTGGGATTTGGAAATACCGATTCCTAATCCTCTGCATGGCTCCTTCTGTCTGTTGGATGTCTCAGGTTTGAACATGTAGGCTGAGTGGTGGAAACACACATATGCTAAGAAGTGTGGACTGAAGCGATAAGGCTTGTGGGTGCTTTAAGTCCATTACTGTATGGATTGCTACCATTTAGCCTCAGGCATTTAGCCGCCGTACTTCTCTTCTCAGCTCCACAAGTATTCATGACATAATTTAAGAAAGTGTTAAACTACATCTCTGGCAGCATGTGCATGCTTTCAGGCTCTGAAGATTTCTACGCACATCACACCACATTCTTGAAGAACTGTTTCAAAAACTGTTTCATAAATCTCCCATTTTTATACAACGACTCAATGGTTATTGAGGAGAGGAGCGGCCTTCAAAAACTAATGGCAGCCTTTGGTTTAATATTTATTTTCTTTCTCGGTGGTATGCTTTTATACAGACAAAGCTCATTGCCTCAAGTTTTTTTTTTTATGCTTCGTTCGTTTAAAGATGTTAAAGATGTGCATTTTTCTAATAAAAGGACCCAAAGATTTACCCACTGAAAGCTGCATATTTTTCAAAGGTCAATGCCAGATCTAGCTTGGGAGTGCAGGAAACTTTCTTTACAAACACTCTGTTTTTCTTTCTATTCATTGATCCCCCCCCCCCCCCCCCCCCCCCCCCCACACACACACACACACACACAACTCAAATAAAACTGGTCAAATAAAAATGTCCCACTTCCACATGTATGTTTTTTCCTCGTGATTTCTGACTTGTATTAGATAAAGGAGTGAAGAGATAAATGGATGAAAAAGAGATGTGAAGGCAGGCTGGAGGTGGCTGCTGAGGCGGATTCGAAGGGATGAAGGGAGGAGAGAAAGAGGAGGAGGAGGAGGAGGGAGGACAATGATCTCCGCTGGTTAGCTTCCCCCTGTTGACCCTGCAGAAGGGGCCACGGCTAACTTCCATCTGCGAGGAATAATCTCTCACAAACACACTCAGATGTGCATGTGCATGAACACACACCTCCCCAAATAGGCCAAAAAAAAAAAAAAAAAAAAGGATTAATGATATTCCAACACTTACACATAATCAGCCAGAATCCATCACTCTGGTTTCTGTGGGAGGCTAGGCGTGCCAGTGTGTGTGTGCGTGTGTCACTTTGAAGACTGCAAGTGTCTATGTGTGCCTGCTAGTGACTGTGTATTACTTATGTCGTGTCTGGGGCACCATATGTTCTCCACAAATTTGTTTTCACCCCCCTAAAAAAAAAGAAAAAAAAAGTCCATACATATGCATATTAAATAGCTTTAATTAAGAACCCTTTTGCCCACATGCATACTGTACACAGATGCACACTTCCTGGGAGAGGTAGGGAGATTTCTGAACATCTCTTTGCAAGAGAGAACATTTGAGAAGCCAGTTAATTGACTTTGACTATTCATATATACAGCTTGTGTTTGCTGGGCCATGGACAGATGGTGTTTGGAAGTTCCCATTTAAACCAGCAGTCAGAAAGGGCATGAAATGTTGCTTCTTGTTCCTCACTGAGATTCTCTCAGAATGTGTGTGCATCCCAACAGAATAAAGCTGTAATTTTCTGCCTGTGATGTTATTTCCTTTTTACAGAAACAGTCTTGAACACTGCGAGGTGTGTGACTACACACATGCTCGCTAGAGCTCAGGTTTAGAGCTTTAAAAACACTAATATTCGATTCAGCTTTCATTTTTTTCAGCCGCTCTCAACAATTCTGTGTTTTTATTGTAGAGTAAAACGGAAAAAAAAAAAAAACTACTCATAGCCGTGTCATTATCTCTATTTAATGTCAAACCTAAATAAAACTCTTAAGACGTCTGGTTTGTGTCCATTTCACTGGCAAGAGAGCATCTCTGATATCAGGAAAGTCCTTAAAAGCTTGAGAGAAGCTCCAAGAATGTAAATGCTAAGTGACATAATCCTTGCTAATTAACAAAGCCTCTGAAAGCTGGAAGGAGGTATATTCTAAGTTTTTTTTTTTTTAAGCAGTACTTTAGTCAGAGTAGTCAGCGTCTAACTTTCAAGAGACAGCAGTCAGCAGCTCCCTGTTTGAAGAATCTGAAGGTTTCACAACTAGCCAATATAGAAAGGAACCAGACATTCAGAGGAGCATGTTTTAGCCATTGAAAACGAGTCAAAAATGTATTATCTGGTCAAATGCTTTGTGCTTTGCACTCAGTAAAATATCATAACAAAGTATCCAATGCAGGAGTGATTCTCTAAAGGCCCGTTTATGCTCGATGCAGAAGAACATGGACAGACTGGTACATCTCCTACATCTCATGTACTTTGGTCTGTTTTCGAGCGGCTTAGTGATCATCACTTAACGGAGAAAGTGGAGCAATTCCACCAGAAATCCCAGGGGCAGTATTGAGTTGTATAGTCCGCACAAAGCTAGCAAAGGGAACAAACCAGAGAAGAAGTAAAGGAATAAAACCACGCAGAAACTTCCAAAGCACCACCCAAAAACAAAGGGATGAAGTGCATGACGGACGGCACTTCAAATGGAGCTGCATGCTGTTTTTTAATGGATGGAGAATCTTAGAAAAACTTGTGCTGGTGTGCAGACGGCGAAAAATCTCTATATGTGAACACAAAACATTACAGGTATGATACATTTGGTTTTAAATGAGAACATTTGATTTTTTTCACAAAAAGTTAAAGAAAAAGATAACAAAAAACAGTCATAAAGCCTTTTTGTTGAGTCTTTATTAAGTGTAAACTACACAAAGCTACTCTTTCCTCTGCTGTTAGGGGCTATTAGCATCTAAATGCATGTAGAATATGGGAAACACAAAACTAAAAGAAGCCAAGATTCAAACCAAAATGAGGCTCAAAATGTGAAGCAGGTTTATCCTTTTCGTGGAGGCAAAATTCAAAACACTGCATTCACTCTCAGCGTTCACATTTTGGCCTTTGCTATTCCCCAGCTTTCCAGATGTGCTTTCTACATGCTTCAGGATTTACATTCGGCCTCTGATTACCCACAGGATAACTCCACATGCATTATTCACCAACCCTGACTGCTCTTATTTACATAATTTTTGATGAGATCTATCAAGGCACTACTGGAATTTAATTTTTTTTTTTTTATTGAGCCTTTATTAGGATTCAATTTTTGATAACGTTGTGGCAAAAAATAGTTACCGTGTGATGCTTTGATTGCCTTTAATAATGCATCCCTGCATATGCTGATTTATGAATAGAGACATACCATCACACTATAAACACGGAGCTCTTAAAGAAGCATCTCTTGTTAAAAATGACAGCGCAGTACAGGACTTGTGAACACTGGTATCTCTACCAGCCGTGAAAATGGCTGTGGCACCTTCAAGTAACACATTTCTGTCTCTAATGGGTAGGCTGTCACCATGGCAACCCAGATTTTTTGGGTTTGCAGGGTGATAACAAGGTGGAGACGTGTTTAAAAAGGAAGGGGGGGTTGAGGGGCGATGGGGATGGGTGGGGATAGAGGGAGGGGGGTAAACCCAAAATTCTGCTCCCAAAGTATTTTAATCCCCAGTTTCATGGACAAAAGAAGAAATAAATGGAAGGTTGATGCACATGCACAACTTTATAATAGTACAATATCCACCAAATGTTCGAAACAATATGCTCACACTGTGTTTGTATGTCTGCAGACAGAAAGGCTTTTGCTTCAACATCACAGCCGCATGTCTGTATGTGTCTGCTGGTAAAAGCCATATAAAAGTAGTTGTTTTTTTTTACCACTTTGCTTTTGTACTCTATCCTGTGCATTAAGTTTTAACGTGTCAAAAACATCTTTGTTTTTATTATCAGAAATAAAAAATCCTCTAGCTGATAAGATGGCCATTTTGTCCATCCATCTGTTTTCTTAACCGCTGACTCCAACTAAGGATTGCAGGGAAGCTGGTGATCATCCCAGCTATTATTGAGCGGGAGGCAGGGTACACCGTGGACATCTTCCTAATAGCTTTGATTAGTTTGAAGAAAGTAAAAACGTTACTTATCCAATCCAAGCCAATCCACTTTATTTATAAAGCACATTTTAAAAACAGAATGTCACCAAAGTGCTGCACAAAGTTGAATATCACAAAATAAAAATAACACGAAATAGTAATGTTGTTAAAATAATAAAAACAGGTAAAACAATTAGAAATAAATAAATACCCAATAAAATAATTAAAAGGAACAACAAAACAAATAAAAGACACAGAGGATCACGCAGCTCACACAGTGTTACAAGACAAAGAATAAAAGTGGGCCTTTACACGAGACTTGAAGCACTTCGAGCATGACTTATACACATATATGACCATAGTATTGCTCTCAAATGTCCTCATATGTCTCATATGTCCTACATATGGTTAGGTTTATGTTATAAACGAAGTGAAACAGATCGATCAGAGAAGTTTTCTCAAAACTACAAAATAAAACCATATAAACTGCTGTGTGGAATCAAAATAAAGTCATCTTTTGACTTATAATCCTAAACTTTCCTACTTTAAATCCCTGTTACCTGTTTGATGGCACG
Source organism: Telmatherina bonti (assembly GCF_933228915.1). Classification (NCBI taxonomy): domain Eukaryota; kingdom Metazoa; phylum Chordata; class Actinopteri; order Atheriniformes; family Telmatherinidae; genus Telmatherina; species Telmatherina bonti. The sequence continues at coordinate 28,566,825 of NC_136617.1, forward strand.
GTAACATTTACTAAATACAGTCTTGGAGAAGGCACGGTGATATAGTGGTTAGCACTGTGGCCTCACAACAAGAAGGTCACTGGTTCAAACCTCTGCTGGGGTGAGGCCTTTCTATGTTCTCCCTGTGTATGCGTGGGTGGCTTCTTTGCACCTTCCAAGGACATGTTTGTTAGGTCAATTGGTTATTTTAAAATTGAGTGGTTGTTTGACTATTTGCGACTCTGCGTGAGAGTGGTTCACTGGTGAGAATGTACCCCAGCTTTTGCCCAAAGACTGGTGGGTTAGGCTCCAGAAAATGCACAACTTCTGCTTCCGGTATGTTGCATCAAGTAAAGGCTGAATTTGGCTTTACAAACCGTGGCATGTGGCAGCAACTGGACATCAACACACTGGTTGTTCTGAACATGCACTGTGGCCATTTGTCAAAGAAACACACAGAATAGAAGAACAAGAAAAGGAGAAAGGAACAAAGCAAGAGATAAGACAGGTTTTAAACTCTGACTTCCTTTTATTATTTGGAGACAGGAAAGAGTTCAGGTAGATGACCGACACATAATTACCCGCTGCTCATTTCACTGAAAAAATCTGCCAAGGCTCCACAGTGGTTGTGTAAGGCATTTATTAAAGGACGCAAAGGCCAATTTCCACAGAGTGCATGTGCACCGCGGCCTGCAGCGCGAATCATGGCAGTTTTAGTCAACGGTGTGGTTCAGTCTGGGTGCATCGCTGCGTGTTTCAAATGCATCCCAGAAGCACCTTGTCTTGGCTCTCCATTTAACAGACATGGAAGGTCTACTTTGGTGGAGCACACTTCCAAAACACGTCAAAGTAAACAGCTAAGAGAGGGCCAGACAGGAAACCAGACATGTGAGATGCGGGAAAACTCCAGTAGATTTCAAAATAAAGTCCCTTGCTTAGATTTGCAATAGTTGAATTCTAAAATTACATCTTTATCGGTGACATCGGGCTGGAAGTCAGTCATCAGGGGGGTCTCAGATTTTCATTTATTTGTTGATTCACAAGATTTTATTTGATGCCACTGATACTTATAAAAAGGACAACACCAGACAGAAGAGGATATAGTACAAGATATCAAGTTATCAGCAGTTTTGGGAGCAGATGGTAAACTGAACAAACATATTAACAGATAATGTTATTTTTCATGCACGCTCTCCATTCTGTCTGCTTTCTGTAAAGAGCCACTGAGGGTACCTATTAAAACAACATGTGAGTTTGTGACTTTGCAGCCCTGACACGTCTGAGAAGCTTCCAAGATGAATCAGCATGCATGGATGTTGGCGTGACACTGCAGGGCAGCCTGTATGCAACACACATGGATCAGGGGGAAATTGAGGGTGAAACTGTAAAATACTCACCTGCAACAATTTCTCAGTGAGGTTTGGTGCCATATTTATATTTCCTGGTTGTGAAAGACTTAAGCTCAATCCAAGTCATGTGCATGTTTAACTTTGCCATAATAGCACTGTCTTGGAAAATGATTTTTTTTCCCAGTATGATGATGGGATAAAGTGGGCAAGATGCTGCCGCCAGTGACCCTCACAGTGGGTAATTCTAAGGAAAATGTACAGCATTCTGTTTATAAAGTGAACCATTTATAGCAGGTAGGTTCAGTTTAAGTGTCAAAACTATTTGGTTAAGTTTAGTAATCATCACAATGTTCCAGATTTAGAAAAAACAAATCGGTTAGAAAACAGTATTTTTTTTTAATTTAAATTAGTTAATTTTACAGTAAAAATTTAAGTGTAAGTTTAGTCAGCAAATTACTTGCTTAAGTTAACACAAAAAAAAATCCTATTTACGTTTGATCACTCTAGCTGATAGAGAGAATTTCACTTAACAATGTTAAAAGTTTTGCTGTCTAAATGTAGCAAACGTTTGAGAATTAAAACTATTTAGTTTTAATTTTGGCCACAGAATTAAAGAGTTACATATAAACTTCACACCAACTTGCTTTGGTTTAGAGATAAAAGTACTTGGTTATATTTAGAGTATGCATACATTTAAGAAGCAAACATACTTTGCTAGGTTTAGAAAACAAGTTTCATAAGTTTATAAACTAAAGTTTGTCTGTTAAGTTCAAACTACTTAAGATTAGGACACAAAGCAAGCGGTTCGATGTAGAAGGTAAAACTACATAGTTAGGTTTAAAAGCCCACACTGCTTGGTTAGGTTTTGGCTTTAGAGTTTTTCTGTATGTGTAATGCTTTACTGGATATTAACGTTATTTTACTATGTCCACCCAGTGAAATGAAATATAACACTTGTGCTTTAATATGAGTTTGACAAAAGGAAAAGGAAAGAAAAGGCAAATTGTAGGGAAAGATATTATGAGAAACATGTTTGTAGTAATTTTGCTGATTTCAGCATATTTCAGGTTTTTATTGGAGGATGCCTAAAGAGGCGCCAATCCAGATGTTGATCATTAGTTTATTGACTTTAGAATATTTGAATTCTTTAAACTACACAGTAGTTAAAAAACACGTTTGGTCACTGTAGTGGTGACATCCACACTACAAGGTTAGGTATTATAAATTCCTTTACTGGCAAAGCAAAAGACAAGATTTAACCTCTTAACTTTGTTACCGGATAAAAACATAAAACAAAAAAGAGAAAACGCCACCGGTTTGTGAAAGCCCAGCTCTGTGTAGATGTGTGGACAAATGCCCTATCTCCACACATCTTTCTGACGTTGTCAGGGCATTTGGTCTTCATTACGGTTAAAACCAGACACACACAAACACACACAGGGCTCTCAATCTTCTCTGTGAGTAGAAGCAGATACTATCTCAGTCCTGACCTGGCAATCAAGTCGTCAGCGTTGAGGGAGGAAAGCTACCAGCAATCCCATGAACTCTGCCTTTCTCCCACACACACACACAGGCCAGCTAATCAAGAGAGCAACTGGGACAGCGTCCATGAAACCTGGCCGACAGGAAGTTACAGCCGTGTCACAGGAAATAGGATGTGTCTTTTCACTGGGCTGCAGCATCCCAGCGATTAGAGGGAGCAGATTGAGCTGTCTCGTCGCATTACACCTCCACACACACACACACACACACACACAGTAAACACTCATGCACGGGCATGTGTGCGTCTGGGCTGACGTGTAAGAGAAGGGGACAGGAGATAGTTACAACATAAATCTGAGCAAACACACACACACACATACACAAATGGACAAATAAACATGCTGATCCTTATTTCTCATTAGCGGTGGGGACTTCCCCCTCTCGGTTTGTTTGGAGCAACATGGGAGGACAAGGATCGGAAAAAAGTACGTAACAAATTCCTCCTGTTATGACTGCTGCTGGTGGAGCACAACACACTGCCGTAAAGACAAGGAAACACTCAGACTAACACTGTAAAGTAACTGGACATTTCTGCAACAGCATGAGTTTTCATTTACTAGCGAAACAAATCAGATGTGATTTTTTTTTTTTTTAAAGTAATAAATCAAGACTATTTCTGCTGACCTGATGTGTAAACTGTGTAGCTTCTATTGTGACCTGTGAGAAAAGGTTACCTGTTCTAACTGTAAATAAAGAAGAAAGAACACAAATCTTCAACAAGTCCGGTCGACATTCACGAGAGAAACAAGAAAAATTGCTTTAAACTTTGGAAATATGAATATTCGATCATATTTGGGAAGGTACTGGTCCATCAGGGTGCTGGGTCAGAGAAATAACAGCTGGAGAGGCGAATCATTTTAATCTCTGTCGGGTCAGATGCGATACGTAAAGATGTTTTTAATTCAACCACTTCCATTTAGCCTTTCTTATGGATGTGAATAGAACATGGCAGCAGAAAACCAGCGGTTGCTTGGCTGCCTCCACATCAGAATGAACTGCCGACTTATTTTTCTAGATAATTTTTCCCTAAAGGTGCTAATTAACATTTTTCTGATTAAAGAAAAAAAATCTGTGGAGGTAGCAGTAAGCGATTCATGGCTCTGAAAACATTTAACAACAACAAAAAAGTCTGTTTCAGTTGTGTCAAAATGAACTTTTTCCACCTCCTCAAATCATTTTTATGTTATTTTTGAGATTTAAAAACAAGTATAATTTTAATTACGCTGATTAAAATGGATGATTATTGATTTTACGGTTATTTCAAAGTCACGTACATGGCTGACACACAAGAGGCTTTTCATCAAATTTGTTAACTCTGCACCTGATTTAGTTCGGCACAATGCGTTTGAACATCGCCATTAATCATTTCAAAGCTGGACGTCTCCGCTTGGCAAATCCACAAACAAATAGAGTATATCAGTCTAAACCTGCCTCACACGCAAACAACAAGATATTCCCTTAAGAGCCATTTAGTAGCATTAGTGGGGAATCTGATTAGAGCTCATCAGATTAGTATGTCAAAGAAAATACCTCGTACAGTTGCATAAATCAGAGCGAACAGCAGCAGGCTGGTCGGTGTTTTACAGTTACGTGAGGCTTCAGATCAGATTCTGCTGTGAGATATAAATCGCCGGCTCTGGAAAGGACACAAGAACGTCAAGGTAGCAGGAGAGAGAAAGGCAGGAAGACACAGAGAGAGGACGACAACAATGGAGAACCCAGAGAGAGAAAGTGATGTGTTGGCGAGGCATGTCCTGTTGATGTCTTGTCACACCAGCTCAGTCTCTGTATTTAGATTCACAGCAGGACTTTCCTGTGTCCCCAGCAGACATCGTTACGCAATGTTTGCAAGGAAAAGAGAGTGGGGAAGCGGGACAATCACAGGCAAATGATTATCCACATACTTGCAGCGTGCGATCATGTTTTGCAGATGTGCTATGATCATTTGATCTGCAGTCAGATTTCAGGCAAAGGGAAGACTTCTTCACCTGCGGTTTGGGATGAAAACAGATCATATTGCGCCGCTTGAAGTATCTGCGGTCACATTCCTGATGGCCGTGATTAAAGCAGATCAACAACACCGTCAACATCTCCTGTTTGCATGCCTTGCTGTTTGCAGACAGGTCTTGTTTTGCCTGTTTTTTTTTTTTTTTGTTTTTAGATTAAAGCCAACATTTCATTTCCAAGTCACATCAAAGAGAAGATAATTACAGCTTATTAGTTTTGCTTCAGAAAAGAGGAATGCAGGAAAATATGTTGGAAAAGGAAGAATTTCTTCATAGCTGACCAACATCCATCAAATACACTGACAAATGTAGTTATCCATCTGCTGTCCTCACATAATTAGCTGTGTGGCTGCAGCTGTCTGATAATAAAGAGAACTTGTTACGTGGTTGGAGAGATACTTAAGAGGTGCCGGGGCTTTCATTAGGCTTTGGTTGAAGGGATTGTTAGCCATGCTGGTAGTTGTTAATTGCTGCTCAGGAGGCTTAAGAGTGTAGTGTAAAGCTTTATATGTGTGGGTGGGGAAGAACAAGAGTTATTCAGGTTGAAGCCATTGTCAAAGGGGCCAAAGCAGGTCATTGTCTCAGCTGTTCCTTGTTTGAGATAATTGTTTGTCAAGGATGAAAGCAAGTAAAGCATTCCTCCTCTAGTCAATCTCGTGAATTACTGATAATAATGTATGAAAAATATGATTGCATTGGTATCAGAATTGATAGTTGTGTGATATTTTTTATGTGTTCATAAAGTGGGAATGTAATAAAGAGAAAAAAAATCTGTCTTTTGTGTAGGAGAAGTTACAACTAACTCCAAACATTCCTTGTTTTGGACCAAGTTCTGAATTTAATGACCTCCATCCATTAAACTTTAGATCGTGCTGCGTTAACTGTACCTTGGATATATCAATTTGATATTCTTACTTGTTGTTTAGCTAGTAAGAAACTCTCATCAGTGGTTCTACAGAAACAATTAAAGTAAATAATGTTCTGCCAGTGCTGTAAACATTTCCAGTTTCAAACAGGCCTTTCTTTTATTTCTGTTATTTTTACAGAAGATAAGAATTCTTCCTATTTCCCTTTACATGCACCATTAGCAGATAAAGCCATCTGACCAACCACAAAAAGCAGACATATGAGTGAAAAATATCTCATATAAGGGTGTTTGTACCTTCAGGTGAACAAAAAACACGTGATTTAACCAAGACAAAAAATAAGATAATGATTCCTCATGCATTCTCTTTTTATACACACAAAATCAATGTGGAAAAACACATTACAAGGGCCAAGATCTGATTTTGGATATTTCATTTGAGGCAGTGGCATGGGCTTGAAGGTCTCTACTGCTTCTCATGTTATGTTGTCTTGCATCTTGCATCCTACGTGTACTGTAAGCTCCTTCCAACCAGACTCTTGTTCTTCCTCTCTTTCTTTCCCTTCTTCCTCTGATAATGTCTTCTTGCGTTTCTTGCCTGAATCAGTCACACTGCATGTTCATAATAGCCGATGTGATATTTCCATTGCTATCTGAGGTTGTCGTTACAATGATCAAGATTGGACAGGACATCATTAAGGATGTTTATCCACTTGCATGGTTTTTGCATCACAACTATGCAGATGATAGTCTGCTGTACCTACTAATACTTCCAAATTACCTACAGGTTCAGTTCAAATCTCAATTTTCCCCTCTGACAAATCTAAAGTTGAAGGAGCACCACCTTTCACCAAAGGGTCACCAACTCTGTTCTTTGAGATCTCTTTTAAATGCCTGGTTCATTGATATTGTTTGGGCAAATAAAACCCTTTTCTTTTGAAGCCACCTGTGTTCCTCTTCCTTTGCCAGCTTGGTCCCTCACACAGGGAAACATCTACAACCTGCAGTATGGTTGCAACTCTTTGTTGGTCTACCCAGCCATAAATCTTTGGTGTCATGAATAATGACCACTTATCCATCTTTGACCATGTACATTCATGTTTCCGTCACCAGACAAAAGAATTGACAATTATCTGACAGTATACTTCACAGCTCATTCCAGAAGCCATAGCTAACTTTTGCATCAACTCTTGCAATGCTACACTGAGAATGTACTGACTTGGCCTGCATTAAGAGACACATGTTATACCAATGGCTCCCCATGTAAGTGTCTACCTACAGAGTTACTACACTGCACCCTTTATCTCAACACCATTTTGGAGCTTCTTCATGAGAACAATGTCTCTGATTGTGTGAGTTATTGACCACATGAGGTAGTGTTATAGTCTGTTGTCATTTGTGTTTTTACGATGTAAGCATGAGCTGAGATTGACTGTAGAGTAGCAGTATTCCTTTCTACCTGTAAGAATCTCCCTTAAAGCTGGGGTAGATAATCTTGCTCAGACATGTTTTGTTTTTTTTATCTAGGTGAAGTGGTTCCTTTTTCTGATACATTTTGTAATCATGAACAATAAGAAATATAGTTAGAGCCCTCAGTTTACTGTAAATCTGTAAAAAAAAAAAAAAAAGGGACCAATTCAAATGTTCGGACCGAAATGGAGTCGTTCATTTATTTTATTTCGTAAGTTTCTTCTCCCGGCTCCTCTCCTCCCCCTCCCGCAGCGCATACCTGATAGCCACACTTTGCATATAAACAGCGTGTTAGGAGGAAAATACAAAATCGTGAAGAAGAAACTCTGAATGCAAACATGGCTGAGAAAATGCAGGAAGGATTTCACCGACCCTCCTCGGTTTATTTGCCTCCTCCCGCTAAATAGCTGAGAAAGAGAAAATTGTTGGTGGAAAAAGCTGCGAATTAAAAAGCCTTGGATCACGAAAGGAGTAAAACCAGACGGGGAGGAGCCAAGACAGGATGCCTTTTTCAAATCTTGCTAGCTCCCCAACATTACATACAGCTTTAAATGGAAGTGTTTCCTTTCTACTGTCCTCTTGTGCATGCTCATGATGGGGGATTTTGGTCCTCTGAACATTATGCTACTTTTATCTACTTTTGATGGCAGTAATGCAGTTCTTCTCTCAAGAAGGACTTGCAGCTCATATGAACTGCTTACACCAAGGTACTAAACTCAATTATTTACCAAAGAGATAATTTTTTTATTTTTTTTTGCCACACTGCACAGAATACATATGTATTTATATATTCAGCCCAAGTTGACATAGAGATTAATTCAATAAATTAAGGTTGATGGAAGATTTATTTATCAGTATGTTTAAACTGCTTTAGTTACAGTGACCATGTGAGGCAGATGCTGAAAAAATTCTTCAGAGTTGCAGATTGGGTGGACATGACCTCAAGTAGGCGACTTGAACATCGTGTACAGACTGTAAGTGTGAAGTTGCATCTTGCAGACATGTTTGACATGTCAGCACTGATAAACGTAAAAGGAAAAGAACACTGTTCTCAGCAGTGAATCTTCACAGTCTCAGAGCAAAGAAGGAAAGGACGGAAACATTCGCAGTTGGCAACAAACTTAAAGAACTTGTACTTTCTATAAGTATTTTTATGATGGAAATTTGCTGTTTTAACAACATTAAGTCATAAATTACAAGTGTTTCTAAACAAATAAGGATGCTTATTTGAAAGTATAATTACTCATATTGATACGATTGTGAAGTGAGTACTTTACTGGGACTCTGCATGAATATTTTGACATAATGTGTCTAGAATAACTTCCACTATGACTTTATTTTAAGGACTTAACTTGTAAATAACCCTAATTCACACAGAAACACCTTTTTCTATATTTCTTTTTCGTATAAAATAACAAATTGGGCCAAAAGCAGTTTGAGTCATTAGTAGGAAAAATATTACAATTTATTTGCTTTGATACTTTTTTTTTCACCCTTCATTGGACTAAGCGGTTAGGAGGATTTTTTTTTTATCCACATGTTTCTGTTAGTGGTCACTGTGTTTCCCATGACAGTCATTACTCCCATGAATTGTGCTTATGAACTGCGGTATGTTTGCAGCAGGCTTGATCTGAAGATATGATGGAGCAAACAGGTGAAAAAAAAGGAGATTTAAAAAAGACAAAATCTGTCTAAATCTTAAGTGTTAACTCTACATTTTGTTCCTGATGTAAAACGGAATGAGCGACGGCGTCTCAGCAGAGAGCAGGCGGCTTCCACATCCAATCCTCAGGCTAAAGTTTCATGTTAGCATTTCAGTGTGAATCAGGATGATTGTCAGATGTGATGGGTGCAAGTGAAGAAACATAGTCAGCTGAAGTTTGAACCAGGTGGTGTAGCAACTTTTTTCATTTCCTTCATATTGTTTGCATCAAAGCGTGGTCATATTTTAGCTATATTATCTCTGCTTAACTGTACCTTCCTAATGCCACTGATTCGTTATTTCCAAAAATCTTTAGATATTAATTAAGCAGTTATGAAATGAAGTTAACTCTACATTTCTTCTTGAGAAACAAATTATATTTTAAATTCCTCGTAAAATAAACAAATAAATAACTTTGAAGTATTGCACATCTTTTTCTGCCTATGCGGTCTCACAGGAAATTCACTCTAACAAGTTATTATCAAATAATATTCTCAGTTATTCAACATGAAAGCTCAAACAAAATGAAAACACTGATTTTACCAAAACTCATTTTATCTGACATTATCTTGCCCTGAAGAAATTTTATTTTATGTTAAGCATATTTTAAGTTAATTATGGAAAACCTGCTGTTATTTTACCTATTTTGAGCAGTTATTGCTCTTTAGCAGTAATCAACAGACCACTGATTTACCTTTTTTTTTTCTTTCTATGCAGCTGTAGAACAAATAAAAACACTGAAAGGAGGGCACTTTTGGCTAAGAAAATTTTACTTCACATCTTCACTTGCTTCATAATACAACTTCAGTATTATAACAGTTTATTAGTTTTGTCATGTGGGGAGTTTTTTCCTGCTTTGTGTTGTTGTGAAACAGTTCAGCATAATACTGCCAACAGGTGGTGAAGTTACTGATGTGAACAGAAGCTGGTAAAAACTTTAGATTAAAGTCTATTTCCCTAAATCTTCAACTGAGGACGATCGTCACATCATTTATAATAAATTAATTAGTTTCAGTTGTTTCACATTAATTTTAAATAACATACTGCAATAATGAGCATTTATTAAACATACTAGTAGGCATGTTTTACACCCTACATGGAACATTATTTAACAGCCGTATAAACATAACCTGAAAAAACTGGACAAATACTTGACACAGATGACAAAAAAAGATCTAAAAGAAAAACAACACATTGGAGCTTTCATAAGATAATATATAAACACATGCAGACAAGTGTACCTAAACACACACTCAAACAGATACTCAGACATCGATACACAGTAACATGAATGTGCTGAGTGTGCAAAGCCGCCTTGACCCAGTGCCTCTGACTTATGTAGCACCGGTGCTTGTACAGTACAGAGCTGTCAAGCATACATAAATATGCACACGCACTCTTGGAAACATACAGCATGCATGTACGCCTTCTCAGAGTCAAAGCAGCGCCAGCTGCGATAAGGCTGCGTGCGTTTGTACTGTTTCACCAGCCACTTAATCCCCGTCGGCCAGAGGAGGACGACGCGAGACAGAGCACAGATATGAGAATAAGACACAGAGAGCCCACTGATGATTTTAGCAGAAGCTTTATCTCAAGCTTTGTTTTGGATGCAGACGGTTTATCAGCAGCAAACATTCAGGAAGAGGAGTGAGGCAGTGAGAAAACAGCCTTGGTCACCCTCCAGGGAGACGCTCTGAGTGGATCCAGACGGTGCTTCTGCAAAGTGCTGGTGGAAACTATTTCTATTCTTCTCTCATTTCTTCTTCCATCTCTCTCTCTCTCTCTCTCTCTCTCTCTCACACAGTTCATTAAGTGCCTCTCACCCCAATTGCCCCTTTTCTTCCCTCTTTTTCTAGACATATCATTTTTCCCTCCCTCCATCTCACCTCAGTTCACCTCATGCTCTGCTTCTTAACTTCAATTCAGCTCTGATGATAGAGGCTGGAGATGTTTGAGGCTAGAAGAGGAGGAAGAGTGGATGAAGGAAGGTGGGGGTAAAAACAACAATGAGTCCGTGAAGGCTGGAAGGAAAAGTGGGAAAAGGGAGGAGGATGCAGTGAAGGAATGATGCAAGGGAAGTGAAAATATGCTGGTGGATGGATGAAAGAGATGGAGTGATGGAAAGTTGTGTCAGAGCGAGAAGATGAAGGGAATTGAGGGTGGGATGGGAAAAAAGGGAGGTGGGAAAAGGAAGGGAGGGAGAAAAGGAAAACTGGGACAGCAGAGTTCAAATCAGTCCAGACCAAACAGAGAGAAAAAAAAAGGAAAGTGATGCAGACAGAGATAAGAACATGTTTATTCTGAGTAACGGTCAAACACACTTAATCAAGAGGCGTACACACACAAAAATATGCATTTAATCCAATATAAAACGAATGTACAGAGAGAGGGGTGAGCTGAGGATACACTGGAACCACGTGGGTCTCCTGGTAGCTGCAGTCAAGCTGTTCAATATGCAACACTGTGAGTCTACGAAAGTCACTGCAGCATGGAACACTGCTTCACAGGAGCCATGCAGAAGCTCACAAAATGTCACCTAATTACTCTCATATTTCATTACAGCAGCCTGTTTGGGCAATCTGGGGATGCGGTGAACCAAGGCCTTGACATGAGTCTCGGTGCATCCTCTAACAGGCAATTGAGCAAACACTGAGGGTTGAAGTCCTAAGCTTGATTGCGATACGGCAATGGATTGATTTAATGCATAATGATTGCATGTTTGCACACAACAGTATCGCATGATCGTGTGCCCAGCTCAAAACTTCCAACAAGGTAAGAGAGAATCTGATGCGAAATAACCAAAAAAAAAAAACAGTTTGGTGAAAAAGGACCAAACAAGTCAAGGGCCACAAATCTTGTATCACACAACAAGTGAGGTTGACTCACAAGCAGGAGTTATAGGCATTCAGTTCACAGTCAGAGTAAGTGAAGGGTTAAGGGCAACTGGACTTTTCTGAGTCTCTTAAGATGTTTCACCTCACATTTGAAGAGGCTGTTTTAGTTGTGAGGGACTGGTGGGAAGTTTCAGGAGATACTTTGAGATCATGTGTTAATGTGTTGTGAGATGTTCCGCACTCATGCGCAAGTTAGACAGCTCATTATGTGGTAACAAGATGCGCTTAATTACGACCGAATGTTCATGACCAGAAGTGTGTGTGTAGGTGTGTAGTTCGGAGTGAAGAAGATGGAGATCGGAGCAGGAAAACAGTAGAGAGCGATCACTTTTTATGCCAGTGCACCTCCGAAAATAAAGGAGAACTCTTCAGTAGATGCAGCCTGTCATTCTTTTTATTATATATGCCACCCCTCCTTCCTCCTGAGAACGGAGTGAGGACCCGAGAAAATTAGCTCCGGAGTTCTGGAACAACCACTAGTCACGTCGGTCGTCCCGGGAAGACACGGATCTTCTTTTTTCCTCTGACCACAGCTGGAAGAGAATCCGGAAACGCTTAACACATGCTTGCCCACTTGTGAGTTACCTTTTAGTCAATTCACTCAGTAGAACACTATATGGGATCATCTTCAGTCCCCACGCTCTTCAGTTACCAAGAACACCTCTGGCTAGCTAGCTACCACTAGTTAGCCAGCTCAGAATTAGCTTAAATGCGTTAAGGCTTTAGTTCCTGCCCATAGAGGGCTGATTGTTGTTGTTTGCTTTTCGGCTTGTCCCTCTGATGGGGTCACCACACCGAATCATCACACAGTTGAATGTTTGGCTCATGTTTCCCGCCGGATGCCCTTCCTGATGCAACTCACTGCATTTATCTGGCCTTGTGAACGGCCCTCAGAGAACAATCGTGTCCTCCTCGGGGCTGTGGCAGCGTAGGGGAGCAGGACTCAAACTGCAGACTGGTAAGTCACAGGACAATCAGCTCTACAACCTGAGCCATTACCTCCCCCTGGAGCACTGATTACAGGTATTTATTCTGTCAACGAGCTAAGTGTCTCACTAGCATCAAAAGTCAACAAGTAAAACAGAAGTCTTCCATTCGCCCGCTGTCCTCAGCAGTGCAGCTTATCGCTTCATGAGAAGGACCAGCACGCAGTGTCTGGGAAGCACCCACACTAGGAGAGCATTGATGGAGCCTGATGTTTATGTGTTCTGTTGCCAGCTTCATCACTCAACACTAGAAAGGAGGGTCAAGTATCTGGGAAATGGGCAGGGTCCCCCCCACCTCATGGTGTTACAGTTCACTCGACCAGAGGTGTGGCTGCATCACAGGCTCCATTTATGGGAGTTTCTGTGAGTCTGTGCTGCAGCCAGTTGGGTGTCATCACAAACATTTGTTCCGTCTGAACGTGACCCCCTCTTCGGCAGCTCACTCTAGTTTTTTTCATTCTTCTGGGTTTGCGCCGCACTGGGATGCTGGTTTTGATCCACGTTTTATTGCCACTCTGCGTGGCATGTACATCTATCTCATGCTAAACATGTTGTACAGAAGGAATTGACTGAAAGGCAACTTGCTCCCTGAAGGGGTGGAACTAGGTACATCACATGTTTGCCCCACCTCTCAGCTGGGTACAGTAAAGAACGGTAATCAAACTGAGGAATGATGGTGATGATTGAGATATTTATGTGCTAGCAAGGCCTCACACTATTGTCACGTCATTTGCCTAAAGGTGTGATTAGAGGTGTCTTCAAGCAAGACCCATAGTGTATGTGTATGTATGTGTTACATACAGTAAATAAAAGCTACTTGATATAGGTGTTACTGAACGTCTACTTAGAATGGGCTCAAAAATTATTGATCATTATCTGAATAACTTAACTGCTTCCATAAACCGGCATTGTCTCACATCGTCAAGTCCACTGAGGGCCATGTTAAGCTTAGCTAATACTGATATATTGCAATGTTATATGTGATACTGACAGGTTCATTAAATATGATTGCTATAAAATAAACCATGGAAAGGCTATACAACAAGCACACACGTCATGTTTACATACAACATGCAGGTTGGACATCTGTCTGAGTCATGTCATTCCCTTCTTTTCCAGTTGACGAATCGAATGAAGTAATTCAGTATTATTTATAAGCCATACTTTTTCCACGGTTGGATATTTTTTCATAAGGTATCAAATCTAATTGAAAAGCACCAACAGTCATCTGCTAAGGCTTTGAAGTTGGAAACGTCTCTTCTCTCGTTTTCCAAATATGACATCAAATTATATTGAAAACAAGCATATGACAACTGATCACTGAAAAGGGACTAAATATTCAAACAAACTTAAGCTGTTTTGTTCGTTTGTTTTGTTGATCGGTGCAGGTGTGGACCAAACCCTTTTGCCCAGTTTTAGAGGAATGTTATGGTCCTCCAAAGAACATCATAAATATTGTTAATGCAAAATTCAGTATTTCAAACCAGATTTACTTTTGTTTTAAAAGTTCAAAAATGTAACAAAAAAATGTTCACTCCACGATTGTTAAGAGCTCCTACCCTGAAGTGTCCGTTACCCCAATCTGACGCCACTGATCACATTATAAGTGTTATGGTGTGGTTGTTTTGTTGCTGGTAGTCTTAGTTCAGGTTTACCGCCTTGTGCTGTATTTTCCTTGTGTTTCCTGTGTAGCCTTTTTTTTCCCCATTAGTTAGTTCAGCAGGGTTTAGTTTGCTCATCCATTACACCTATGTCTTGATATATTTTCTGTGTATTCATGCCTCTCGATTTCAGCTGGTATTTGGTGGTTACCTCCATAAAGGAGGTTATGTTTTTATGTTTGTCTGTTTATTTGTGTTAAAGATAACTCAAACTTATGGAAGAATTTTCATGAAATTTTCAGGAGTTTTTGGAAATGTCAAAAGGAAGAAGTGATTTAAATTTGGTGGTGATTGGATCAAGGAATTTTTAAAGGATCAGCTAAGTGGAAATATACATTTGCCAACATATTTGTCAGCGCTGGATGAAAACCAAGAGGAAAAGAAAGGCGTGCCCACAGCTGCATACCTCTACAGATGTCAGCATATTCCGAATCACTGACTCACGTCTACCTGTTCTACGCAATAAGCAGAATTATCACTCGTTCATTTCTCTTGTTTGAAGCCTATGAGTTACACCCCAGCTTGGGGCTTTTATGTGTGAGGATTGAACACTATCTTTTTGTTGTTGTTTTTCCTTTTTGGCTGTTTACAACTTCCCCTATTTTATCTCCTACTGTAATTTCCTGCTGCTGCTGTCACCGACACCAAGTAGCACAGCCTGACCTGATATGACCAGAACCACAGTGGATTTTAGATTAAAGATAGTCTGAAAAACTGGAGCAGCAACCAGATTTGCCAATGTTAATATGAAGGATGCTCGTACTTTATATTATAAATAGTATCTGAAGTTATTTTAGTTATGTGTTGTGTAAAAAGCTTATCTTTGTGCAACAAGTATGGACCAAATGGACATCTGTGTAATCTGTGCTCTGTATCTGATCACTGCTGGCCGCTCTAGAGGACAAGGGATTGGTTTACATCAGATGTGCAGCAACATAGCAGCACATTCTCACGCAAACATGGTAAGAGCATGAATGCTCTTGATATAAAAAGAGCCAAAGGTTTTAAATTTTAATGAATCTCAGGGCAATATCGTTACAAAAAAGATAATAAATTGGAAACATAAGCTAAGCCGACTTTATTTATGGAAGCACTTTACGACAACAACCACCGAACAATGTGCTGAACATAAACAACTAAATCATAAAACATTAAAAGATAAAATAGATACACAGTAAAAAGACAAAAACTAAAATTAATGAAAAGGTATAAATAAAAACAAAACAAGCAATAAAAGTAAACTGGGTGAAACACTGGCGAAAAGAGGTGGGTTTTAAGAAGGGATTTACAACCAGGCAGAGAAGTTTGCCTGTCTGACCAGCAATCGGAAAAGGCCCTATTCCCTCTGAGGTTCCTCCAGGAAAAGCTGATCTGATGACCAGAGGCACTGGGAGGGGAAGTACATCTGTAGCAGCTCAGAGTGGTGGGCCGGTGCAAGGTCACTTAAAGACTTAAAGACAAATAAAAGGATTTTGCAGTGAACCCTAAAAGGAACATAACAGAAACACAAAACATAAAACACTTAAAGGGGTCAAATGTGAACTAAAGAAACTGCAGAGTCAAACTAAAATAGTCAAAACATAAAACCCAAATCTAAAGTTCAGCCTGTCAAACAGCTCATAAATATCTTATCTCTGATAAATACTGGCATATTTGGACTCAAGTCATATCTTCCTCTCTTTGGGAGTTTTTTTTTTTTTTTTTTAATTTAGTATGGCGAGTTAACAAAGGAAAAACTAGAACCTTGTTCCCTCTGAACAGAGATGGACATATTGACTAGATCCAGATAACAGGCAGTTTAAGGGACAGAAAAAAAAGGGGAACAAGAGGGAAAGAGGTAGAAGAACATCCACACACTGCTACGTCTTCACACAGTGATTAGTTATTTGCTGTTGTATTAATGTTTCTAATATCACATATGCTAGTTGCACCATCACCCCGCTTGACATGCCTAATTAGAAGTTGGCAAAAAGTAGGGAAGCTTACAGATCCCACCGCACACCAGCAGCTTCTTCTCTTTGCTGGATAAAGGATGGGACTTATTTACAGTTTGATTTAGACTGTAAAAAATAATGTGTGGTCTGTCCAGTTAGAAACTGTTTTGTTTCAGTCAGAGGAAGGGTGAGATGCAGAAAAAAATGCGGTTAATGGTTTTTCCATTTGAGAAAAGTTCTGACACGCTATAATTTGTGATTTTTGCTATATTGTACTTGCTTATTAACTGCAAGCACAGCCAGCTGTTTGCAAACATGCACACACATCGGTACTCACCGGGCGGTTGTCCTGAGGACAAGTAGGCAACCAGCGACAAACCCGCGGTACGGTTTAGCCGCCGCATGCCCAATGTTCGATCTGCCATCAGTCTGTTATTAGGGGTGCACACCTGATATGGACGCTAATGCTTCAGGCAATATGCTGTTCACTTACCGTGGGTTGCCATGTTGGTGTTCAGGTCGCTTAAGAACCGAACGTGTGTCGCACTGCAGCAGTGACATCATCGTCACATAGCGCGTTGAAACGCCCCATCACAGCATATTATCATGTTTATTTCTTTGTGTAAAATGTTGATTATCAGGATGTTGGGGTTGTGTGACTGTATATCATTCTGGGTTGTATCAGTATGTTTAGTTGTTAGACAGAACAACTGTTATGGAAGAAAAAACATATTTTCATGGATAATTGGGAAGCTTCCTGTTAGGGGAGGAGCTTCTGGTTAAAAAGGAGTTCACTCTGACTTGTTCGAGGTGGCGAGTAGGTTGGATTGAGTTGCAGAGCTGGAGTTGAGTGAATGTATGGTGAGAAATCCTTGTAAATATTGTAAATATTGTACATATTGTACATATTGCACGGAACCACTGTACATATTGTTGCACTTGGGAAGAGTTGGTAATAAACCACCTTGTTTTTATTATAAATGTGAAGCACCAGCTCAATACGAGCACACTACTTCACTTTTTGCAGCAACTGAGAAGGAGAAGAAAGATAGAGCACTGAACACGGGAGGCAAAACAACGCGCGTCATCGGGACAGGACACGGTAACGAGCATGCACAGAATGACCGGAATTAACTTAGAGCAGAATGAAGGTTTACATGACAGAGAAATTAAATAGTTCAGAATTAAAATGCAAATAAACCATCCACTTACATCTGAATTAAATTTAATTGCAAATAGAAATTTGCATTAGAAATTAAGTGTTTACATGGTCATTTTTTATCAGTTTAAAGCGGAATTAACTTTTAATCGGAATTAAACAGGAATTAAAATTCCCATGTAAACGTAGCAAATAATGAAAATTTTTGTGTACTGGTCCATTTGATCAAAATATAGAGCAAGATCATAGAAATGCATTCTAGTTTCTACCATCTATCTTGTTTCACTATGTGAAAGCAAGGAGGAAACTGAACATTAGAAATACCTGCGGTTCCACTCAGAAAGGAGGCTAGATTTTTGACTGGACTGTCTGGCATCTCACAGCCATTTCAACATGTTGTCTGAGTCTGGCTGTTACAAGACAACTTAGTTACAAATATCTCCAAAAACGTCTTAGATTGATTAGGTATCGGTTGAAGTTGTAGATAGCAATCAAAGTAGGTGTTTCCCGTGGTTGTATTTGCCTTTGGCCCTATAATGACTAAATCTAACCTTGTTAAACATTCTACATACATCCCAGGAGCAGACAGGAGATCGTTGATGGATGTTAATGCCAGACTTTTCTCCATCATGGACATAATCTTGTTTGCCAGAGAAGCACAAATAATAAGTGATTAATATTAGTAAAAAGCTCCACAAACAATGGGTAACTTGTCAAAAGGCCAGTTTTGGTACTTGTCTGTTATTTTTTAATTTAGTGTAGTTCTGGTACTGGCTTCTGGCCATCTGGAGACACTTCTGTTGTATGAATGCTGTGTGAATATAAGTATGGTTCGGGTGTGGTATTTTCTGCTTCAGCAGGTTTCCAGTCCTCTCAGCTGTTCCTCATCATCACCAGAGCTGCTTGGGACCCATCTGATGGCCATCACCTCACCTTAAAAAGTGCTTATCTACTCTATTTAATGTTCGTAAAATTGCAAGTATCTAGTTCCTCAGACGTTTCCTATGTTGTTATTCTAGTTTGTGTCCTCCATTTACCTCAACTGGAGCCGACGGAGAGACTATTTCTAGAAACCATTAAACTTTCCTACACCAAACCCTTGAACTAACCTGCTGGTCTGCCAACACAGTTCCCAAATGCTCCTTTAAAATCTGGACTAACTGGATTCAATAATTCCAAAATTTGTTGTAAGTATTGTAATCAAAGCTTAAGAGTTTTCCAGTGGCTTGTCTGCTTGTCTGGGCTTAACCCTGTTAAACTTTTGATATATCTTTCCTTTTCTTTGCCTTTTGTAAGAAGCATTTCAAACTCTGCTAAAATGCCTGTTTCTGTGTTGGTTTCCTCAACATTTCTTTTCCCAATTCACAAATAATCAGGGTATTCAGGTACCCAAGTCAGAAATAAATAAATGGAATCATTCCATTTTAAGAAGTAGTTTATGTATTTTTCATTCATTCCTTATCCAAACCGCTTAGTCCGATTAAGGGTTGGGAGGATGCTGGAGCCTATCCCAGCAGTCTTAGGGCGGTGGCAGGATATGAAGCTGTACAACTCACCCTTGCTTTGTACGGTCGAGGCCGTAGGCACAGTCCTGCTCTGCCTTTTCTTCTCATATCATTGCAACAATGGGTGTTCATGCATGCGTAAAAAAGCACATCATTATGCTACCTTTTTACGTTACTGCACTTTGCCAATGATCTGGCATGCTCACCAGAGGGATGATGCTGATACAGTCTTTAACAATTTTCAGTGTCTTTCTTTTGAGGAAAAACATCAATATGCTTCTAGTTTTGTTAACCTACAAAGTTAATAGTCTGGGGGCTATTGAATCATTTAGCTTTGCAAGATTTTTCATGATGTCATGATTGTGTTAGATTAAACAGGCACTTACCTGCCGACACATTTAAATTACATTTTGTGTCCAGCGTAATTTTTGACTGCCTGCCCACCAACCTGTAAAGCTCTCGCCACATGCCTGATAAAACAATAATAAAACAATTATAATAATAATGGCCCTGCGATGGACTGGCGAGCTGTCCAGGGTGTACCCTGCCTGTCGCCCAAAGCCAGCTGGGATAGGCTCCAGCTTCCCCGCGACCCTGAATTGGATTAAGCGGTTTAGAAAATGAATGAATGAATGAATAATAATAATGCTTATAATGCATTATTTTACACACTTTACATCAAGAAATCAGAAAGAATTACAAATTAGAGATATGAAAAACAAAAGGTCATGCTCAAAAGAAATGTTATGAGTCCTTTTCATGTCTGAATTATGGAGCAGGGTAACAGGAAGGACATTCCACAGACGTGGGACAACAACAGAGAAGGCCCTATCTCCCATGGTGCTCAGCGTTGTCCTGGGAATGAAGAGGTGGTTTGAGTGAGACGAGCAGTGGGAGCGTATTGTGGTTGGTGGGATTAGTAGTGTATTGTGGTATGGAGGGGTGTTACCATTTAGTGAGTGAGAAGGGAGACCTTATATTTATTCCTGAATAAGGTAGTAAGGCAGTGAAAAGGAATGAAGAACGGGTGTAATATGTTAATATCTTTGTACTCTCATCGGGATCCCAGCTGCAGAGTTCTAGATGTATTGGAATTTGTCTTTTCTCTTGCTGGAGATCCCAATGAGAAGTGTGTTGAAAAAAGTCCAGTCTGGAAGATAAAAAAAAAAGGTCTGGGAAGAGTGGGGAAGAAGATCTTGCTGTGGTAGGGATCCATTTTTACTCCAAGGTTGGAGACAGATGACGATATTGCGACCAATACAAAGTATTGCTGGTTATGCACGATGTCAGAGCCTGGTGAAGAGGTGCCAAATGCGATGGTTTCAGTTTTTACATTATTTAGCTGGATGACATTTGTGCTTGATCTCTGTTTTTGTCTCTTACAGACAGATGGTGGGAGTGATGATGGTGACAAGGATTGGGATGAAGGCAGAGATGGACCTGTGGTTTTGATGTACAGTTGTGTGTCATCAGCATAGCAATGGAATGAAGCGCCATGTTGGCTGATGACTTAAGTGGAAGGAGGTCGATAATAAATAGAATAAGGCCAAGGATAGATCTGTGAGGGCTCCGACAGGTAACTGGTAACAGGTAACAGGATTTTGGTCCTTTGTTTCCAAGCCAGATGTCCTCTGTTCTATCTATGAGATGTGACTGGAACCAGCTGAGGAAAAGCTGACTGAGGAGAATGTTGTGCTCAGCTATGTCAAATTCAGCAGATAAATCAAGGTGAATGAAGAGAGAGAGAGAGCCTGTATCCTTTCTCATCAAGAGGTAATTTGTGACGCCTACCAAAGCCATCTCCATTCTGTTGGCAGAGCAAAACCCAGAGTGGAATTTTTCACAAAGATTGTGTTGTTTGAGATGGTCTTGAAGTAAGGCAGCACTTTCTCTGATACCTTGAAACCTGTGGTCTGATATGATGTCGGGGTCAGGAGTGAGTTTTTCAACAGTGGTCTAATGATGGTACATTTTAAAGCAGGAAGAACACGGCCAGCTTGGAAACAGCTCAAACATGACATTACGGTCACCTCCATTCTTATTTTTAGCTGTCTGATGCAATCCTGAAGCAACCACTCGCATCATGTGAGAAGTGGGAGTTGTGTGATTTGAGTGGCCTTATTGAAAGTCACAGTTTCATCCATTGTTCATCTCTGTCAGTGGATTTCTGCACCCCACAAGGACAACACGTCATTGTTACATAAGTATTAGAGTAGATTAGTGGATTTTATTTGGATTTTTTATTTTTATTCAAACTAATTAGTATGTATACACTTTTCAATATTTCAATATTTAATTTAATTATGATTCTGATTATGTTTCCACTTGCTTTTACAAGTTCCTTCGCACTTTTTGCCATTCAAGCATGTGAATAATTATTTGAATTCAAGCCTACAACCTTTTCAAGAAACAAAAATAAAACATCATAGTCCAACCCCTGGGCTCTGCCTCTACCTGGAGTGATTATTAGATACAAACCTCTTCAGCATTGTCAGCATGATGTAGACGTGATACAGCTCAGTGATGATCCTGCTGAATCTGAGGCATCCTGCCTGACAGCAGGCCGTTCCTGCCTAAGCCTGATTCACTTGGGTTGAGATGTAATACTTAACATGGAGGGCATATTCTTTCTAATGGTCATAGAAATGCTGCTTGCCTGTTCTACATTTTTCACACGCAGCACAAAAAAAAAAAAGCAGGGAAAGTAATAAGGGCAAGAAAGTGATGAAAATAAATGAAGTGAATGGCTGCATCTAAGAGTAAATTATAGCCTTTTGAGCTCAGCCAGCATTTCTGTGTGTTATAATTTATACTTATGACTCATAGCTCCTAAGACTTGTGTTGCTTTAATTGCTAAATATTTCTCTCATGCCCCTGTGCTTTTTCTTTTATGTCATATGCATAAATGGGGGTGTTTTATACACACACTGTGCGTATTCATACACAAATAGGTGTAAAACCAATAAAGGTTCTGCAGGAGAAAATATATTTCATATGGATGTGGAAGTCAAGTGCAGAAAGGATCATTCTGCTCTGAGATGGGAACTTTACATACAAATGTAATGTAAATCTGAACCACTCAGTAAAATGATCAACTCAAACAAATTGATATAGTTGTGGGGTTTTTACTAGACTTTTTTAAAAACTGGTAGTGACTTCAGACACACACATTCACAAGGACAGAAAAATAGATTTCTTGAACAAAAGTCGCCTCAGAAAGGGAGCAGCGCTTTGTGCTTGAAAGAAAGTGACAAATTACTCGTATGTGCACTCTTGGCTTGATTAGAGTTAATCGCCTGAAGGCTAATATTAAAATTTCACCATCTCCCAAGAAGGAATAAATTCTGTCCACACAGGGGTTGGGATACAGAGCTGGTAAACATTGTGCTGCCTGAACATCATCCTGACAGCACTGTCACTGTGAGCATCCGGACACTCGGATGTTTAGCTCGAAGGGCTTCTTTGCTTCTTATCAGAGGTTGTAGCCAATGGTAACAAATATTCTGCCTCATGTTGACTGTTTGTGTTCTGTGCGTAATCTGGAAGCTTTGTAAATTCTGATCCCCAAGTTTATACTTTTGTTTTTGTTTTTTTTTTAAACCTGTACTGTTTGTCTAAGTACAGTAAAGCAGGTGTGTATGTGTGTGTGGGTGGGCGTGGCGGCTGCTGTCTCATATCCTTTTCATTTTCACACACTCAGCAGTCAGCCCTCGTGTGCCTGCCCAACTGTCTGTCTGTCTGGATAAAGGGCTGTTTCCACGGCGACTCGTTTCCTTGACAACAGCCACCCCATCCTCATCCTCTCTTCTTCTGTTAAGTCTCTTGCCTCAATAATCTACCCCCAGCTCCCCCCGCCCCCCAATTCCTCATTCCACATCCACGTCTGTCATCTCACCCCATTTACACCCCAGCAAGCCCCATCATCTCCATTTCTGTTTCACACTTCATCCCCTCATCTCCTTCTCAGTCCTCCGGGGAGAAAAAGTGGAGGAGGTAAAAAAAAAAGCAGGGAACCATCCCTGGCATCATCCTCCTTTTTTCGGACTCCTGAAACTAATAAGAGAAGCTGGCGGAAAGATGGAGGTGGCAATTGGTGGAGGCTGTAATCCTCGGCACACCACTGTTTCAGTGACCCTATTTTCTTATCCTCTGAGCAGCCAGGAAAAAGGTGAGCTTTGTGCCAGAAAACACAGACACACACCCACAGTGAGAGATGGCAGGGGAACTGTGGCTGCGGGGCATACATCTGGCGGAACCGTGGGCCAGTGGACACGTGTTGGTGAAGGGAAGATGAATCGGGTCGCACAACACTGCGTAATGATCTCTGAGGGAATCGGAGGAGGGAGCAAATATCCTTCATGTCTGTGTCATTAACCCAGGCAGTGAATGGGTGTGTATGTGTGTGAGCATGTGTCCAAAGGGGGTTACTGCAACTTATCATTGGGCTCAGGTGTGATACCCTACATCCCCACCCATCACATGGACACATAGGGAACCATGGGATTTTCCTCCCCTCTGCCAGATGATGAGAGCAGATAAAGAGAAAGTGGGCCAAACAAACAGCCGTCGCCGCTGACGACCATTTTATCACGCAGAAAGAAAAGGAGAAAAATAAACACAGAGGCACATGCGTCCACATGCACAGCCATAACACCAGGACATGAATGGGATATCCTGTTTTTGTTGTGACTTCAAGCACAGTGAATAGAAAAGAAAAACAAATTAAAAGGGGGAAGAAAAAAAAAACCCAAAATAATTCAAGTCTCTCTGGCTCTGAAAACAACTTTCCATGAAGTCGAGGAAAAGGAGCGTTTTTAAGAAAGTTTTCTCTTGACCGTCGGTTTCTGCCAACCCAATCCCCATCTGTCTACATCACATGTATTCATCCAAAGACAACAGAGTGTTTTCCAAGAAACAACAGAATGTGAGAGACAGAAGATGGAGCTTTGGAAAGAACAACATTGGTCTGTGCATTAATATATCAGAGATTATTAATATTGCCTCAGGGACTATCTGGTTGTGTGCGTGTGTGTGTGTGTGTGTGTGTGCATGAGTTGGGTTCATCTCTATGCCTGTATGTACCCCAGTGTGTGGCTGAGTTACATTAACCTGTAAGAAAACGTGTGGCTACAACTTGCTGTTGTACTGCCAACGGACTTCCAACCTCAAGAAAAACACCCACAGCCAAATCTTCACTTAAGACACTCCACACTGTCTAAAACCAAGCAGTGAAAGGACGCCTTTCTTTAACAAAATATATATCAACCAACATAACTTTAGACCTCCTAATTGCCAGCCACATTTCCTGCTTTTATAGCAGGGTTCAGGCCTTTTCTTGAGCAATCTCTGGATATTCAGATGGAGAATAGGAAAAATAATCCTTCTGTCCCTGAGCAGGAAAAATGCCAGTAGCAAAAGTAGCAGCACATGTGGATTTGATCTGTTTTTTTTTTTTTTTTAAGTTCATGTAGTGACATAAAACATGCTTCACCAGACCGATTCCCTCTGCTATCATAGCAAACTTTACACTGACTCTTTTAACTCGAGCACACCACCGCCACTCCTACGCCAAGTGACCAGCGACAGGCCAAATCATCATCTACCTGGCACATTTCAGCCACTTTAATACACATTTGACACATCTGCTCATCATGCATTATTCAGAAAGCTACATTAGTAACTCTTGCTAAAGTGCTTACCAACCTGAGACAGTTTATATATCACTCACATCCCCGCAAGTATCAGGCTGATAAAAAAAAAACAAAAAAAACAGAACCAGTAAGTTACTTCTCTCCACCTCTTTAGTCATGGCCACAAAGGTCGCTCTGAGTTGTTTGAAGTGCTAGCTCAAATTTGAGCTGCTTCAGCAGTTTCAGCAAAGGTGGAGTGCAACTTCATGGTGGCATGAGATAAAGAGAGAATGTAAATTTGCTGTCAACACTATCATATTTAACAGAAGGGAACTTTTTAATTTAACCGTGGGTGTTGTGCTATTTTACTGCACGTCTCTCCTTAGATTAAATGGCACTTTTACATCAGACAGAGGCTTACAAGTGGAAAAAAAAAATCCATGGAAACAGTATAATAAGAAACCTTGGAAAAAGCTTTATGGGCTTTTTGTTGGGTTGATAAAGTATGAGTTTGGGGCATTAGTGTGCTAGAAACACACTAATGTTAAAACAGGAGGTGTTTAAGAGACAAGTTTAAACCTGGGGTAGGTAATGTTGGGGAGCAAGCAAGATTTGAAACTGGCGCCCTGTCTTGGCTCCTCCCCCTCTGGTTTTGTTCCTTGCTTGAACCAAGGCTTTTTTATTCGTATCTTTTTTTTTACCAATGATTTTCTCTTTCTCAGCTATTTAGCAGGAGGAGGCAAATAAACCAAGCCGGGTTGGGGAAATCCTTCCTTTTTCTCAGCCATGTTTGCCTTCAGAGTTTCTTCTTCACTACTTTGTATTTTCATCCTTTATATGCAGGGTGTGGCTATAAGGTATGCGCAGCAGGAGGGGGAGGAGGGGAGCCAAAAGAAGAAGCTTACGAAATATAAGTAAACAACTCCATTTCGGTCTGAATGTTTGGATTGGTCAGTTTTTACATATTTACAGTAAACTGAGGGGTCTAACTATTTTTCTTATTGTTCATGATTACAAAATGCACAGACTACTATCGGGACAAGGAACCACTTCACCCAGAGTGAAAAAATGTCTGAGCAGGATTATCTACCCCAGCTTTAAGGGAGATTCTTACAGGTAGGAAGGAATACTGCTACTCGACTGTCAATCTCAGCTCATGCTTACATCGTAAAAACACAAATGACAACAGACTATAAGACTACCTCATAAGGGTCAATAACTAACACAATCAGAGACATTGTTCTCATGAAGAGGCTCCAAAATGGTGTTGAGATAAAAGGGTGCAGTGTAGTAACTCTGTAGGTAAACACTTACATGGGGAGCCATTGGTATAACATGTGTCTTCTAGGCTCAGCAAACTCTTAATGCAGGCCAAGTCAGTACATTCTCAGTGTAACATTGCAAGAGCTGATGCAAAAGTTAGCTATGGCTTCTGGAATGAGCTGTGAAGTATTTTCATTTCCGAACCGCTTATTCCAATTCAGGGTCGCGGGGAAGCTGGAGCCTATCCCAGCTGGCTTTGGGCGACAGGCAGGGTACACCCTGGACAGCTCGCCAGTCCATCGCAGGGCAGCTGTGAAGTATATTGTCAGATAATTGCCAATTCTTTTGTCTGGTGACAGAAACATGAATATACATGGTCAAAGATGGATAAGTGGTCATTATTCATGACACCAAAGATTTATGGCTGGGTAGACCAACAAAGAGTTGCAACCACACTGCAGGTTTTAGATGTTTCCCTGCCACAACACAATTTCAATTAAATGTTTCTCCAACAGTTTGTTGTCAAGTTCTACACTAGCCTGATAATGACGCACTGGTTTCAGTCAGGTGTGTTGTAGCAGGAAGACATGTAAAACCTGCAGGATTGTATCCCTTGAAGATCAGAGTTGGTGACAGAGTTGGTGAAAGGTGGTGCTCCTTCAACTTTAGATTTGTCAGAGGGAAAAAATTGAGATTTGAACTGAGCCTGTGGGTAATTTGGAAGTATTAGTAGGTACAGCAGACTATCATCTGCATAGTTGTGATGCAAAAACCATGCAAGTGGATAAACATCCTTAATGATGTCCTGTCCAATCTTGATCATAGTAACGACAACCTCAGATAGCAATGGAAATACAAAGACTGGCCAATAGTTTTCATTTTGACCAAGGATAAGTGAAGCTTTTTTCTTAGAGGATACCATGTAACTTTTGACTTCAACATTAGCTTGTGTGCATGATAATGGATGATTTTTGGGGTCAACATAGAGTGCTTGAAGCATTTTGGTGCACCGACAAGGCTGCCCTCTTCAGAAACCACGCACTGTAACTTCAGGAGCTTATCTGTCTCTCTTGGGATTTTACAACCTGGACCACTTTGTTTTACGGGTACGCCATTGGAGTCTGATGAAAGAACAGCATGGATCTAAAACCAACTCTCTGTTTGCCTCAGTATTAGACTAGTAAGTTAGCTCTTTCATATTGTGTAAATGTATATGTGTATATGTTATAAAATCATTCACATCTCGCAGCCAACACATGTTTGAAACAGTAGTAGTAAGTGTTTGATGAGCTCCAGAACACAGAAGTATTCATCTGTATTTGTTTAATATAATGTAAATGTGGCTAGTTGAAGCTACAGACTAAAGAAAATGTGATTTTTTTTTTAGGGTCATAAATGGAGACTGCTTAATTTTGTGACAGTGTCCTGTAGGAAGGTACAGGTTTAGCACACCCTACTGACCAAAAGTTACATTTGAAGTAGATGTTATACCCAGCCTTTTTACATTCAGCAGCAAATATACTTGAGGCAAGGAAAGCACTAGCTGAACATGCGAGAATGCTAATGCAGTGGTAGCAGATATGGCCTTGAGGTAGGTTTTAAGTCCAGCAGACATGCTAGCTTGGCTGAATGCTTGACTTTTTCAAAACATTTTTAGTGAGGGTAGTACGTGACGATAATGGCGGGCCATAACTGTTAGAGACTTGTCCTCTGAAATTTCTGTAATTTTACCAAAATAAACTGGTAGTATTTTCCAATTTTATTTTAACTCAAAGCAATCAGATTTAAAAATCCAGGTCCAGGCAGTCTAAGAGGCTCAAAATGAAAAAAAAGGCCTTTAATTCAGTGGGATAGAATCTTACATCAACTCATGGTTTTAGCTAAAAGACGACTTGATTAAAGACAAAGCCAGCATAAAAATAGACTGACAACATAAAATGCACTTCTTCATATTATAACATGTTATAGTTTGTAGGTTATCATTGAAGACAGTCTTGCCACTTTGCTAACAGTGAATTTTTTGCAATTATATTAGTAAATCTGTTTTGAACATTGAAAGACTTCCATTTACCATAATTTTTGGGCTATAAGCTGCTACTTTAACAACAATGTATGTTTTGTTTTTTTTTTTTTTACTATGCTGATACCCTCATTGAAAATATATGAAGAAATGCATATTATTCAGCATTCAAGTCGAATGTGGCTGTAGAAGGAAATAGAGCTGCTGCATGCTCGGTGAAGTTGTGGCTAATTTTTAGGTGCACTTTTTAGTGCAAGTGTACTGCGCTACTACTTAGTTCACACTAAGAAAAAGGTCAGAGAAAATTGTTTCCTTATATTTTTCTGTTGTTTTAGACAAGAATAATGAGAAGAAATATTTTTTTAGCAAATGGTTGAGATACATAAAACAGTGAAATGGTTGAAATTTGAAACAGCAGTCCGACAACAAACACATACCCAAACCAACTGGTAGAGATAACTCTGGCAGGTGTGTTTACATATTTGTTTTTAAAAAATCATCATGGTCACTGCAAACTTACCTCTACCAAATGGTAGATCAGGGTCTTAAAGGGTTAAGACACGTATTTTCTATCATTACATAAAAGACAATGAAGTCTACCGTCAAAACATGAACATCAACCAAAGTAGTAGGTATTCTTTCCATTATCACAAAATCCTCCATTAGACACATTAACTTGGCAGAAATGGAGCATTTTATGTGTTGAATCACTGATGTCAGGCTTGCTTGTTGGCATATGATCATTTCATTTTTGCTTGAGTTAATTTATGGATAGCTTGGCTGCCAGTGGACAAGTGAGGTTCAGTCATTAGTTGGTGTACTCTGCTCAGGGGTTTTTTTTTCTGACAAAAGGTGTTTCTGACTGAGAAATAAAGAATATTGTAAACCATAACACAATAACGCAATAATGTAGGAACTGACTTTCTGGTGTAATCCAGGACCTGAGGGCAAGTAGCTCTTTTGCCCATTTAGTAATCCAGCCTTGTGTTATTTTCACATTCCTGTATGCCACTGAGATTACAGTTTGTCCTTGTATCTGTGTATCATGAATATACATTTCACAGAAGTGTGGTGTGTATGTCAGAAAGTGTGCACATATTTTCCATATTCAGTCCTCGGTCCTCGGGTGCATTTGTGTAGTGTTTTCATTATTTGGTGTATGTTTGTGTACATTCCTGTGGGCACGGTGCATGTTTGTGTGAATAAGTGTGTTTATTCCCAACAGGTCACATAAGGTGTAGAGAGATCAGGCTTCAGCATGAATCATCCTCAGGCCTGTTCCCTATCATCTGTTCCGCTCTTGTTCAGGCAATAGCTCTGTTTACATAAATTACCTCCATGAATACATTAATGCGGGCCCTTTTCATTCTCATTCTGTGCAGTCATCCAGGTTTTTCTCACATACTGCTACCTGTGGAGTCTACTAATGGCAGACCGAACTTTTAGTGATAGAAAAAGCTTTAATTAACACATAAATTAGCACCTGAAAGACTATGTTTAAAACTGATACTTTGTCAACCTGCTAAAATTTCTGCAATAGTAAACCTTAATTTAATAAATGCTTAGTAATTTCTCACAGTAGGCTACTTAACACTTACACACAACTTCGTCCTGACCCTAACAAACTGTGACTGAGACTGGCCTTGAGCTGTCTGACTACAATGACAAAGTACCAAGTGGAAAGAGTTTAGGCTTCCTGTCTTTGAGGCTGGTGGCAGCGCTTCGCCAACATCCTGGAATACACACACATCTCAGCCTCGCTCACTCAAACACTCACTGTGACAGATGTAAACAGTTTTGCATGTGTTTAACAGCTGGTCACATAACCCCAAGTGACTTGGCAGCAATAAAAGTTTAAAAAGAGCGTCACTAACTGCCAACCATGGGTTGGTAGTTAAACTCCAGGCTGTTTATGAAAGGGAAACAGCTGGGGTTTTCTTTTTTCACCCGTTTTTGCATTAGTAGCCACTGACCAATCAGAAAGCTGCAAACAACAACGCCAGGGTGCCAGGGTCAGTGAGAGCAAAGCATGCTGGGAGGGAAATGAGGGGCATTGTGGGATTGATGTTCTGGCAGGGTGGAGCGTTGTTGGAGCTCCGTACCGACCTTGTCCCCTGCTGGGGAACGCAGGTTAGGAATTAGGGCTGATGGATGGTGATGGAGGCGGGTGGAGAAGCCCTGCTGAGGCAGAGAGAGGGAGGACAGAGGAAACAGCTGGGACAAGCTCACTGGAGGTGGGGGAGGAAAGAGAAGCATGCCAGCATTTTGTTCAAACTTCCTGGAGATGCAAACACAAACAAACATGATCGGACAGCTCAAGGGGGAGCAAGGGAGGAGAAAGAGGTGAGGGGGAGAGGCAAAGTGTGAGCTGATGTGGGAAAAAGAAAGAAGGGACAAAAAAGGAGTAAGAAACATAAAATATGTAAATAAATGTATAGATTCTCATCAGTATCAGCTTTTTAAAATCTTCCAACAATTTAATGTAATCTTTGACACCATTATGCAGTAAGAAGTTGTTTTTTTCTCTTTTTTTTAAAGGAAGGGGGCGCTTAAAATGTTGTTTCTGTAAAGTACCAATTAGTGGGATGACTCAAACTATTAAGCAGTGTTAATGTATTTTTATGCAAATGCTGATAAAACAATCTTTATTCTAGTTTGTTTTTGGCATCTATTTTTCTGGTTAAAGGTATTCTAGTCAAAATTTACACTACAAGTTCATTTCTGCTCATTTCATGTCCATAAATTGCCACGTCCATGCCAAACTTTTCCAAACATCTCTGCGCACGTGTGTATGGTATGGTTGTGAGGTAACTGTCCACTAGAGGGCAGTACAGAGTTTGCATATATATGCATATATATATATTTTAAACTTGCTTGCTCGTTGCAAGCTGAGTGCTGGACCTGACAAATGGGGACAGAAATGTATCAAGAGTGAATGGCATTGAAAAGGTGAATGGAGAGAAAAAGGAGGAGATAAAGATACAGAGAAATGGCTCTTCAGTCCAAACAGAGACACCAGATAGCCAACCGCTAACCCTGCATAGAAACATAACTGGGAACATCCTTCAGCCTTTAAAAGAAAACAAAGCTGACGATCATCAAGTGCACCAATACGATATGAACAAGTTGGTAAAAAATATGTATCATAACTAAAACCAAAGTGCCAGTAACACACACATACAAAGAAACTAACTGGACGTAGCTACAATATTAGCAACCGCACCTGTGCAAAGGTTAGAGGCAAGGTCTGGAACCCTGAGACCAGGGCAATTAGCAGCCACCCAGAGTATGAATCACAGCCACAACACTATGAAAATTATTATGCATCCACTCAGAAGGCAACTATGGGAAGACCCCAGCCAGAGCACCACACTAACATGGGGCACAGGTCACATCGGGTCACGATTAGGAGGCGTTGACCCTGCTGAGCACGGGTCACTCAAGCCAGACAGAGCACAGGGCCCAAGGAGCCCAAACACAACAAGCCCAGACCCATGGCTTGCCACCCCCATGTCCAACCAGGCTGTCCCCCAAAGGACATGTGACATGTCCCTTTTGACCCACATTACCCCATGCACCTCCCCCACCTCATCTACTAAACTTTCTCCCCCAATGTGAAGATTATTTTTTAGTTTTCTAATTCAGATTTTATTTTCAAGTTCCAACGTGTTTGTGAGAATAACAAATGTAGAATTGGCCAGGGTGAGAATTGTTGCCTCTTTGGCGTGTGCCCCTCAAAAAGTGATATGACTCACATCCATTGTGGCCATGATGTCACAGTGGGCGCATCTTTTTTTTTTTTTTTTACACTGCACAATTCTTCTGTCATTTATGGTTTTACGACCAGTGGTTGGTTTGATTCTGCCCAGTATGAACTCCCTCTTGCAGTATGCGTACAAAGCATCACCGGGCCAAACAGGAGTTAAACTGAACACACGCAGCAGCCTGTTAATCTGAAAAGTGGACTTCTGTGAAGGTTAGCTGTGTATTCAGCGCTGTTTGTGACTGTCTGCCGACTTAACGCTAGAGCTCACGGCACATGCCTAGTCCTGACCCAACATGCACAACAGTGAGACTATATAATGCCTAACAATGGAAATATGTCAATCAAAATATAAACAAGAGAAGGAGAGTTCATCATGCAGAGCCCCGATTATCTTTCTTAATCTATCGATCTACATGCCTATCTCTGTCTCTTTTTATAACTTGAATATTATACTTTTATTGGTGAATGTTGATTGCTGGCCTTTGTGCTCTCAAAAAGTTGACAACTCTAAATGCCAAGTGACCTTGTCTCTTAAATGATGAAATTCCAGGCCTATTGTTGGTTGATGATTTCAGGATAAAGTAAACTCAGAAAGAGGCAATCAAAAATGCAGTGTAGTAGACAACTTTGTTCATTTACCTTGTTTTGTGCCACCTTTACACCCTGTGATGGACTAGCGACCTGTCCAGGGTGTAACCCGCCTCTCGCCCAAGGACTGCTGGGTAGGCTCCAGTTTCCCCACAACCTTTAATTGGACTAAGCGGATGGGATAATGAATGAATGCCACCTATACTACACAACACAGCCCTCCCAATGTCTGGTGCTAATTCCCAGTTTGCTGCGTTTGGATCTGCAAGCTCTTGAAAAGATACTGAAATATGTGTAAAATAAATGCAGAGGTCAGACAGAAGACTCCGTCCGTATGCATATGACAAAAATAAGTTGTATTTGGTCTACACTTGTAGTTGATCTTCTGAGAAAAATACACTCAATAAAAGAATAATTAAGCATTTGAACTTTATGCTGGATGACTGGATGACTGGATGACGGTTTATATACATTCATGCATGTATTTTGCATAGTCTCATAGTTAATGTTGTCTCTAGTCAGTCATTACTGCAAGTCAGCTTTGCGTTGGAAAATTTAGAGCTGAATTCTTTTTTAAACATAACATGGGCCTCCTGAGGGGTTTTACACATTATCAGGGGAGGTCTTGTGAAAGGAGATGAAAAAATATTAAGTTTACATTAATTATGAACAAGAATGGTGATGATACGATTGGGAAATATGGCGGTTTTATTAGTTGGAAACTAATAATTGCATAAGAACAGACCCTTTATTTATCCAGTATAGTGTGGATATCTCAAACATAACATTAACATAAAGTTAATCTTGACTCTCTTGCAATGTGAGTAAGGAATGAAATAACATATTATGATCCACCAAAATATCTAGGAATTCATCAAGACAAAGTGAAAAGGTAGCTTCTGCTGAAAAGCTTTATTGTCTCCGCCTTTGATCACCTTCAATGTTGAGTAAAAAGAAACATTTCTTTGAAATTGCTGAGGTTTTTTCTTTTTCGGGCTGCATTTTCACCATGAAGGTGTCACTTTTTTTCCTATTCCTTTCAGTTTTACAGTTTCAGAAGCTAGTGTCAAAAACAAGTTTAATATGTGCTACTTTTTACTATTTTTGCTCATTTATTTGTAGTGGCGGATTTATTTATTTTCTTAACCACTTAGTCCAATTAAGGGTTGCAGGAAGCTGGAACCTGTCCCAGCAATTACTGGGCAAGAGGCACAGGACACCCTGGACAGGTGACCAGTCCATCGCAGGGCTGTAATGGCAGATTTCTGTGCTATATATTCTGTTTGTGCAATCACCTAACACAGCTGTACTGTCTTGACCAGTCACTGTAAACTCCCACAGATGGTGGTGACCCTTCAGCAAGCGTCAGGGAAGTAGAAGCAAGAAAAAAAGACTAGATGAACTAAAATCCGGCTGCAGTTCCGACAGTTCAGACACACAGAGTTTTCTCTGACAACTGTAACAAATATAAAAAATGTTTCTTTGGTCTAAATGCACATTGTATCCATACACCAGCTGCCAACAACCCGAGACCACTGAAAGCCGACCAATTAGGG
This sequence comes from Telmatherina bonti, assembly GCF_933228915.1. Taxonomy (NCBI): domain Eukaryota; kingdom Metazoa; phylum Chordata; class Actinopteri; order Atheriniformes; family Telmatherinidae; genus Telmatherina; species Telmatherina bonti. The sequence continues at coordinate 28,600,700 of NC_136617.1, forward strand.
TATAATTGTACTTGCAAATTTAAAAATATGCTTACAGGTATAATATATGAATAGTGCTTAAAGTGTCTTTATTATGCACATTTCAGTCCAGAAGGACAAGAAATAATCAAGCATTTTTCACAAACTCCTTCATTCATTTTGTACTGATCCTCTCAGATCAGCCTCTACCAGAAACAAGCAAACAAAGCTCTGCCTTATGCCCCCTTCTGATTGGTCAACTGCTAGAAATAGTTGTCGGAGCGGGCATTTCAGCTGTTTTCCTCATAGAGACATGGACAGAACTGGTAAACAAATTAGAGTAGCTACTCAATGATGTCAACACCAAACAATTAGTCAGAAATGTTCCGGCCAGAATCGAACCCTGAAAATGAGAGTAAACAACTTAGCAACACGCTGGCGGTGCTTTCACTCTAGTGGTAGCATGAGACGGAGTCTACAACCCACACACGTAGCTCAGGTAGTGCAGCTCATCCAGGATGGCACATCAATGTGAGCTGTGGCAAGAAGGTTTGCTGTGTCTGTCAGCGTAGTGTTGAGAGCATGGAGGCGCTACCAGGAGACAGGCCAGTACATCAGGAGATGTGGAGGAGGCCGTGGGAGGGCAACAACCCAGCAGCAGGACCGCTACCTCCTTCTTTGTGCAAGGAGGAACAGGAGGAGCACTGCCAGAGCCCTGCAGAATGAGCTCCAGCAGGCCACAAATGTGCATGTGTCTGCTCCAACAGTTAGAAACAGACTCCATGAGGGTGGTATGAGGACCCGACGTCCACAGGTGGGGGTTGTGTTTACAGCCCAACACCGTGCAGGACGTTTGGCATTTGCCAGAGAACACCAAGATTGGCAAATTCACCACTGGCGCCCTGTGCTCTTCACAGACGAAAGCAGGTTCACACTGAGCACATGTGACAGACGTGACAGAGTCTGAAGACGCCGTGGAGAACGTTCTGCTGTCTGCAACATCCTCCAGCATGACCGGTTTGGCAGTGGGTCAGTAATGGTGTGGGGGGGCATTTCTTTGGAGGGTCGCACAGACCTCCATGTGCCTGCCAGAGGTAGCCTGACTGCCATTAGGTACTGAGATGAGATCTTCAGACCCCTTGTGGGACCATATGCTGGTGCGGTTGGTCCTGGGTTCCTCTTAATGCAAGACTATGCTGGACCTCATGTGGCTGGAGTGTGTCAGCAGTTCCTTTACCATGAAGGCATTGATGTTATGGACTGGCCCGCCCGTTTCCCAGACCTGATTCCCATTGAGCACATCTAGGACATCATGTCTCGCTCCATCCACCAACGCCAAGTTGCACCACAGACTTTCCAGGAGTTGGCGGTTGCTTTAGTCCAGGTCTGGGAGGAGATCCCTCAGGAGAACATCCGTCGCCTCATCAGGAGCATGCCCAGGCGTTGTAGGGAGGTCGTACAGGCACGCGGAGGCCACACACACTACTGAGCCTTGTTTTGACTTGTTTAAAGGACATTTGAGAGGCATAGTGGCCTCTCATATACTGAGCACTGAGGTCTTCTGGGACTGGAACCTTCTTCAGCTCCTCCACAAATGTGGCAGGGAGAGAAGCCTCATCAGCTCACTGACATACCCTAAAAAAAAAGTAAGAATTTGTAATGCTGAGTGCACTTTGTTTATTAGTTTTTCCACAACAACATAACTTATTAAAGTAAGTTTTATAAAGTATAAGTATTTCTTTTTTTTAAAAAACATTTTACTCATTACAGCGTTTGTCTGTGTCAGTGATATCTATGATAAAATATGTATTTCTTACCAAATGTTGTCTGAGTTTTTACAGGTTTGGCACCTGCTCGTCCTTTCTTTGATTTTGGATTAACTACTTTGAACATAGTTTTCCTCTCTGATGTCCTTGCCTGTCAACGTTTTGCATTTTCATAGGCTGCCAGATGGAGCCAACGAAGTGGAGGAACTCTGGAAACAAAGAACAGCAGGCAGATGTAAAACAAAACCAAATATAAAGTAATCACAATGAATATACATAAAATAAAATAAAAAAAAAAACATACCTCCATTCTAACAATTGAGTGGCAGACTCGTCAGGATCATAAGTTTGGTCTGGAGATCGACAGGTTTCTGAGAAAAATGTGGTGTCAGCACCGTTGTCTTCTTCCTCCTCTGAAAACTCAAACATGCGTTTAGGTGATAAAAAAAAAAAAAATGGCACTGCTTATATATCTGATGAGTATTCTAAACTATAACATGCTCAGAAAACTAGAAATCGCATCATAGAGTCCCTTTAAAGGAAACATACAGCAGCTTGCACATGGAGACAGGAAAAACATTTTTCACTTTTCTAAATACACTTTTATTAGTGTACTACATAAACTGTACTTCTGTTTTAACAGGAAGAAATAAGCTGGACAACACATGAGACTTTTGTTACTGACTTGCACGTGGGAATGTTGAATTGTGAATAATCCTGCTTGCTTATTGTTGGTTTTTTTTTCTTTCTTTTTTTTTCCTGTTTTATCCAGCACGTACAAATGAGACTGCATAGTATTCCATATATTGTGTTTCACCTTTCCAGGCAAACATCGGTTCACTTGTGCAGATTAAACCCACATCATTCCAGCAGGGTTAGCCTGCATGCTTATATATCCATTTAACCATTAGCCACTGACTGGATAACAGTGACTCAACCACAGCCTCCCTCTGGCCCTCCATCCCTCCCACCCCAAAGCCAAACTGATCAGGCTAAATCCTACACTCATCAGTTGGATGCCCCGGATTCATCCCTTAGGATAAATATATACAATGTGTTCAGCGGCTTAAACAGCCTGACAGCGTGCATGAAAAATACACATAAACACACACCCGTGGCTGTCAAGTGTGTGCAGCAGGGCTGAATACAGACAGTGAAAGATAGTAAACAAGGACAAACTGTCTCCATCCATACTCATTCTTTTTACCATCTCCTTTTAATTCTTTTATTCCGACCCTAATGTTCGGAATTCCAGTAAACTGTAGACATCACATGTTAATGAGCCAGGGACCAAATGTTTAATAAACTTTTAAAACACTTGAGCCCGCCTATAAGACAGTAAGCTTCATGTGTACAAAACAACTCTCAGGCTAATTTTACACTGATCACTGAGCCTAAACATTAAAACCACTTAAAGTAAAGTGATTAACATCAGTCACGTTGTATTGATTTACTGGGGAAAAACCTGCATCCAGACATTACCTTACCTACTTAGTTGTTTTAGAAGATGATTAATACTGCAATTCCTTAATATCACGATTCTCAAGGGATGTATTTCTAAGCATTTTAAGATTTTTATTGTTCATTTCTTATTGGTCAGAGCTCTTTCAGTGGAGGAAAACAAGGAACTATATTAGAGAGGTGGTCTCATTGCAATTTCCCTCTTTGATAAATAAGGTTTTATTCATTCATTTCATCATTATGTTACAAAAAGGGTTGATGTTTGTTAGATTTTGACATGGTTTGGATGAAGAAGGACTCTCACTACATGTGTTCAAGTGATCCAAAAGGCATTTATTATAAAAAGCTTTAGGAAGGAATTCAGGAACCGGATATGATGACACACCAGTGACTGCTATGAAGGAGTGAGCTGGCTTTAAAGGGATGGGGATGATTCTGGGAAGGTGTGTTCATTAAAGTGATGTGGTGCATAATAAATAAAACTACATGAGGACAAGGCAAGACAGAGTGAAGGTGGTGTCAGGAAGGCAGGGCACAACAGATTCAGTGAAAAACATAATATCAGCTTCTGTTTAAAGTGTTTTGATGGAGGCTACTGTATATGTTTGATGTTTTGTAAAAATACCAAAAGATTTTATTAAAATTTGCACTGAATTACAAATTAAGCACAAATTATAGAGATAGTAGCACTCAAATATGAATCTTTTGAGTATATCCTACTGTAGAACAAAGTGCTTTGCAATCACTAGAAAATAGTACAGTTAAAGGTGATGCTATTTCTTGTTTTCTGAGCTTTGTACAGTATTATAGACATGTGAGCGGCGTCGTTTTTATCATCTAAACGCATGTTTGAGGTTTCCAGTACCCTCTACATTTGGTTACTATGGCAACGATGATAAAATATTAGTTTTATCAAAAGCGATTAGTTTTAGTGAGTTTTTTCTACTTCAGATTTTAGTGATGTCCCTGGGGAGGTACTCAGTGATTGGTCATCTTCTCTAGGTTGTGCATTTTCACAAAATGAAAGCCACACCCACCTCTACTGCTCAGCATAACATCTCATAGCAGCAGACCAATCAGACGCAGCCCGCAGGCAGGACATAGGGCGGAGCTTTCTCTGCTAGCTTGTTTCTAGCAGAAGTTGATCTAAGAGGATCAATACAAAATGAATGAGGTGGTTTGTGAAAAATGCTTGATTTTTTTCTTGCCCTTCTGGCTTTACATATTAAAATAAATTAAACTGAAATGTGCATATTATAGCCACTTTAAGTAAATGGTGTGATAAGTAAATAGCAAGGATGTATTAGCATTACAATTAGCACTGACAAGTTGTAAGATAAGGCATGTGGTATTTTCTGTTACCATAATATGACACGCTTTGTGGTGCAGAGTGGACAAGCATGACACCAGGTGTATTGCGTGTCCCCTTTTTTATTGCCGTAGGTTCGCGGCCAAAACACAACAGATCCACAACAACCGGATCACACTCCCCATACTTCCGCCTAAGAGCGGGCACTATTTTATATAAGTATATGTGCGCGGCACTATATACTACAAGGCAAGAACCTGTTTGGACAAGAGGCCCCTCTAAAATGGAGGAATTGCTCAGTAACATCTTCGTTCCAACTAAGTTCACATCCTTCAACACTGAAGGAAACAAACTCCTTGTGAACCTCTCTGGGGATTTTGGTTGAACTCTGTTGGTTAGCATCCTTTTCCATCTTTGTTTAGCTTTGCTGTGAATGATAGTCCATACAGTAAGCAACGAATTAATCAAACAGTAAGATATATATTAGCATAGTAATTAGCTCTATCCAGTAGTTAGCTAAGACAGGAAGTTCTTCAGACTACAGGCCCCTTTCTGACACTTATCACTCAGTAACCTTTCTTAGTTTTGTTATCTGGCAACTCACAAGTAAAACTCTTTTCTTGTGAGCCTCTCAGTGGATTAGGGTTAAACTCTGTAGGTTAGCATCTTTTGCTAACTCTGTACAGTTTTGCAGTGAATGGTACAGTGAATGAAGAGCTGAACTCCACCATTGTCTTGCACTTCTAAAGATCATTGACTTATCAATGCATTTGCGTTACTTTGTAATGAGCTATTGTTTTTGACATTTAAGGTCATATTTACTGTGCCGTTTCCTCTGTATTTTTCTCTCCCACACATTTGCACTTTTTTGTTAAGGTTATCATAAAAATGCACAACATATCTGGCACTGCAACAAAGCCAAGTGTCAAAACTGGTCATTGCCCAAACTGTAGACTCAGACTGGCTTATTTTGCGTTCAATGGTTTTATTAGGTCACAGACTGACAAATTATCTTCTTTCGTGCAATGGCCCTTACCATTGAGCTACTGTTGTTGAACGCTGAAATATTCATCTTCAATTCACATTCACTGTAAATTAGCTTGTATCTCAGTTTGAACATGTGCAGCTGGTGAGATTATTTCTTAAGCACTTTTACAGGCCTGCAGGGGAGGATCTTAACACTCATGTAAGGTTATGCAGCATGGGGTCTCTTCTTCTTCCTTGGCACTAATACAGACTTATAGTAGAGCACCAACGAATTCCAGTGTGTAGAAGCCAGGAAAAGTTTACATAACCCTACAAATCATTTCTTTTATGCACAGTTCATGTTTGTTCCTTAAAAAAAATCATTCTAGAGAATGATGGGAGTAAATTTTGTTACCATATTCAACCAAATGGCAGCAGAGAAGTCTGTTATCACCTTTTATCCAGTATTCATTATCTTATAACAATCTGTTGTTTGTTTGTTTGTGTGTTTTGACCATTTATTATGTCAGTTTTTGGGATGTGTCATTCTAAGAGGTAAATGTAAAGAAATTGTTCCCTTTGAAGAAGCCGACAAAAAGGACATCTGCTTACTAAGATGCATCAGTTTATCTACATGGATTAGCCCAAGCACACAAAGGTAATGCAATCAAGAGCCTAGAACTTTCTACTATCCCTCAAAAACTAATCTCCAAAGGCTGATAATCCCACCATATAATCAGGGCCATTTTGATACAAAAAAAAAACCCTGGTTCTCTTCTCCATAAATGGTAAATGGACTTGTACTTCTATAGTGCTTTTCTAGTCATACAGACCACTCAAAGCACTTTACACTACATATCACATTCACCCATTCACACACGCACTCACTCAACACACTCATACCCCGATAGGCACATTGGGGGGCAGTTTGGGGTTCAGTGTCTTGCCCTAGGACACTTCAGCATTTCAGGGGAAGCCTGGAATCGATCCCCCAACTTACCAGTTGAAGGACAACTGCTCTTCCTCCTGAGCTACAGCCGCCCCATAGGCATCAACAGCGCCCAACTTGTTTGCAGTGCAACAGTAACTATTGTTGTACAGCCACAGTGGAATAGACAGCTGATAATAACACGGAAAATGGAACCAAGACAAGTTAAATGTCACGAGCGGCCTCTAAGACGCCTCGTATCGCTAAGCCCGTAGGTGGACCTGTTCAGAGCCAGGGGAAATATGGGTGTCTGATGGAAGGACAGAGAAGATAAGCAAGCATGTCACCATGTGCATGAATGTGCATGTCTGTATTGTCTGAGTGTGTTTGATTGTGTCCTGCCTACTTCCATCTCCCAAATCTCTGCGCACCTCTAATTCATAGTGACCTCTCCATTGTTGGGGAGCAGATGAGCTGGCTCCAGCGCTGCACTGATTGAATGGAGTCCACTGAAGCTGCCTCTCTGTTTTCTCCACTATTCCCCTGGCTGTCTCCCCGCATTCTCATCCCAGTGTATTGTTACAGCAGAGGTGCCTGGGTGACTCACACTCATGTGCACACACACACACACACACACACATATATATAGAGCCCAGGATGGAGAGAGGGGTCTTTCTTTATTGCTCTGATCAAAACATTCATCCACCCTATCCATCCCTCTCTCCCTCCCTCTATTACGGTCTTCTTATTAAATCATTCCCCTCCCAATTCAGCTTGATTTATCCACTGGTATTGCCTTGGCCCCAATGTGATTGCAAAACACACTAGCACACACACAAATAAATCTCAATTTAAGGCTTATTTACATAAAGACAACATCTGTCACTGTTTCCACAATTTGTTTTATCAAAGTACAAATTCAAAAGAGCTGACCTCGAGTTAAATGGAACATGCTTTTCCATATACACTGTGCATACTGCAGGCCAGCCCATGATGATGCAATCACAATGCAAAGTTAGCAGCAGAAGTCAATGGAAGGAGATTCTTCCTCTTCTTTTCTTTAAAAGAAATGGGTCACATGAGTAGAAAAAGACTTGTAAAGAAGCACAGCTGCACTTACTTGTCAGCGCTTCTGGATGTTTCTTGCAAATCGAAAGGGTCTCTATTGTTAATGTCTCCGGGAGAGTCGAAATGAAAATCGAGGATGAAGCGGCGAGGTTGCTGAGAAGGCATAAAATAGTACTCAGGGGTCTGAACCTCTGCGTTTGAGGAATTCAGTAATCCAATTACCCAGCAGAGAACATATAGTACTTAAGGGTACTTCCTCCACAGATGTTTGTGAACAAGCGCATACACTCTCACACACAAAGCACCGAACACTTCAAAGACACTTGTTCCCAAGGAGAAATAACAGCATGCGCTCCCCGTGCTATTTTACATACATGCATTATCTATGCTCACACACTCGCAAAACAGAATAAAATTAAATGTTTGATCCAAGATTGCCATGGATGGAGTAAAATGAGCCCATTAGCAGCTGTCTATGGGTCACTCACTCCATCCAAAGGGTGCAATAAACAGATAATGAAAACTGCATGCCCACTGAGAAATTATGAGACACATAAAACAATCTGCAAGAAAAATAGAGTTAATAAGTCCATGTATTTCTTTGTTTTACAATGGTTCCATGGAGGAATAGGTGCAAGACATAAACCTTGAACGTTCTGCTGCACACATACCAACATGAGATTCAATAATAAAGTATTCGTTTTATTTATTTCTTTTTTTTTATCTTTATTATTCCACGGCACAAAGCAAGTTTCTTGATTCAAACAAAAGACTGTAATCTTTGTCCTCAGCCATCAGTGGAACAAATTTACAAGTAATTGCAACTGGAGCGAACATTTCTTTGCTGTTTGATGTAACGGTGGCATTTATTATGTACATTCCTGGAGCCATGTTACCCAGCAGTGTCCTGAGCAGTGCTGTGATAGTTACTGTAAAAAAAAAAAAAAGTCAGTTTCTAGTTACTTCAGTCAAAAAGTAACACAATTAATTTTTGATTACTTACACCAAAGAGTAATATTTTACTGTTGAACGTTTTAGTTACTTTTTAGAAGAACGTTCGTGAGAAAGCTCCCATTAATATTATTTACATAACATAATATAACATAATTACAATGTTGTATGAAATATAATACAAATTAACGCAAAATAATTTTTCAACACTAATAATTAGTCAGACCAGGCCTTTCAGGTCTTACTACTACTTGTTGTTAGATTTATGTTACTGTTTATATATTTCCTTGCCCAGTTATTCCTTGGCATTGTCTCTCTGTCTACTGAAGCTGTGGGTGGGTGGGTAGGGGTGTGCCACTTCTAACGGCTGTGGTTACCAAGGATACGTGTCTGTAGACACTTGTCCCTTTAAAAAAAAGGACTCTTGCGTTCACGTTTCCCATTGTTGTTGGCGTATGTGGACCACTGAGAGAATCAGAAAGGGGTCACAAAGGAAGTAGAGGAAGTAATTACACTTCAGAAAACAAGTCAAAAAGCAGCGACTTCTCAGAAAACCAAGCGCAACAAGTGGATGTGCTAACACTGCCCATGTCCTGATGCATCACTGCTGTAAACAGGAAGAAGTGCACAACAAAAATGAATAGCTTAGCTCCAGGGTCGGCAACTCCAGTTCTCAAGGGCCAGAGTCGTACTTTTTTTTTTTTTTAGAAGTTTTCCTGTTGCAA
>NC_136617.1:28614831-28697331 GCF_933228915.1 Telmatherina bonti
ACCTTCCCTTATCTTCCGTATTGCCAGCCAGAGTTCAACCAGAGTGGGCTTTTTAAAGTTGATACCCATTACAGTTCAAAGTACTCACAGTGGAATCTATTATCGAGAGGAGACAAAATAGATATGCATCACATCCTCGTCAACAGCTGAAAACATGAGTAAGCATGGGACAATAGACCTTTGATAGATTGAGAGGTGAGAGACGCGGTCTGAGTAGGAGGTATGAGTCCATCTCATCTCATGAAATTGTCATTGCATGCACCGGCACTCACCATGTTTATTGCATTTATGTGCAAGCATCTTTGACACACTTATTCTATTAATGCAATAACTATATAATTTAATGAAATGGTTGTCATTAGCAACGTTGACCCGGACAAATATGTCATCTTTCTGACTGAAATTGCGCTGGTCAGAGATTCCAGTAGAGTTTTACACGGACGTTAGCTGAAGTGATCCGATCAGTTGTGTGTTTACGTGATTTAATTCTATCACAATGCAACATTGTAGACATTCAGCGTTGAAAATTCTGTGTCTGCGTCTCGATTTCCTCCTCCTGCAAGTCAGCTGGTTTAGGGGTCAAACTTGTAACTAGAGTTTCTTCAGACAGCTTCTCAGGCAGATCAAAATAGCTTTGGGGCTCAGCTTCTTATGATATGCCTCTTTACAAGGTTTTTTACTAGTGTTTTAAAGACGATATGCGCTGATGTGGCATTGAAAAGCTTGTAAAAGCTTCTTTTTTTCTTGCCTTTCAGATGTGGTTATACGCAGACACCTAATGTTTACACAAACCTTTCCTCATGACCTTAGTGACGTATTACAATCGGTTTTATTGTTCGTTGTTTTTTTGTTTGGCTACAACACATCTAAAGAAAAAACATTCTTCTTTTACCATTATTTAATCTTCAGTTGTCATCGCTTTGTGATATTTTATTTTTATATATTGAAGTTCTGTGTTGCAGTAAAATTAAGAATTTTTTGACCAGTGACTGGTGACACGCAGGTTGCTAAATTTTGATTGGCTGTTGGACAAAGCCTGCAAAAAACAAAAGAAAAGAAGATCAAAAGTCACTGGACCTTGGAGCAACACAGTCTTTTGACCTTCACTGCATTTCAGTTTGTGTTTTAGAAAGATCTAGATTTAGGTTTCTTTGTTTAGTTTTTGCTTTTACCATTAAAACGACAAAAGGAAGAACCGGTTTCTGAACTTTTGCTTCCTGAAGTGTGTGTTGAGTGCAAAAGAACTTGTGGTCCAAAGCTAATGGGTCAGCCAAGCTGCACCTGGAAGACGTAACCTGTTTTATGCCTTTAAATACATTTTCATTTACAATCTGTATTGTTAGAGCTGTCTATAACTGCAACTGGATGTGGTTTAGTCTTTCCAAAACCAGTCTGTTGTATATGAGACTGCGTGTCTTAATGGGACTGTGGCACTTTATTAATAAAGAAAACAATTAGAAAAAACTCTACACACAAACCAAAAACGGTTGTGTTTAATGTACAGTATATGTTACTGTTGACTGTCTGAACCTCTTACTGTTGGAAAAAATTGCATGTTTGGTTAACTGGCATCTCCAAGGTGCAACCACACATACAGAAAAACAGAAAAATGATTTTGTTTAAAAAAATAAATAAATAAATAAACTTTCATCAATATAAATGGAATAAGTTCATAAATCCAGCAGCATGGACGGACACCAGCGTCCACACAGAAACACTGAAAAGCCCTGTAGTATCATGCGCCAGGCCTGTGCACGGTGATGTCACAGCAGGAGTACAATAATCCCCCGAAAACAGAGAAGAAGACCTGCAGCATTATGCAGAAACTTGTGCTGGGGGGGGGGGGATTCATGTGTACTTTAAGGGAGAAATAAGGAAATGGTTTTTCAAAACGGATTATTTTTCAAATGTATTTGTTTTAAAAGATTGCATTTTCAAACTCCTAGAATATCAGTTCCATGTGGACAAAATTTAATGATCACGAAAAAAAGAAAAGGAGTGAGAAAGAGCATATTTGTCTCTCTGATGAGGGTACAGGAGCTGGGCTGGCTGGCCTGCAGTCCTGACCCGTCCTAACCATGACAACCCAGTATATTTCCACTCTTTACAATGTGTAGCTGTGACAAAATCACCAACTAAAGACCCTCATTGCTGGGTATGTTATATGAATTTTAAATATTACAATAAGATTGACTGAATAATGATGAAGAGAATAAAGGAACAGCTCATTTGATGGGATAATGAAAATGTATGGAACCCAGAGAAAATGCCAGAAGGTCTTTTACTGCCTGCTTTTGTGATTTAATAATGATTGTTTTTATATTTTATCCTTTAGGTGGAACCCAATTTTCAATAAAAAAGCTCCACATACCCATCATGTCGGAGGCGGAAAAAGCTGATGAATCATTTTGAATAAGACCGACACTTGCACACAAACACACTGGTCCAAGGCAAGCCTCCACCCCTCCTACTGTCCCCACCCACTCACCAATCATTCCCACCCAATTCTAAAGCTCTGCTGCCCCCTTCCATCATCTCCACCTATACCAGCCCATCACTATCTTTGCAAATCCTCTTGTCTCTCTTCCCCACTTCCACCCCATCCCAACCTAAACCCTTATCATCAGCACCATCACCCTCCCCCGCCTTCTTTCCCATTTCTATCTTTATTGGAAAATGTTGATCTGATTATAGCATTTGATCTGTCCCAAACAAATAAGTACAGCAGGAGGCTGTACACACTTTTTTTTTCATCAAGTAAAATGCTATTCAGAATTTAGAAAAAATAACATTTGCACACCGCCTGCTTATTGTGCAGGATAAGAACCTTTACCAGGAAACATAACCACGGTAACATCAAAACTCCAGCGACTTGATGACAAGTCTCTAATCCTCTGTTTAGGTATGCGGCTTCAATCAGGTCGCGGTGGTAAGTGTGTGTACATGTGTGTGTGATATCTACCAGAATTTGAGTCATGTTGCCCGAATGTGGTGAATGCTTACAGAAAAGTCACACACACACACACACACACACACACACACACACACAGAATCGGAAAAATAAACAATCTTCCTTTCAAAACTTTATTTGCATGCAAAACCTCAAGTGGAAGGGGAAAAAAAACTAACAGCAGGAAGGGAAAAATTCAGTCCAAGACAAACAACAAACGGCTGAGGGTGATTCTGTTAGAGTTTGGATTGGGGACAGATTACTGGAATATTAGGATGGGATTTACTGGCCAGGTTAAGCTTTTTGATCGTCAACTAAATATGGCTTAGGAACCGCAGACGAGCTGATGTCACATGGGATTAATCCAGCCATGATTTCAGTATGATTTAGAAACTGTTTGGTAATCCACTCATGATTTTAATATGCTGTCAACACAGTACAGGCGAGGAATGGCTGCATGTTTGTGTGTGTAAGTGGCTGTTGTCTGAACATGTGTGTTTAAATCAGTCTGAAGCCGGTGGTTCAATGCTGAACCTTTTCAGGGTGTATGTTTTTGTAGATGATAGACACCCTTAAAAAAACACTTGGGGTCTTTGAGTTGGCTGTTTAATGCAGCGTATTGAGACTTCCTTTATTCCCTGAAGGCTACATAAGATTACATAAAAATATCAAATATGAATTCATGTTGCTTGTGTTTGGTTAATTATTTTGTGACATGGGCCGAATAAAATGTACAATCCTGTAACTTTTGGCAACCAATTAACCTGAGTAACTTCAAAAGATGCTCTGCAAAGTAGTTTGCATTAAAGACTGGTTCAAGGGGAACCGGAGAGCTTCAGGTTGCTGCAAAAGCAAAACTTAGAAAAGAAACATTCAGATTTATCCACTTAGCGCCATGCTGTTAATGATAAACCAGCATCAAACTCACTTTGTTCATCTACAAGGCCAAGGCATCGAAGGTAAATGTAATCAACACATAATTGCTTGAAAGGCAATATGTCAAACATCCTCAGGTGTATAAAGTAGAAGTACAAAGTAGAAGTTCTGTCCAGCAACTCTTTCTAACTAGTCCCTAAACAAGGTGAATTTAGTCACCTTAGCTCCACTGCAAGGTAGAGGAGCCTGTTAGTGAAAACACCTGGTCTAAATCCATCACTAGATCCAAAAACATAGCAGGACTTCTACTTTATTTTTTACCTCTACTTCTACTTTTACTTTATACGCCTCTGCAAACATCTAAAACAGCTCTAAAGCAAGTATTTGTATGTTTATTGTTTAACTTTTCTTTAAATAAATCAACACCATTGTAATAATGGTTTTAGTGCCATAAAACCAGTTCATTTGTTTCTTTGTCAGCTTACATAGCCACATTTTTCATACTAAAATTCATCAGTCACACAATCACATGATGTCCCAAAAGCCATCTGAGGATAGATATGTCTCTTCAGTACCTTGCAAATCAAATAGGAAATCCTTTAGACAGCCAGTGGCTAAAAATCATCACTCAGCCATTCGGGAATTCTCAGTTTACTCTTTAATTAGGCCCAATTCTGAGTTAAAAACATCCTCACTTTTCTTTCTAATATGGGAATTGCTGTTTATTCCATTTAAGAGGGAATCTGTCAGAAGTAGAAATACAACCCAATTCAGTCAGTGTGATCACTTCTTCAGCTCATGAAGCGGTAAGCTCCACAAAAACTATCATTTATTAATATACACCACAAGCCTATCTTATGATCAAACATATTTTATGATGAAAAATAAGCTTAACGGATGCCGGATGTCTTCTCTGTCCAGCTAAGACATGATGGAAAATGAGCGTTGTTGCTTTTTATTTACACTGATAAAAGCAGTGAAACAAGCTGTATCCGTTTCCTCATGAAGCCTCAAACTGATGATATGTTAGATATTTTTTTATGTTCTTCACCATTTGAGTTAACACTAAAATCAACCAAAAATTCAACTTTAAATTTCATCCTGACATCTTTTAACATTAACTGCGTTTTTATTGGCTTTCTGGCATAACATACCGTTTAGAAAGATTTTTAATGTTACCTTCCAGGAAGTGATCTAGCAGAAGCTAGCTTTGGCTAGTAATACCTCGTCTGCTGAAATAGCCTTCCACCAATTTAGTGATATTGCTGAGTTTTCAGTTGTTTATTATAAACATATAAGCTATGTGTATAGAATTAACAACATAGATGAAGATACAGATTTGCCAGTGTGGGTCAAATGGTAAGCTAGTTAGCGATTTGGTAGCTATTTGGTAACTACTGTATACTGAAGGTGCTGTAGGGCCGAAAAGTGTGCTAATGTCAGCTAGCTTTAAGGATTGTCAAACAAAGCATCATTGAATGTAAAGTGTCAAATCTAAAAGGAGTAACACCGTTCTCATTTTTTTATTCCTTGGCCTTTAACCATAGACTGTATAAAAAGAGATGGACGGAGCCTCTGTGACGTCACCCGTAGGTTTCTGAAGAGCTGAATTGAAGCTCGGTGGGCAGTTCCTACCATCGCCATCTTGGCAGCGTCATGCATGTCGTCTCGCCCGGAAAATACAAATATGAGCGTCATGGTGGATGATTGACAGCGAGCGAACTTCGAGCTTTCTGTAGCTAAAAGCTAACCGAGCTAACAGGAGCTAACCAGCTAACGGAGGTAAGCGGGCTAAAGCTAAGGCACGTTGTAAAAACCGCGTTTGTTCTACGTTCTTCTGACTTGAAGCCGGAGATTGGTACCTGTCAATCAAAAGGACAAGCCCCTAAATATGCCGAACTTCGAGATTGAATTACTTTAAAACGGGCGAGTTAGAAAAAAATTCACTCCCCCCACAGTTGTCATGAAGGTAAACCTGACCTATTGAACTGAAAATGGATTTTTGAACCAGGCTGTAAACATGTTTATTCCTGCCGTGAAGTTGGCCTTTTTAACATGGGAGTCTATGGGGATTTGCTCTGTTTTGCAGCCCCTAGCGGATGAAAGGGGAACTGCAGTTTTATGCACTTCCACACAGGCTTCCTTTTTAACCGCCAAAGGCTCCATCTTTCATATACGGTCTATGGTCTACAGACACGTATCCTTGGTAACCACAGCCGTTAGAAGCGGCATGCTCCTAACCACCCACACACACACACATACACACACACACACACAACTTCATTAGCCAGAGAGACAATGCCCAGGAATAACTGGGCAAGGAAATATATAAACAATAACATAAATCTAAAAACAACAGGTAGTAGAATAGGCCTGAAAGGCCTGGTCTGACTAATTTTTAGTGTTGAAAACTTACTTTGCACGAGTTTGTATTATATTTTGTACAACAATTGCCTTTAACCCAATGTAAGGTCAGTGTGCTTTAGTTTATTTTTATCATTGATTTTTACCTACTATTTATTTAGTTTATTTTATTGTTTTAATTCCATATTCCTTGTATGACCTGTTGTTTTATTGTGTTATTTATTTTTATTTGAACTGTTTAATTCAGCACTTTGTTTCAACTCAGGTTGCTTTAAAGGGCTTCATAAATAAAGTTGAGTTGAGTTAAGTTAAAGGTACTCATGTAGCCTTCAGTAAGTTTAGTAAAAATGTATCATTCAGGTTTTACAAGGTCGATAGTGTGTCCGCACATTGTGCTAAGGCGGACTTGTATGCACCTTTAGGAAACTGATCCTTGGAGCAGACGTTGTTTATATACAGGACAAGTTAGGGTTAGGATTAATGGTAATTGGTTGACTGTGTGCCACGTGGGCACACACTCACCGATCTGTGGGAGCCTGAATTCTAAGTGAATTGTTGGGGATCAAATACTCATTTCACTTCCTAAAATGCACAACAATTTATAACTTTTATATTATGTGTTTCTTTTTATGCATTTTCGACTGATATTCTGTCTGTACCCACAATCAGCAAACAAACATAAAAATTAATTACAATGAAAGTGGTCAAACTTACAGATTCAACAGGAGATCGACTTATTTCCCCGACCGTATCATGTACTTGTGTCTGAGCCTAATGTAAGCAAATGTTTGTTGCTGGAAAGAAACATTAACCCAGCTGTAAGTGTGAGTCAGTAAATACTGCTTAAAGAAACTAGAGGATGTTTGTGAGTTCGGGGAAGGTGTGTTTGTGTGTGTGTGTGTGTGAGTGTACAACATGTAGAAAACACAAGGGGAGAGCTACAATGGAGAAAATTTGTTTGCTTCTATCTGTGTAAGATAATGTGTAGCATATGTGTGGGTGTGATTGTTGTGTGGACATGGTGTGTGTGTGTATGCATGTGCTGTTTTTGTTTTTCTACATTCACATCTGTGTCAGAGCTCCCTAACCCCCCCCTTTTTTAACCAATGCATACTGACGGAGTACACACAAACACATATACCAGCTCCAAAATCCCCTGAAAGCTTTTGATCTGTGAAAATGTGGAACTCCCCATCCTCTCTCTCCCTCTCCCTCTCTGTGTCTCTCTCTGTGACACACACACACACACACACACACACACACACACACACACACACACACAAAAGTCCATCTTTCTGAGAAAGGGGATTAAAACTCACATCAATACTGCTCCTGATTGTAGAATCTCTCAGCCTTACAGAGAGAACTGACAGATCTGGAATTAGGCGGACAACTGTGGTCAGGACAGAGGTTAGGATGGAGGTGTGTGTGTGTGTATAGACAACAAAGTGTATTTGCGACAGCAGTCTTTTCCAGCAACGACATCCTCATCTTCAAAGGGAACCCAGTGGAAATGTGCGCAGGAATACTGGGAGATGATCGTTTCCAAGGCGTTCCCCCGAGGGATTTATCCTGCATCCCGCTCCCCCGTCCCACCGGCTTCACCTTGCACAGATAGGCGCCGCAGACGCATGCACGCTATATGCTGTGGTGAAGATGATGAAAGTGAGTGAGGGATGGCCTAAAAATGTCACCGCCAGAGAAAGGAGGAGGCAACGCAAAGTAAAAGTGAGCAAAGCAAAAATGAAAGCGAGGGAAAATTGAGAAAGATGGAGGGAAAACAATGAGAGCCAAATGTGACGGCATTCATTTTTCTTTTCCTGCAAATTATCTTACTTGCGTGCACATGGGAGACATATTCAGGGAGCAAAAGAGTCCTGTCTGGCCCCCCCCAACACCCCTCCCCCTCCTCCTAACACACTCATACATACAAAACACTTCTTCCACAGCGACTTTTTCTTTTGCTGACTTTACATTTAAATGAGGAGAGGGGATTATCCTAATGTCTGACGCTTAGGGCACAAGTGTGGTACACACACATCCTTTGCCATGTGTGGAATGGGACAGGGTTGATCATTTCGTTGCCATGGTAACAGACGGCCAAGGCAAGCACAGCGGGGTAAATCTCGAGTCAAAACATTTGGCGCGTGCTGAGCAAAGTAAGGAGGGTGAAAGGTTTTGGGGTTTTTTTCTTCTTTTTCTTTGAGTTCACCGGCAGTGTGAGCGATTGGCATGGGGTGGGGTGTGCCGTTTGAATGTTCACCCACCACCCCAAACACACACACACACATAACTGAGCCTTATCTCCACCTCAGCTTCCATCCTTTCCTTCCATCGCTCTCTCCGTTTCTTTCTCTTCCTCTCTCGGGCAGAGGGATGGAGCAGAAAGTGGCGTGTAATTACATCCTAATCTTTGGCTGGTATCTGCTCTGCTACAGGGGCTGTTGGTACAGTGAGCTGTCAGGGACACACTAACACACACAGAAACACACACACACACACACACCTCTGTTGATTTTGTCCAGAAGTCTGTGCATTAAATGTGCGGTTGCAGGGCGACGTTGTCTGTGTGAATTCACTGCTTGACTGACAGCGGAAAATGTTCTAAGAGACAGATGGGCGACTGATTTTTACTTCCTGCGCCTGTAGTTATATAATTGTACTTTTAACATGGACCAGATCTGCCATAACTTCATAAAGAGAAAGACTGATAAAGTCTAAGTATTATAGCTGAACATTTCCAAAATGTATGCTGGTTTGTTATCGGCCTGTCTTCTAGGTCTTCGAGTGCACGACTGCCTCTTGTCTGCACGGACTTCTGAGTCTTTCAGAGTGATCCGAGAGGCGAAAGAGGTCATGTTATATATCTTCCACACAGATGAGCAAAAGCAACCAGACACACAAACAGGCCGCATTGGCCAGGTCTCTGAGAGCAGGCAGCCAGAGATATCTCACACCCCAAAAGCCTGACGGTATATGGATCCACAGCTGAGGGGTCCTGCATTATAGATGCAAAGCTAATTTGTTGTGCACACACATGCTGGAAACTGTCAGTCACATACACACACAGACACACACACACACACAAACACATGCAAACATACACTTGACTCCGTTTAAAGTGCACTGAAGTTGTTAAAAGTAGGCCAGGGCTTGCTGGGGCCGGAGAGAGTAAACAAGTCCCGATCAGTTTGGTTCCATTCCAGTGGAAGGACTCTAAATTAAACATAACATAGACTAGATCTGTTTATGCAGGGGCCAGGCACAGACCTGAGGCTATGTTCAATCAATCTGGCTGTGGATTAAATCAAAGGATTGCTCTGCATTAGCAGCGCTGCTGGTTGTACTGCCAGGTAAATCACCATGGGGGTATCTTATCTGGAAATGCAGTGAGATGTCAACATGTGTACGTTTGTAATTAGCATTCTCATGTGGCACTAACTTCCCAGTGAACATACAGCGAGACTGGAGCCGGCTCGGGCACAAACACCGATGCAAATCATGTTTTAGTTACTGAGTAATGTGCCCACATTTCTGTGTTGTTTCTGCTCAGCATGCGCTCAAGTGATTCATTAACACGCTCCCCTCAGGAGTTATCACAGCCCAATTAAGGTGGGTCACAACTTATCGTTTAAGCAACAGGCACCCTGTTACCGCCTCAGATTGTTTTGAACAGTTCAGAAGCTACTGAAGTAGAAGGTTCCAACACAACGGATGTTATATAAAATGGTTCAGAAGGTTGTATTTTTTTTTTTTTTTTTTAATTGAAGAAAAATCAAGTGTCTTGGGGCAGCTTGAGTGTTTCTTTGGGTTTTGTACAAACAGTGTTGGAAGAACAGCTTTTTAGGTTTTCACTGGTTTCTATTTTAAACTATTTTGAGTTACTTTTTTGCTTAAAGTAGGAATAATAAATCAGGACAGTGACAAATTTATTTAGGGCTCCAAAGCAGTTTGTTAGGTACACCTTTCTGGTGCGAGGAAGGATCCCTTTTGCCTTCAGAACTGCCTTAATGCTTCATGGTATAAATTCCACAAGGTGATGGAAACACTCCTTAAATATTTTGCTCCATGGTGACATAAGAGCATCACACAGTTGCTGCAAGATTTTTCACTCCACATCGACAATGACAATATTCACACATCCCAAAGGTGCTATTTGGATTGAGATCTGGTGACTGTGGAGACCGTTCCAGTATAATGAACTCATTGTCATGTGAAAAGAACCATTTGCAGATGATTTGGGTTTTGTAACTTGGGGCATTATCCTGCTGGAAGCAACCATCAGAATATACTACACTGTGGTCATAGATAGATGGAAATGGTCAACTACATTCTGTGGCTGTGGAGTTTTAATGATGTTCAGTTGGTCCAAAGAAGCCCGAAGTGTGCAGGATGGATCCATGATTTTATGTTTCCTCAAAATTTAGACCCTACCATCTGAATTTTGTAGCTGAAATTGAGACTCATCAGACCAGACAATGTTTAAAAAAATGGATTATGGTCTAACACTGCTGCGCGTGCACATCTTCAAAACACAATGGTTGCTATGGGGATCAGTGTGTTTGATTTAATGAACTGGGATGTTTTCTACAACTGGTCCACAGATGTAAAAACTGAGAGGTAGTTCCACTTTGAGTTTTTGCTCGTGATGTTATGATCTTCCATAATCTTTTGTTAGAATCCCCAATGGAGTTTGCCCAGGGGTACAAAAGGGTGGCAACATGAACAAAAGAAAACCAGGAAGATGCACAAAAATGAAGGCTTTGTTTAGGACCCATTTGACCTTAAAAAGCATCAAGAGTCACAGACAAAAGCCAAAACAAACCCAACAACAAAAGCATAAACCAATGTTGGCACCAACCCAGCTATAATCACAAAAATGTTCATTAAGGCACAAACACCAACAGTCAACCTCATTCACTGTCAGTGAATGAGCAGCAAGATGTGGCACCAAGGCTCAACCAAACACAGCTGCCATGAACGAAGGTCGTTGACAGCCTTTATTCTGGTGCTCAGCAGAAGGTCCAGCCAATCAAAGGTAGGTGGGTGTGTGGGCGACCAATCAGCATCCAGCACATCAGTCTGAGGGCAGTGCCAGGAAGAAAAAAGCAGGTGTATCCAATCTCCCAGGTGATGATGGTTTGAATGGTGATCAGCTAGATGACAGGCCATGGGCCGTAACACTTTTCTTAGAGACTTATATGATGGATGTTCATGAATGTTTTAATTAAAAAACAGTTTAACATAGTTAGTGTTTTAATTTCTCAAAACTCCACAGGCCTACAGGTAGCTCGCAGTAAAATATTAAAATGTTTTTTTTTGTTTGGGGATTTGGCTTCGCCATTTTAAAATGCACCAATTTAGAGAGGTAAAAGTTTTGGCAACATTACCAGCAAGAATGTGAAACTACTTTTACCCCTGCTGGTGAAAGCCAAGACACAAGACATTCAATCTTTCTTTTTGTGGAGCAAAACTGTTATACTGTCTAATTGTTGCCATTACATTGTTTTCCATTAAATTTGTTGTCTTCATATGGTGATTTTCTTCCATTTTTTTATCGTATCATGAATATTTCGTAATATTAGTCCTGTATTGTATTTGAGTTTAGCATTTTGTTACACCCCTACAGTTTTCCATCTTCTGTTGACCAGTTTTGGTGAGTTTCTTAGCTGAAAGGAGAGGCACCAATGTGTTCTTCTGCTGCTGTAACCCATCTGCTTCGAGGTTGGATGTGGACTAGGCTGTAACTAGTGGCTGATGGAGATATAGTTGTCTTTCTATCATTTCCCATTACTCTGTCCATTCATCTGTTCCCTTTGACAATAGCATTTTCAATCAGAAAACTCTTTATTTTTTCAGACCATTCTCTGTAAACCCAAGAGACAGTCGCATGTGAAAATCCAAGTAGATCAGCAGTTTCAGAAATACTCAGATTTGCCTGTCTGGTACCAACAACCAAGTCATGTCCAAGGTAACTTAAATCCTTTACTTTCCCATTCTGATGCTCGGTTATAACTTCAGTAAGTCATCTTGACCATGTCTACATGTCTAATTGCACTGAGTTTCTGCTATGTGACTGGCTGATTGGATATTTGTATTAACAAACATTTGAACGGATGTACCACCATGTGGTCAGTCAGTGTGCACTCTGAATTTCTTAGTAATGTGCACAGACTGTAAAAGAATGGACACAGCCTCCGTGATGTCACCCGTAGGTTTCTGAAGAGCTGAACTGAAGTTCATTGGGCGGTCCCAAAAGAGGAAGAGCTGAGCTCTGCTTTGGAGCCCCTAGTGGATCAGGGGGGAACTGCAATTTTTTGTAGTTTCGCATAGGTTTCACTTTTAACTGCTGGAGGCTTTGTCCATCTTTCCAATACGGTCTATGGTACTGTATCATATCGTCATCATAATCTTGTATCATTGTGTACTTGGTTTTTTTTTTAAAGTTTTGTGGTTTTTAGGTTTAAGATCTTTGCTACTTACATCAAAACAAAATTTGTCTTCCTTGGATTGTGTCCATCCATTTTACACCCTACATACATCAAAATTAATATTTAACAGATATGTACACCTATTTCTGTCATTCTCATTCCTTATCTTTATGATGTACAAAGTCATCCTCATTTTTTTTCTAACTTTTTAAGTCCATGTTGCTGCAGTCAAAATATAACAATGACACTGTGACCTTAATGATCATTCAACCTCACAATAGCACATTAGTTTACATCCAGCTGTGTCTCAGACCAAGTTTATTCTCCCTGAGAAAACACAAGAAGAAAAATCATATCAGACAAGCTGAAGCTCAGACAGCTTGACGTTGTTTGTACTGTTTGGGGTGGTGGGTCAATGCGAGGTCACCTTGGCTGGGTCACGGCCCTCTTGATGAGCGTGGATCTTGATCAAACCTTGGCTCCGTCCCCACATATTTTTGTCTCTCTGGACTCGACGTGGCCCCAAGTCTTGTCCTATCTGCGCGGAATGGCAATGAGCCCAGCTATTTCTGAGCCGTGCTCTGCTTTTGCAGGCAAACCTATAGAACTCTTCTGCTTTTAATACCAGCCCAGACGTTATTCTGGGCATTAAAAAAAAGGAAAATACGACACATCTAATGGCACGAAAGCACCTTTATCTACTGTAAATGGTTAGAGGAACTCTGAGCTTTAAGGCAGCAAAGAATAGTAAAATGTGTTTTTGCAGCGCGGGCTGCAGAGCAAGCAGGGCCAAGTGTTGATTAAACACACCAGAATTACAGAAGGAATAAAGACCAGAAAGAGATAAGAGCCTTCCTAATACAACAACTACAACACACATACACACACACACACACACACAATCCTCAACCCAAGGACAGCAACGGAGCAGACAATATCTTCCGCTACAGCACTAACAATGTTTTCATGCCAAGGTTTTACAAATGATATCTATTTAACTCTCAGGGCCACACACAGTCTTGTTGAGCCAGCAAAGGTGAACCAGGCTGCAGCAAAAGTTGTGTATTCAAAAAACTGCTCCATTCTTTCCAGAATTTTCCTCCCATAAAGCAGGGATTTTATTAAAAAACATTCATCCAAAACACAAAGATACAGCAATGAAACACAGAATCATTTATGAAAAAAAAAAAAGAAATGGCTAAGTGGTGACCATGAAGAACTTCACGCAGAATTTATTTAGTAATTCTTTGAGGTTCTTTGATTTTTAATCAAACCAGTCATCATGTGAGGCCGTTTCGGCCCTTTCAACAAGAACAGCCCCAACAAAGCCCGTCTGTACTGTGTTGACAAACACATCTTTGCCTCTCGTCCACACTCTGTTTAACATATGCCATGTGAGAGCATCGGCGCTGACGCCCTGAGCCGCATTCCCAGAAACGGCTGTGCATTCCCAACAAGTCACCAGGGTCAGCGAGTGTGCCGCGCTCCTCTGTGGCACGGGAATTAAGCTTGGCTCAGTTCACTCATTTATTCTCAGAGACAGTTTCGACTTGTTGTTTGTGAATTAAAGTGACAGCAAAAGCTGCAAAGTCGCGATCAGGGTGGCAAGGGGTGACTTATTTCAAATGGCTGATGGGAATTTTGCTTGATATGTGGCATGGCATCAAACCATCTCATGTAGAAGCTGATGAAATTTGACAGATGTATAAGCAAAACGCCACACGCAGGGCCTGGTGAGGTGTTTTCTCCATGGAAAGCATTCAACCACGATACGGAGTTTTAGGTCACCTGCATTCGGAGGCCGACGCTGTTGTGCGTGTAGAACACGGCGAGGTAGATGTGTGTAAAAATACATTTTGGGTCATGTCTGTGGGTGTATACTGTGAGCAAAGTGCAAGTTATGTGGCCTTTGTAGACAGTTGGATTGATTTAAACTGTGCAGACAGCTCTGGAGAGGTTAGAGAGGGCATTTTTAACTTGGAAGTGGCTGGTTTCAGTATTTAGACTCCAGCAGGGAGGAAGTGAATCAATACATACCGGTGAGCAGCTCCAGAGCAAAGCATCATTAAAAATAGTGGCAGCAGTCGTAGAGGATATTTTATCCATCCACAGTACAAACCTGCCATCTCTATACTGTAAAAACTTTTCTGTTTTAGTTTTTTTTTTTTTTTTTTAAACCTAGGATTAATTTTACTATTGATCAGATTTTCCAAGCCAAGTCCAAGTCTTCTGCCTGAGTCCCAATTTCTAAATTAAAGATGACGCTTACAACAGAATTAAAGGTCAATGACAGAAAAAAATTGATATCACTTAATAAAATAATTTATTTTATTCTCTCAGCACGAGTCATTTATAATTGTCTATATTTATCTGCCAGATTTGTGCCACCCTTTTTACTACGGCATCTCTAAATGGACAAACAACACTGTGTGTGAGATGAGAACCCTCTGAGCTCCAACATTGCAGTGGCAATTTTGCCGCCATTGTCTGGGATAAGTAACACTTTAAAAGACAAACATAAGAAGAAATGCAACTATACACAACTATAAAAGCATTTACCTGCAGTGCAGTCATTGCTGCACTGAGGCCACTGGATCCAGACATAGATGAAAATATGTTTATGGACACAGTTAATTCACAACAGTATTTGGCTTTTGGAGTCATTTCTATGCCCATCTTTGACCTTAGGTGGAAGGAGGTTGTAGATACTCTGCCTTTTAGGGCACATTCACTCCAATTAAGTCCAATCTGTTTGGAGTAGTATGAACACACATTTGGACTTTTATATGGACCAAAGAAGTTAACTCTGGTTTGCCTGAAAACAAGGGAACTTGGTCCGCTTGTGCTTTATCTCAAGTCGGGACAGTTTGAAAGTGAATGGATGATGAGCGTAAAGTAACTTTGGCTTAGACATACAGCACCATGTTTCACTACCTCTCCTCTGCTCATACAGATTCTTGTTAAAACTGGTTTAAGATTGAACACAGAAATGAGAAGATCCATCCATCCATCCATCTTCTGAACCGCTTTGTCCAATTCAGGGTTGCGGAAGCTGGAGCCTATCCCATTGGGTGAGAGGCAGGTTTTAGCAATGCACCACAGAACACCTGGTAAAACCAGTCCTCTTTACTGGTGTTGCCACAATCAGCCGCAACCATGGTGCTTCAGTGGGGTTAGTCAAGCAAAAGCTACCTTTAATACGTTTATCTTCCTCTACCATCAAGCCCTTGATGCTTGGAAAAACCAACATCCACTGATGTTGCTATGGCACCTTCCATGAAGGTGTTCAGGGTGGTGCAAATCTTACGTTTTAAAACCACTAGTAGGCAGTGGAATTTGAAGCAATACTAGAGTACAGTTTTAAAAATGTCTTTTTTTTTTTTTTTTTTTTTTTTTTTTTTAAGAAAAAAGGAAGATATGTTCTTACAAGTTCACACAAAACACTTGTCTGGGGCCATTGATAGAAAGAAAAGACATCAAAACCACACACTGTATCACTGGAAAGATATGTAACGGGCTATTTTATTCTCAAATACTTGTATTTCATGCGCTCACCATATATGGATGGTAGTAATTCCTTGTTTAAAGCACAACAATCAACTAAATCCATATACTTGCTGGAAGTGGTGGGTTTGAGATGGATGGAAGCAAGTTTTCAAATTCTGTCAGACTTGCTTTAAGTGATTCTCCGACTGCCTCCAGTCAGTGTCAAAGGTCATGTGACTTTAGTTTCCTCTTGTGGATGCTGACAGCAGTATTTACACTCTTTTTTCTCTCTTTGGAGTAATTGTTCTGGCATACATTTAGGATGACTTCTGTTCCCCCATGGCTGTGTTCATATAGTTAAAACAACTGCCCTCTGGTAACATTACACAGCCTCGTTTATTCTCTTCGGACTAATTTATGCGAATGTGTCTGATTCATACTTGCTTTGGGTTTGCTTTGATGAATGGAAACATAGTTACTGTAATGAACCATGCAGTGAATGAGATGAACTTAAGTGGTCCCAAACAAATTACAAGGGTTGTTTTTTATTTAACTTTTTGAGTTGGCAGGAACTTATGACACCAAAAGATTTGCTGTGGAGAAAAATGAATCTTTTTCATCACTTTATTTACTTTTTAAGTCAATAAATGAGGTGCAGGTTACGGCATGTGATCAAGCATACTGAATATGGCTGTAGTTGGGGCTGCAGACTTCTTTGGGTAAATCTGGAATATGATTTTCAGGCAATTATCATATTTAAAAAGAAACAGTTTTATAATTAAAGTAGACCATCTAACCCAAACGTTCATATTAAACCATTTTTTTGTTGTTGTCTTAATAATCTGCCCAGTGTTAACCTTTGAAGAATATTAATGATATTCTCAAACATGGCTGTGAAAGACACAGAATTGGTTTTGTTTGCCCAGTTCAAGGAACTGTGCTCCTGCAGATTTACACAGGAAAAAAGCCTTCATACAAAGGCAGGTTTCATGCTCATTGGATTTGGTCAGTAAAGTATTGGTTCTTTGAAAAATGAACAGAGTGGCAGAGGTGAAAAAAGTACTGAAGGGAATTTAAATACATTTTGGTTGTTAGTATTGGACTGCAGTAAAATAGTACTTTTCTGTTATTGTTGGTTTCTCAAACATTCGAGGGTAGAGAACAATAAAGGCTAACGGTGCATTCAGACCAAACGCGTTTTGAGCGTCAAGAGCAGGAGGTTTCCATGTAAAGTCTATGTGGAGGCGCAGCAAGGGGGCGTCGAGCTTTCTCGCGTCGCGTTTTGAGCGTTTTGACCGTTGGCGTTCAGCGTGGAACGCATTTTGTGCGCAAATTTAAGAAGTTTTTTTAAGCTCAATGCGTGTCAAAAGCCAGAGATGGGCAAATCTGAACTTTGGCCGCTTGACGCGGGGCGTCAACCAATCAGAGCGATCAGCTCGCAGCTCCTGGAGGATTTCTGTGGTGAACCCAGACATGGGGCTGAGACGCCATTACTCCGTGCAATATTTAGGATAACCATTCCTTGCTAAAAAGCTGAATGTTACTGATTTGGCAACATGGCAGGATATGTTGCCTAGCAACACTTTGTTTGGGGCAGGTTTACAGATCCCAGAATAGAACTCTGCTGAGTGCAGCTCTTGTTGCATTAACACTGACTATTACTGCCCTACGACAACATCTTCTAGCTTTATTTATTAAATAAAACAATGCCATCTCTCTACTGCATCCGCCATCAGTCAGACTTACCGTAAGAAAAGCTCCGCCTTTCCCCCCTCTCTTTTCTGCCACGTTTTGCGCTCGCTCCAGACAAACAGCAAGGGCGGCAGGAGCATTGGTTTGGTTGGTTTTGGGCGTGGGACACAAAAGTGGCAGTTCAGTGACCGGTGTCGAGCGTTCAGCGTTTTTGACGCTCAAAACGCATTTGGTCTGAACACACTGTAAGAGTTGACACTATAAAGTCAGACCAAACCTCATGTTGAGATTTGCACAGAAACAAAGGTCAAATTAAATGCAGAACCGCTGCAGATCTGGTAACAAGAGAAGCTCAAAGAAACACATTTATGCTCAGTGGATTAAATGGCTAACTAAGTAAACCTGTATGAAGGTTTTCAAGGTGGAGCTATACACCACATATCAATTGAATGAAGAAGCATTACAAGTCACACTGTCTTGCAGGTATTTGACAGCCTTCAACTGTTACCAGTGACCGTGAAACGAAGCCATTTTTAAAACAAATTCCCTAACTGTCATATAAAAAGAAAGTGACTCGCATCACATTGTTCTCAGCTTTATAATTAACCGCCCTACAAGAGAAAGGTCTCTGCCCCGCAGCAGAAACATCTTTCTTTGCCTCTGTCCTCCATTAAAGGTAGAACCACTTACAAGCAGCTTTTACATACTCCATGTTGACCTTGCAGTGTGATGGCAGGGTTTTTATTCTCTGTGAGAAAACATTGGATAGACTCTGCTGAGCAGCAGCCTCAAACTGTCTGAAACTGTGACTGTGAACTTTATAGTAACTCTTAATAATATGCTTTTCATTCACAGTTTCAGTCATTTTTCTGTCTTATTATAGAAACCGTGGAAAATGTAAATAAGAGCAACTTGAATTAGAATTTGACTGGATTAACACACTTTAGTTGAGGATCACCACCAACTCCTGCCTCATTTCCTCACATGGTTGCTTTACAAATTCTTATCAGGGACAGGTGAGATTAGCGGATATGCAGACACCTAGCTTTGACTGCGAGACGTTTCATATATACAGTCGTCCTCAATTTTATTCATACCCTCCCAATAAAGAAGGAAAAAACAGTTACCTGTGAGATGAGCTGAAAGTGACTAAAGTAATATTAAACAAGAACTTTATGAAGATCACTACTATTTTTTTTTTTAAAGCAAGCAAACATGATCAATCAATATATGTTACATCACTCATTAGATAATATTTTCTTGAACAATCCTTTAATGTTTCCGCTCCAGTCAGGTGTTTTCTGTACCTTTTAATCAGACTTCTGCACCTGTTGACAGGTATTTTGTCCCACCGTTCATCAGAAAAGTGCTCTTATTTGTCCAGGACCAATTTGTTTGTTTTGTAAATTCAAGTCAATTAAATGAAAAAGTGTCTTATATCGCTAAGTTACAATACAGCAAATTTTTAGTTATTCTTCCTTTTGTTTGTCTCCAGTTATTTGAGTGAGTTCCTTTTCTTTAATGAAAGGGTATGAATAGATTTGAGGGGGGTTGAGATTATCACAGTTATTCTTTTAGATTAGCCATAATAACAAAATAACTAGACATTTGTGTTCTACTTCCACACTGTTTAGTTCTGTCTCACAAAACTACCAAACAGTGTCTATTTTGAGGAGCATCACATATCACATATTTTGAGGCATTCATTAATCTTTGAACAGGTCATACATACAGTTTTCTGTAACTTAGATTTCTCTCAGCCTTGCGCAGCCTTCAAGCTCATATTGGATCAAGCTAAATGTGTTTCAGTAAACAACTAAAGCTTAGCAGCTAATGAAAAGCAAGCGGAACATAATGAGAATACAGGACCAGCGTCCTTTTCAGATGTAAAAAATAACAAGTTACTTTTATCTTTAATGTATTTAAAACACGTCCAGACTTGACATATGTCAGCCTAAATAATCACAATCAATCCAGATTTACTAAAATCACTCCTATAGCACTTTGCGCTGCCACCTATTTTCATTACAGTAGGGGTTTTGAGTTTGTTTGTGCTGCTCTCCAGCACTGAATAAAGCACACGCCGAGGCAGATTACAAACCATCCAAACACGGAGAACGCAAACCAGAAACTGTCTCTTAATCCCAACAACACATTGAGATGGAAAACAGTGATAACAGCGGCAGACAAATAAAAGATTAATCTAATAAGTCTAGGCCGCCACACACAGAAGAGCACTGCTGTACAAACAGGCTGGGGTAATCATGTCTATTTATGTGTGTGTGTGTGTGTGTGTGTGTGTGTGTGTGTGTGTGTGTGTGTGTGTCACGGCCTGACAGGCAGAGAGAGGAGCCGTGCAGCACCAAAGCTGCCCTCACCATCTGGCCTTGGCAAAATGAACACAGTGTCCCTCCACAGTCTCTCTCTCTCTCTCTCTCTCTCTCTCTCTCTCTCTCTCTCTCTGTCTGTTTCTACCTCGATCATTCGCTCAGGGATTTTGATACTCACCCACCCGGAGAGATTAAGTGTTTCCATATTCTGGTCATATTCCCCATGTTGTTTTGCTTTCTAAAAATGGTGCTTGTGTGCCAACATGTTTACCGGATGGATGGATGAATGGGTGGGTGGGTGGATGAGTAGCCAAGCAGGGAGACCGAAGAGGGGGAGTTAGGACAGGAAACGACACCAAATTTAAAAAAAAAAAAAAAAAGAAAAACACACCTTACCTTTCATCATGCGCCAAAACCACATGATGAAGGTGAAAAAGTAGGTAGTCTGCAGGTCATGATGGTATTATGAGCGTAAAGATACATAATTAAGTTGAGCGTACTTGTTGCGAGCCCTGAGGGATGCTTACATCGACTTATAGAAGCGTAGAAAATGTATGTGTGCGTGTTTGTTCATGTGGATGTTTTGTGCCTCGAGGTCTGAGGTCAGACTTGGGAGTTCACAAGTTCAGCCACTTCCAGCGCTGTGGAATAAATGTGAAAAGCGTCCATGATGCCGACTTACATTCAGTCCTGATCCTGCAGCTCAGACATATAGTAAACCAAATCCACAACTCCAAATCCAAGTCACAACCCTTAAAAAAAAATCATTTTCGTACAGCTGTTTCCACTTTAAAGGATTCTTTTTCTCATCTTTGTATACTTGTGAGGGCATGCAAAAGAAAACAAACACGCGCACATCAAATCACTTGACAGGAGTGTAAATCCACAGAGCTCTAAGAGGCTTTACCAGGAAATATCGCCTCTGCCCCACCCAAACACATTAGTTTAGTTATTTATTTTTTTCTATTTCTCCTCGACCCCATACTTGTTAGTTTCTCCTGTCAGATTCTGACAAATGTAGAAATCACCTAATAGTCCAAAGTTATCCCAAATGAGCCTTTGATCAGGTTTTATGGACTCTACTAGGTATTTTCCTTCCGTGATTAATGACACTTGTGCACTGAAAACAGAGAGCATCCTCATATGAAGAGGGCACTCTGCGGTCTGCCGTGCTAACCAGGGTTAGCATTCACTCATATACTCCCCTGTGTGTTAAATAATGCAAGGAGGACAACACAACTCGCCCCATCTCAGGTCTTAACCCCCTGCTGTGCTTCATCACACGAACACAAGCGCACACATACACTTTTATATTCAAGCTTTCCAGCAAATGACAGCAGAGCCATCCAAGGACGGCAAACACGACTGAATATTCTTTTGTGTGGAATTATGTCTTTGTCTTCATTCAAAAGAAAGAAAGTGCTCATTACTGAAAAGCATAATGATGATGATGATGATGAAAATCAGATGGGGAGGCATAAGGGAAAAGACATAATTACATCAAAGAGGCTCCAAAACAGAAATTTGGTTTAAATAAAAAAAAAAAAAAACCACACACAATAAACAAGAGGAGCGTTCAGCCCTGCAGTGTTTGTTCCAAAACCCTTTAAAGCTGAATATTTAATCCAAATCCTTGCCAACAAATTATTTATTCAGTCACAGAGTGATTTTCTGTGTTCCCAGATACCTTTTTTTTTTTCTCAACACATCGGAAATGTCACCCGCCTCACTCAGTGATTGCCTGCTCAAAATTCAGTTATCTGGATTTTTCTTAATTAAAAAAATATAACATGATTAGTTTGTGTTAAATTGAATTATTCACTTTCATCCACTTTCTACGCCCCGGTGGTCCTGTTCAGGTTGATGAGGGAGCCAGAGGTACCCCTGTATGCACTGGGGAAAAGATAAGGGGAAGATTTGTATATGACGCCAACACAGACTGTGTGTAAGATATTTGCATTGCCAATGGGACGTCACCTGTTTTTTTGGGTTTTTTTGGTATGTGGAAGCTACCAGGTTAAGTCTATTTGGAATATGAATTACTAATTAAGAATGATTTTTGATGCCTGATTGGACAGAAATAAGTATTGATTGGGGCTGAAATCTATATTAAATTACAAATTTATTTTTAGTATATATAGATGTGAGTATCCATGAAAACCAGCAACAAGTGCTCCTGACACAACTCCTGTAAACAAAGAAAAACCTTTTCCTCTGAAAAATAAGTCATTTTTACTTTTCTTGACAAATTCCCAACTGGAGCCACCTCTTAGTTTTGGGTCGCTGATTATTGTATCCATTTTCATTGGCTAAACAAGTACTTTTGTTGTTTTTTTGCTTTTTTTTAAGTAAAATCACGCAGCTATTTGGAGCCACATTTGTGCTCCCTGTATGTATGTAAATCGGTATATCCAAACATTACTGCTTACATACTTCCATGCATCCTCTACATGCATGGTTGTTGGCCAATACATCCACTAAAGGCCATTTCAGAGTTCACGTCCAAGTTCCAACATCAGCCACCAACGTCAGACATCAGTGAAAAGCCAATAAACCACCATCTTTTCATCTGTAAATAACTCAAGATTCCCTGTGATGGACTGGTGACCTGTCCAGGGTGTACCATGCCTCTCACTCATTGCTGGGATAGGCTCCAGCTCTCCCACAACCCTTAATCAGACTAAATGGTTTGGAAAATGAATGAATGAACTCTGTAAAGTTGAACTCGTCTGAAAGTTCAACCATAAATTTCTTCATAGAGTTTGATGTCAAGCTCTGCTCAAGTCTGCTAATTAGGTCTGATGTGTGCCAGGCGTGGTGCAGCAGAGAAACTCCTAACATTTGCAGGACTGTGGCACTGGAGGACCGGAGTTGCCTCCCACTGTAATCGAGATACAGAGAGAAAAAGCAATAGATCAGTGAAATTAGGTCTGCGCTGAAACTTATTAACAGTGAAATCTAACGGACCCTGAGAAACAGGCTGTATGGCTGACTGGACAATGGAATCTATAACCTGCAGCGCATTTCAGTACACAGGTGGCTGGTCCAAGTAATCTCCCTCGTAGCTCTTCGTGTCTCACACAGGCTCACACAAAAACACACACACTTTTACACCCAGGCTGCAATATCTCAGCCCACACCAGATGACCAACTGTTTGGCTGCCTCTTCTTGGCCAGCCTGTGGTTCAGGGATCACAACACGGCCCCCAGACATTTAAGTGACTCACCGTTCACGGCAGTCACGTGTGTGTGCAAACACACATAAAGCTGAACCAAAAGTCAGTTTGTGTCATGATTAGGGGAGTGTTGTTGAAATTTGGGCCTGAAGTGAAGTCGTGTGTTTTCTCGTCTACAGATCTTTTCCTACATGGCAGAAAATTATTATCAGATTTATTTATTATTAAATACTTTTGGTTTCATATCTTACATATATCTGATAACAGATATCCTGTTTAACAAAATGACCCCAGTAGATACTGGGCGCTATATTCAAGGCAAGGCTAGTTTATTTGTACAGAATAAGACAAAACAATGCAAAGTGCTTTACATGAAACATTAAAAACATCACAGGTGTTATAAAGAGCAGACAGCTCAAATAATAAAGATCACAATAAAATATTCAATTCAATTAAATCAGAGCAAGATCGGTTAAAATTTACCGTGTAGATTTCAGACAGATGCATGATAAAAGTTTGTTACCTGGATTTAAAAGAGTTGGTGAGAGTTTCATCTCCACTGACAGATTGTTCCTCTTGTTTGTAGTGAAAAAGCTAAATGCTGCTTCTTCATGTTTAGTCTGGACTCTGGTCTGGGTTCCAGTCTGAACTCTGATCTGGGTTCTGGTCTGGACTCTGGTCTGGAGTCTGGTCTTAATTCTGGTCTGGACTCTGGTCTGGACTGGCTGACCTGGTTCTTAGAGCTCTAGTCTAGATCTTAGAGCTCTGCTTGGTTCATATTCTCTGAACATATCACAGATGCTTTCTGGACCTAAACTATTCTGGGATCTGTAAAAAATCAGCAGAATTTCAAAATCTATCCTGTGACTGACTGGAAACGAGTGTAAAAACGGGTGTGATGTATTCAGATCTCTTAGTCCGAGTTAAAGCTCTCGCAGTAGCATCTGGTTGAGCCACAGATGTTTAATGCTCTTTGCAGGAAGTCCTGTTAAAAGACCATTCCAGTAATCCAACTGGAGATGGATCCATGGAGGAGCTCCTCTGAATCTTTCTGGGAGATTTAGCTTAGCTTAGCTTAGTTTAGCTTAATTTAGCATGTTTCCGACTTATTAATAAAATTAGACAAATTTACCACAGTCCGATAAACCACCTTTTATTTTTACACCTTGTACAGATAACAAGGCTGTAAAGTGTTTGTTAAACTGCTGGCAGGAGCGACTTTTCATACAAAGATGTATTTTCACAGAGAAACAAACTTCAACTATCTTAAATGTCTGCTTCCATGCAGACGATACTCAGCTATGCTTACCCATAAAGCCAGCTTAAACTGATAAGTGAGTCAGATTACCATCAAGACATATAGGGCTTTTCAACTGAGCTGGTTCGGAACCAGAGCCAGAGTTAGCACCAGTTCTTTGGCCTTCAGCTGCCTAAGCACCGGCTCCTGGTTCTCAAAACCAGTTCTACCCTGGCGCCAGCCCTTTGCTGGGCCAGAGTTGAGAACCGCTTCACGTCGTGTGCGTCAGCAGCTGGGGGCAGTGTTACCAGGTCAAAATATAAGCATTGAAAGTTGGACTTACATCTTCATACCAATTAAAAAAATTGACTATAAAAATAAGCAGAATTGATCCGAGGAAGGGATTAAGTTTCCTGGCTCTTTGGTTGTTCACAGAGATCCAAAGTAAATTGGACGGGACAAATCGGACACCCATGTTTGAGCAGGCACAACAGGAGATGGCTGCAGGTGGCTACATACTGGCTACATACTTCAATCACTGGTCAACAAATTAGTTTAACAAATTTTACAGAAGATTTCTGGGGACCAGAAAAAGGAGTTCAGACGCAGTAGCAATGGACAAACGTAGCACTGACCAGACTCTTTTGGTCGGTTCTTTGCTAGCACCAGAACTGAACCATCTAAGGACTGGTTCTAGCACCAGAACTAAACCATCTAAGGACTGGTTCTAGCACCAGCACCAGTTCTTCTTTGGTCAAAAAGCCCTAATAAAGGCCAAGATGGCTGAACTTTCTTCTTATGAATTCAGAGAAGACTGAGGTTGTTGTGTTTCATTCTGATCACCTCCAAAATACAGAAATCTAATGATGTAATTTCACCGGACAGCATTATTTTGGTTTCCAAGGGACTTGGACAAGACCCCCTTGTTCACCCCCTTGACAGGGGAGGCCACAGCGACCAATGGGTCGCCACAGCTAATCATCGCACAGCAGAACTTTTGGCAAATGTTTTACACCAGATGCCTTTCCTGACGCAACCCTCCTGGCTTGGAAGTAGCCCTCGGAGTACAATCGTGTCCCCCTCTGGACTGCAACAGCGTAGGGGAGCAGGATTCAGGCCACAGACCAGCAGGTCACAACACAAGTGGCTCTACCACCCTAAACATCCCATGCAGAAAAAAAACTATTTGTTACTTCCAGATTGAACAACTGCAGTTGTGTTTGGGGTTATTTTTGGCTGTCCCACAAATGCTCTGAAAAGTCTCCAGGTGTTTCCTACAAGCAATAGATCATCTTTTTTTGTTTCTCTTCATTGGCTTATTTAGACCTTCCAAGCGCCAATATATCATAGAGATCTCCGAGTTGCATATTTTCCCAACAGAGCACTTCCCTCTCTGCAGGTCTTTCTCTAGACTGCAGGTCTACTTGTGGTTCTTAGTAAACCTTCAGTAATCCAGTCCCTCTGTGTGGAACCAGCTGCCAGCCAGGAAACAGATACTCAGTCTGTAAGATGGGACTTAAAACTGCCTTTTTTAATGTCCCTGTAGTTATGCTACCGATAGATCTTTCTTCTTTCTCTGCTGGTATTTCTGGTCTGGCCTTATGGTGCTTGATGACCCCTTTTTGTTTCTGTACTCAACTCCCAGCTGGTCAACAGGTAACCGTCCTTCCTGAGTCTGGATCTGTGGAGTTTTCCTCTCCACCACTGCCTGCTTATGCTGGGGGTTTGAATAAAAAAAGAAGATTAAATGACATCTGTTCGTGTCCTTGGCAACACAACATTAAATGACTTAGTTTTATGTGAACAAATATGAAGAATTGTTTGTATAGTTATAAATTCCATTAAATTGCATTGTATTGTGAAAGTGCAGCTTCATTAATGTCAAAAAAAAAAAAAACGAAAACTGAAAAGAGCTTCCTCTGAGCTCAGCCTTAGAGAAACGGAGAGAAGCTGTGGTGTGTGTGTGTGTTTGGGGGGGTGGCAGAGTGGTGTTAGCTGCCTCTCATCTGTGAAAGAAACACAATAGATGGCCTTCAACCTCTCCTCTACAACGGTTGGAGCTATCAGGACAATGCGAGTTCAGAGCATTGTATATGAAAGCGTTTGAGTACTTTTCAAAGAATTATGTTTATTTCAAATGAATTGATTTCTGGAAGAAGTGACAGCCTTATAAGTAACAGCATTTAGTTGCTTTGTTTTGGTTCATGGTCACAGTTTGTCCCATAATGCATTGCAGCTTGCTCTCCATTCCTTGTCTAATAGTCCTTCCAAGGAACTCAATTAAACTGAATCAAGAGAAGACAGGTTGAAAAATCAGTACCCTGCAAAACTATCAAGGTAAAAAATTGTCTTGTTTAATACTCTTTTTTTGTTTCTGTTTTGTTTGTTTTTGTAATACTCTAAAAGTACGCAAACTATTATTCAGGCAAACATCAGAAATAACCTTAATTCTATTTTCAACCATAATAGATGTTTTTCTGATTGTTCATTTAAACTGGACCAAATTAGTTTAAACAAATATTAAAATCCCAAAGTTTTTTGTGGCAAAATGTTGGTTCTTGCAACTGTTAGCATGTAGCACTTCAGTGTGAAAGCAGCTCAGTTGGCAGTAGCCTCGCCTATTCACACTTTACACATTCATTAGCCTGATGATACACAAAGTTTTGGTAACGTTAGAAGTGATAGAATGATGACATTTCTTTGCTTTTTTTTATAACCACAGAGAGAACACAGGGACACAAAGGAGGACAAATAGAAGCATTCAGTTTTTAATAGAATCACATTATTTGGCCAGAATATGGACTCCTAAAAGATTAAAAAAAAAAAACTGCCTTAAAAGGAGTAGAAACCTGTTCAATCACTTTGGAAATAGGTTGCTGGTGACATGAGGACCGTAGGACTTGTGTCCCTGTCATGGTGTGGGTTTTTGTGTAATCTTTAGTCCTTGTTTCCTGTTTTATTTAGTATTCTTAGTTCTTGGTTTCCTTTGTCAGATCATTGTCATGTTTCCTCCGTTCAGTGTTCCTGTTCGTTCTGTAGGATAAAACCATTATTCCCGTATTCCGTCTGTTTCCTGGCTCTCCATTTTGCATTTGTGTCCCCCACATCTTCATAAACCCTGCCAGTCCCTGTTGCATGCTACAAGCTGATGGCATTTTACTTGGTCAGACGTCACCAGAGGCATTTCACCTGAAAAGAAACAAGAACAACATGTTTTACCGATAAAACGTCCAGTGAGAACGTGGTCTGTAAAGCAACACAAAACCAAAGTGCTAAAGACTCAGAGACACACACCAAGTCATTTCATAGGATGTAAATTCTTGCAATGAGGGATCAGAGGACGCAGACGGACGACTCTCAAACAGACCGAAGGCATACACAAACACACACACACACTTATAACTCCAAGGACTAGCTATGAAGTTAAATTGAGGCTGATTGTATTCTCAGCGCAGACTTGTCTTTGTCCCTAAGCTCTGTCTAAATATTGAAGCAGATCGCGGTGAAAAGAGCCGGCTGTCCCGAGGATTCAACCCAATCTGCATATTCATCACAATTAATTAGGATTCCTCTCTCTGCCATCATTTTTTATCTTTCCTGCTTTATTTCTCGAGAGGCAACTACAAGACAATGGCGGGGCGGTGATCAGAATCAGTTATTAGGAGGGCAGGCACACACACACATACACACTGTTTCTTTTCACATCTCCGGCTTTAGGAGGGATTCTGTCTGCATCAGATATGATGATGAGTGTGTTACAGCCACATCTCGCTGTTGATACAAACTTCCAGCGCTTTCTCTCACTTTGTCGTTTCCCTCTTTTGTCTGGGCCGACCACGCAACGCTCCTCCACCAGAGTGACAGAGAGCGGCTATTGTCTGGCGAGACACACAAGTGAACCGCCGCTTAACAGCTTTCTCGCAAGGCTAACTCTTTTAATTGCTCAAAGAAAGAGAGAGGAGGCGAGAGAGAAAGTGTGAGGCCTTGGGGTGGGAAAGAAGCGAAAGTTAGCTTTTATTAATATCGGGCTGCATTGTGTGCTTCAGGCGCTAAAAAGAAGCACGACTGCTAAGTTTACATGCACACAAGTATCCCTGTTGACAGAAGAAAAAAAAAGATTTGATTACTCTACATGCAGGAAATATTTAAGCTAGTTTCTCTGTGTTTTATGTACTCGGAAGATTTACTGTGATTGCAGAGATTATGAAAGTCGAGGCATCAAATGCATCTTAAAGAGTTGCAAATGCATCGAGATGGCACACGTTATTAAAAAGCCAGTCAGTCACACTGGGAAAGTAAGAACAGGCCCACATTCAGTGCAAGAAAAAATGATCAAACTAGAATTTGAGTGCCGTGTTAGATGCCAAGGATTAGAAAGTCCATGGGGAATGACAGGTGCAATGCGTGTGATTAAAACCTCATAAATCTCTGACTTTGGTCGTCTTTGCTAATAAAGTATGTGGTTTCATTATTCTAATATCAAGAGCTTTAAAGAAGCCTGGCAGGGGGATTTTGAAAGGTTTTTTAAACTATTTTAAATGTGACTTTGTCAGAGTTTTGAGCTCAGAATACTGGTATTGTTCTGACTGTATGGTAGCTGGTCCACGTCATGAGACTGCAGTGTTTTCTCCAGTTACCATTATAAATGACTTATTAGGGTTGGAAATCACCACTAGCTAGAATACTTTAGTTCTCACAGTTAGAGAAAGCTTCACATGTCTCTTTTGTAACCCCATAAAGATAAACGGATCATGTTCGATCGAGTTTCTGAGACTTTTTGCATCACTTCATGCTAAAGACTTTGCACAAAGTCCTGTTAAAAATATTATGATACTGGTCTTCTGCCCCCTAATAGAGACCAGGAAGCTAACACTACAATAACTTTGTCCTTCATTCATGTTTTTTTAACTACTTAGTCCAATCAAGGGTTGTGGGAAAGCTGGTGCCTATCCCAGCAATCATTGGACGAGAAGTTAGGTACACCCATAGACTGTATATGAAAGATGGACAGAGCCTTCGACAGTAAAAAAGTGAAGCCTATGCTGAAGTGCATAAATCTGCAGTTCCCCCCCTTCATCCACTAGGGGCTGGCTCCAAAACAGAGCAAAACCCATAGACTCCCATGTTAAAAAGGCCAGCTTTACGGCAGAAATAAACATGTTTACAGCCTGGTACAAAAATCCATTTTTGGTTTAATAGGTCACGTTTACCTTCATGACAACTGTGGGGGGAGTGAATTTTTTTCTAACGTGCCCGTTTAAAAGTAATTTAATGTCGAAGTTCGGCATTTTTAGGGGCGTGTCCTTTTGATTGACAGGTACCAATTTCCCGCTTAAAGTAAGGAGAACGTAGAACAACCGCGGTTTTTAGCCGGATAACAACGTGACTTAGCTGGTTAGCTCCTGTTATCTCCGGGTTAGCTCAGTAAGCTCTTAGCTACAGGCAGCTCAGAGTTCGCTCAATGTCAAGCTGCCCTCTCAGCTCCACCTCTTTGCCCATATTTGTATTTTCCGGGCGAGACGACACGTATGCCTCTGCCAAGATGGCAATGCTAGGAACCGCCCACTGAGCTTCAATTCAGCTCTTCAGAAACCGATGGGTGACGTCACAGAGGCTACGTCCATCTCTATATACGGTCTATGGGTACACCCTGGATAGGTCGCCAGTCCATCAAAGGTCCAACACAGACAGACAGACAACCATTCACGCACACATATTCACTGCTCGGGACAAGATAGAGTAACTCATCAACCTGCATGTCTGTGGATGGTGGTAGGAAGCCGGAGTATCTGGAGAGAAAACATACAAACTCCACACAGAAAAGCCACTGTTTGAACCTCGCCCAATCCGAAGCTTAAACCAGCAACCTTCTTGCTGTGAGGCAACAGTGCTAACCACTACGCCACCATGCAGTCATAATTTTGTCATATCACATAATAATAAAAGGGTAAATATCCCCCCAACAAATGTTTTTTTTTTTTTTTTTTTAGATTTTAGTAAAGAGCCAAATAAAGACCTCCTATCAAAACAAATGACCTTTTCTCACCATTTTTTCATGAGTTTTAAAGAAACAGATAAGTATTGTTATAAAACAATGAGTCCATTTACATGGCCATCAAAATCAGATATCTGAGAGTAATCAGATTACTGTGATACTCTTATAAGAAGTGTCTGCATGCACTTGTAGTTTACATTTACCAGCTGATAATGTGATTTATTTTGGAATACGTACATACATGGTGATGTCACTTCCTGTTATTTTCCAAACAACATGCATACCCCAGTGCTCTGATGTAAATTAGTGGCTCGATCCCTTTATTTCTAAATTCTCTCTTGAGAACGGCTGAAATCCCAAGATGGGCTGCCTGCTTAGGATTTAGCATCTTTCCCAGATGCTAAATTTTAGTAAAACATTATTATTATTTACATCTATCTGCTAAAACTGATGCGTTATTGTGTTTTTTTTGTTTGTTTTTTGTTTTTTTTATTATTATTCTGTCTGATTTAGTTATTGGGGATGACTTTGCTGTGAGGCATCCTGAGGTGCTGACACCTCAGACATACATGAGGGAGTGAGAGACAGATAATAGAAGATCTTTGTATTTAAAAAGCAGAGAACTTGCAGTATTATTGTAGTACTCCCGCATGCACTGCAGTCACAGGCATGTTAGCTAGTTCACCTCCTGCAGAGGATAAAAACTCCTGTGAGACAATGAGAATATTGTTCAACCAGTCAGGAATACTATAGGAGAAACAGATATGCACGCACGTCTTCCTCCGATTTCCACTGCTTAAGTGGTTAAAGTGCTCCTTGTATCTGAGCTGCAAGAGGCTAAAAGTTTCTTTAAGTGTCACATTGAAATTATCTTTCGCTCCAATTCAAATGAAGATGTTTAGCTTTAAAGAAAATCTGCTGTTTTTTTCTTTGAATAAAGTTGCATTATCCTGATTTAACAAAAAAAGAGCCACTCTTTTTCCATCCGACACAAGCAGCAGACTTACTCATCTGGTTAACAACAGCTCAGGGATGCTGAGTTATATACATTCATCACGTGCAGAAGGACCGCCAAGCAATCGGCATGCTGCGGACATCCAGCTTGTATCAGTCAACAGGCTCTGCCACGGGAGACCATTAGGGCCACAGCTCAGCCAGCTGACAACTTTGAACCATGGGCCAAACAAAATCACCTCTCTGCTGTTCCTAATCTCCTCTGATGACGTCCCAATAGGCTGACAGCCCCCATGCCAACTATACAGCACTCTGTCTCCTTTTCTTTTCTTATTATGTTCTGACAGACTGAATGTTTCATTCCATTAGATCGCTCTGTGCATCTCACATCTGCCTCACACTGATGTTTATTTCCAATTTCCTGGACGTTAAGTATGACTTCACATCCCATAGAAGCAAAAAAGGCTTCATTGTAATGCCAGTAATTAATCTAATTTTCTATTGTTTCGGAAAGGCCATGTAACTATGAAATGTGCTACATAATTACAATAATATGTCATTATGAAACAAAAGAAGCTAAATTGAATTTGGCCTTCATTCATTTTATTATTTGCATGTGTGCTTTTTGGTGGCTGTGACAGGCTGAAATGTCTAATGTGAATAAAAGTCGTGATGATGCCGAGATGCAATGTGTCAGGGTTTGTCTGATTTAGCCCAGCAGGTGATTGATTAATTGATTGATCCTGCTGTACATTCGCACAGCAGAAAGTAATCAGAGCGGCAAAATGTCAAAGAAAAATGAGGACGTTTTAAAAGCTCAGAGAAAAAGGCTGGTCTCTGTATTGGTTGTGAATTTGAAAAATCGTTCGTATTCATCAGTCACCTTATTAGGTGCCATTTGAAAGGGCTGCACCCAGTTTTGTCTTCAGAAATGCCTCATGCTTTCCA
The DNA here is from genome assembly GCF_933228915.1 of Telmatherina bonti. NCBI lineage: Eukaryota > Metazoa > Chordata > Actinopteri > Atheriniformes > Telmatherinidae > Telmatherina > Telmatherina bonti. The sequence goes on from NC_136617.1 coordinate 28,647,271, forward strand.
GCAAGGTGTTGGAAACACTCCTCAGAGATTTCGCTGCATGTTGACGTGACAGCATCACACGGTTGCTGCAGATTTGTCCGCTGCGCGTCCATGATGAGAATCTCCCGTTGCACCACATCCCAAAGTGGCTCTAATGGATTGAGATCTGGTGACTCTGGAGGCCGTTGGAGTACACTGAACTTGTCATGTTCAAGAAACCAGTTGGAGATGATGTGAGCTTTGTGACACGGGGCATTATCCTGCTGAAAGTATCCATCAGAAGAGGCTACACTGTGGTCATACAGGAAAAGACATGATCAGCAACAAAATATTTAGGTAGGCTGTAGTGGTTAAATAATACCTAATTGGTACCGAGGGGCCCAAAACATGCCAAGAAAATTTCCTCAGACCATTACACTAGCCCAGTGTTCCTCAATTCCAGTCCTCGGGCCCCTGTCCTGAATGTTTTATAGGCAACCCTACTTTAACACACCTGAATAAAACAAAGGGTTCATTAAGAGGCTACAAAGAATTTCAATAATCTGACTCAGGTGCTTTGGAGGAGGATCCTGTCTAAAATAGGCAGGGCAGGGGGGGGGGGGGGGGGGGGGGGGGGGGAATTGAGAAACTGGAATTGAGAAACACTGCTTGAGCCTGAATTGTAAATATAAGGCTACAATGACAGATGTGTCCATGTTTTCATCTTTTTACCCCAAATTCTGAACCTACCATCCGACTGTCACAGCTGAAGTTGAGACCCAGTCGCACAGTGGACAGTTTGGGTGAACTTTTCGTAGCTGACAAGAGCGGCACCAAGTGTCATCTGTGATTCCAGGCTGGACGTGTTGTGGGTTCAGAGGTTGCATTCTGCGTTCCCTGTTGCTTGGTGATAAGATACTGTTGCCTTTCTGTCATCTCACTGGGCAACGAAGCATTTTCGTTCAGGCCACTGCTGTTTACTGGAAATGTTCTCCTTTTCAGAATATTCCCTGTAAACCATTCAGATGGCTGTGGTTGTGAGGTAGATGGTGCTCGGTTTAAGCTTCAGTTAGTCTGTCATGATGTTATGTTTCATCATGTTAGTTCTGGTTTCCTCTTTTATTTGGTAGTTTTCCTGTTTTACTGTGTTCTATGTTCATTAGTTCACCTGGGTTCATTTAGTTCATCCATTTCACCTGTGTCTTATTGTGTTCTTCTTGATATTCATTCCCCTCACTTGTAGGTCTACATTGCTGGTCCATTGAGTTTGACTCTAGTCCTCTGCCTGGTTTAGTTAATGAAACAATATTCCTGGAACCTACTCAGCTTCTGCCTCCATCTCTGCGTTTGGGTCCATACCTCCACCTCATCGTGAAAAGTCATCGTGACCATGCCTACATGCACTGAGATGGTGCCATGTGATTGGCTGAATATTTGTGTTAACATGCAATTGAACAGCTATAAATAAAAGTATATGTTAGTTTTCTGGATCAAGCTGTTTTTTTTTTATAAAGATTATTTTTTATCAGTGTTATTTCTAATAATAATTCATTCATTCAGTATCCTAACTGCTTAATCCGATGAGGGGTTGCGGTGAAGCTGGAGCCTATCCCAGCAGTCTTTGGGCAAAAGGCAGGGTACACCCTGGACAACTTGCCAGTCCATTACAGGGAACCTAAAATGCATGTCTTTGGATGGCAGGAGGCAACTGGAAAGAACCCATGCATATACGGGCAGAACATGCAAACTCCACACAGAAAGGCCACTGTCCAAACCCCATCCCAGCCAAGGACTGAACTAGTGACCTTCTTGCTGTGAGGCCACAGTGCTAACCACTACGCCACCGTGTAGCCCTTCATTTCTAACATTCATTCATTCATTATCCTAACCGCTTAGTCCAATGAAGGGTTGTGGGGAAGCTGGAGCCTATCCCAGCAGTCTTTGGGCGAAAGGCAGGGTACACCCTGGACAGCTTGCCAGTCCATTGCAGGGCCCATTTCCAACATATCTGAGATAATTAATACAAAAACACAGAATAAACTTTCTTCTTTCATCAAATGTTATAAAAAGCTTTTCTTCCTATCAAATATCATTGTTACAGCAGACATCCAGTCAGGACGGCTGACCTTCACATTTCATTTAATTACCCTCATTTAAAAAGATACAGCATGGAGAAGCACAGTCCAGATGATTCAGTCATAACAACGCAGGGCGGATGTGGCAACCTCTTAGTGGTTCTTACTGTAAGATGTTGTGAGTCTGACATGACCGAAGCTTAAACCACATTTTGCCACTGGGAGCAACAAACAAGGCTTGTGCTGCGGTGATGTAGCCTTCACCCGACCCGGGAGTGGAAGCAATAAATTTCAGTGACTCTCCTCATCTGCAACAAGCTGAAGACTGTAAAAAGAAAAAAATATATATTTTTCTTTGCTACATTTTAAATTGCTTGCAGATTCCTCACTTGCGTCATAAACTGGACAGCTGTGAGCATGTTGAATTAATAGTGCCAATTCCCATTTTAGTTGGGCTTAATTGGAGGCTTTAAGCTCCCTGAGACTTTGCTCTTGTCCTTCTTGCATTTATTAATATAGCTCGAACCAATGCTCCCGAGCTGCTGCCTTTTCTCTTGATGTTTTCAGGCTAACAATGCGATTGCCAACACAATTGATAAACCATAAAAACCCATAAAAACTAGTTTTTGTGAGGAAAATGTGACAAAAAGCAAAGATTTATGAAAACTTTTACATGTTTATGGTGATTTGTGTAAAGTTATTATTCATATATGCTCTTTGAGGTTTAAGAAATATAACTTTTTGTTGGATTTATTCTTTTAGTGACTTCCCCAAGGCAGAGTGAAGAAACAAAGCCAACACAAAGTTATAGCATCCCATCATTAATTTAGAATTTTACAGCCACTGCAGAGCAATAAAGTTCCAGTAACAATGATCCGTCACATTTTACTGCCGTAAACTACCCTAAAAGAGGGCTAAGTCGTGACAGAGTTGGTGAAAAACACTGATAAAACAGTAGTAGTTACACAGTAGAATCAACATTATGCTAAACAATATTGTCATATTTGATAAAAAAGCAGGAATACTGAGTATCCAGTCATAAAAACACACAAAGTGCTTCTAAAAGCAAACATATGGATACATTAAATTCTACAACCTGAAAACCTCAAATGCATGTGGTGTATAAATATGCCATGTGAAAATGTTGCCCTTTTGGTAATACAGCTATATGAAGTATCCAGCCAGCTGTTTTAACAATGACCAGATGTCTAATACTTGAAGAACACAGGCAACCAAACCAAACATCAACACAGGAAAGCCTACAATAAACAAGGTCATTTCCACTTATTTCTTCTACTCAAGGACAGAATCGCATTGCTAAGTCTGTTTCAGCTTTTTTAGCTAATCAAAAATGTAAAATGTTTATCCAGCCTCTGGACCCCTTGAAGCTACATCTGATCAATCATCATGTTACTAATCAGCAAAACCTGCATCCTTGTTAAATTAAAACCCAGACGAATGAAGGTAGCCCAGCAGCCATCACAACCGATTTATGGACTTTGGAGGTGATCCACTCATGTGTTACAGACAGTACGCAAAGTATGCGTTAAAGTGAGTTACAGTGATAATGCCACCTTTAAAATGTAATCTTCCATTCCATCATCCATCCATCCATCCATCCATCCATTGCATGGTATTCCTAGGCCAGGTGAAAGACATAATCTCTGCATCACGTCCTGGGTCCACCCCAGGCCTGGTTCACCTGGCTGAAGATGCCCACGGCAAAACCCTCTCCTGGGGTAGACCCAGGACATGGTTCCTGGGTCCTGGGTCCACCCCAGTAGATGGTTTGGCTATGGGCATCTTCAACCAGGTGAACCAAGCCACCTCATATGATGCAACGACCACCTTGATGTGGGGGGGGGGATGGAAAGTCCAGACACTCGGTGGAGGAAACTCATGTAGGATACTTGTATCTATGATCTCTTCTCTTTTGGTCACAACCTACAGCTCATAAGCATAGGTGATGGTGGGAAAGTATGTTGACAATTAAACTGAGAGTTTTGCATGTCAGCTCAGTTCCTCCAAACCACACCACACCACAGTGTAACAGACCAATGTAGTGCCAGCATAACCTTAGACCAGGGGTGGGCAGACTTTTTGACAAGTGGTCCACAAAAGGTTTTCTAAAATTTGACAGAAGGGCCGGATGAGGTGCGGATGGATGGAGTGTTTTGATAATCCACCTCATAAGAGAAAAAAAAAAAACATGGGATATGCAGAAAACTTGTGCTTTAATTTCAATTGACAATTAAAGCATGACAACAAAATGTCTTTCAAGTCTCATGTATTTAGCTATTTATTGAAATGACTGTTAAAACACAGAAATTAAATTAACAAAATACAGCTTTTTTTTTTTTATTTCTGAAAGTTACTATTTTAAAGCACTGATAGTTCTTCTATCCTTCAGGATATCAACATCATCACTCCTCCTGACTCTTTATTTTAAAAGCAAAAGGAGATGAAGCTTTACTTGTACTGCTCCTTTTATTTAATGTGCCAAATGTCCCCAGAGCCAAAACTCAACGACCAGCGCAGTTACAGAGCAGTGACAGCACTCCAGTATGTGCACTGTTTATTTTGAGAGTGAAGGTGCATCTACACACCACTTATGTACACTCCTTAATAGAAATTACATGTAACATTAGCTTACTAAACAACTTACTTCCAAATGCATTTTTTTTTACCTCTGAGCAGTAGCTTCCTGTTCTCTCATTGACTGATGGCTAGCATAGTTAGCATGTTTATTTGGAAAGTGACGGCTGATATTATATTCTTTAAAAACCGTGACAGTCTCTTGGCATATCAGGCAAACAGCAGCTGATCGACATTCAGCAAAAAAAAAAATTTAGTTGTCCATTCCTTATTAAACTCAACATTCTCTTTCCACTATTCTTTTTTTAGGTCCCCTTATCTTTACTGAGAGGCAGGGGGGTCAAAGAGTAAAACACAAACATGGACAAACGTAATCGGCTACATCGTACATGTATCTCGGGTGCACCATCTACTGGGGAAACTCCTGAATTGCAAGGAAATTAAAACATTCTGACTTTAACAAGGTTTATCAGTATAATTTCTCCAAGTTCAGCGGGCCATATTAAAAAGCTTAACGGGCTGCATATGGCCACAGAGCCATAGTTTGCCCATGCCTGCCTCAGACACCGTACTGTTCTCCTGCTCCATTTTTTCTGCATTTGTGAACAAGACCTGGAGGTGCTTGAACTCCTCCGCAGTGCCCCTTTTGTGACTCCAAAAGGAAACTCCACCCTTCTCCAACTGAGGACCATGGTCTTGAATTCGAAGGTGCTGATCCTCATTAGAGTTGCTTCTCACGTGTCTATGAACCTCTCCAGAAAGGGAAGAAGATCACAAACTGATGAAGCAAACAGGACCACATCATAAAGCAGAGACTCAAGCCTGAATCCACCGAGCTGGACCCCCTCCATGACCAACGTGCATTCAGGAATTCTGTCCATAAAAAGTTCTGTTAAAAATTCAAGTTAACCATTTGCATAACCAGCGAAGGAAAGAAATTTCTCAGGGGCTGTTTTTAACTGCAGAGTTAAAAACAGTCAAGTCAAATTATAAACAATAAGAAACATTTTGATGACGTCTCAGAAACATTTTATGAATATCAAAGATTTGGTGTTATTGGGACAGTTTATTTCAGAACGTACTAAATAAAAATGCAATGCAGGCTGATCTGATTGGTTGTCTTTAGTGTTTTGTGCTGTTGTGTTGTTGGATGCAGAACACTGAGGTGCCTAATGAGATACACCGAATCAAATCAATCCAATTTGTGAGAAAAGTAAAGATTCACAGTTCCAGGGAAGAGATGCTTACCTGGGTTATAGGAATTCCCATTCAATTCACTTTCTGGAAATGGATTTATACTGGTCTTGGTCTTCGTGAAGAATGTCCCTCTGAGCGGCCATCTGGTTTCCAATTGATCCTGCAACAAGAATTCATTGACTGCAACCACCATCACAGTCTTTATTCAAGTTGCACTGTCATTAAAGACATTTTAAAGACCTCCAGCACATCTTCCTCTGCTGCGCTCCAAGGCCAATAAATTGAATCCAATCTTTCACCAGAGTCATTTTTACAGCAGTGGTTTTTCTTTTTTTTTTTTTTTTTTTTTTTTTTTAATTGCTGCTGGTTCTCTTTCCACCCCTGCAGACCACGTAACACTTGCACAGTTCCAGCTTCACAGTGTGCTTCCAGTAAAGGAACTGGTGGTACCAGCTCACACACTCACACATACACACAGTGTCAAACCACAACACACCCTGGTTGCCAGGAAGGGGTCAAATTAATGGCTGACTTTGCAGCTCTCTGGCAGACGCTCAGACACACAATTACACTCACACATCCACGAGCAGAATCGTTTCTATTCCATTTCTTTCCCCTTCACTCATTGCCGCCCTTTGCTTTTTTTTTTCCTTGTTCCCTCTCTCTAATTTGCATAATAAACTCTCTCCTTCTGAAGCTTTGGCTGCGCGCACACACACACACACACACATATACACTGAACTGACAGATGGCACCACTGGCTTCAGACACAGTGCAGAGCGGGGATGTGAAGAGAAAGAAGGGAAGAGGAAACGGTTTCTGGTAAAATAAACACAAATGCACAAAAATTCCATAAATTGTGGTAGGCACTGGCCTTGGCACTAACCTGGGAAAACCCTGATGTGCCATCTCATTGCACCCAGTGACCTGTGCTAACCAGCAGGAAGAAGAAGAAGTACCTGGGGTGGGGGCATGCTGTCATACATACATAGATACTTCCCCATGCACAGGCTTGCTTCTGCAAACACATGCATGTATACACAGATTCAGCTGTGCAGAGAAAAGATCTCCTGCACACAGATAAGGTAAACACATCACTTCTTAATAAATCCCTCATTTTCTACGGTTCCTTTTTTTTTTTTTTTTTTCTTGGGGAAGGTTGATGAGGTGGTGATGGTGGTTAGAGCGTGTCTGTCCTGTCGGGCTGAGTTATCCTCGTAAAGCTCTGGGCCTGATTATCCTGCCATGACTCATCCGGTTGAGGAGGTGGGGGTGGGGGGGTTGGGACGAGGTGAACTCAGTGCACAAGAACTCAACAACCAGGCCACTGGTTATATAGCCATAAACAGAGGGAGGGAGCAAGAACTACAGAGAACCGGGCCTTGGAAGGCAAACGACGCAGTCTCGACTCAGCCATATGAGAACTCAACCAGAATGGGGACAGATCACACACACACACACACACACACACACACACACACACACACACAGAGAGAGAGACGTCTATCATATAACCTGCTTCTCTTCAGCTTGTTTATCGTGGCTTTGCAAGATGGGCTCTCTGGCTGTGGAACTCGCTGTGTGATTCTCACCACGCCGTACATGTCAGGTCATATAATTAACTTGCTAATGTAGTCAGTAATCACAGAGAGAGGAAAACAACAAAAACAACAGGCTGTCGCAGACAGATCTGCAGCCGGCAGGCTTTGTTGACACCGCAAATGCTGCGCTGGTCGGGATACAGTTGCATAACAACTCCCGCGCTGCACAAAAGGGGGGATGACATTTAGGACTGGCAACATGGGGGGTCCAGCGTGGTGACAAACACATACGCGCACATGATTTTTGTTAAGCTCTCCTGATAATTTATATACAAATTAACTTGAAGTGTTTGGAATATTTGTGATTTTATTTGTTATTTTGCGCACATATGTGTCTCCAGTGCTAAAAGAGAACCTCAGCTCTGAGCTTTCTACACTTACACACTTTGGGAAGGACTTTGGCTTTTGTGTGTACTTCCCAAATCTTTTGTTTGGTTTTTCTTGTCCATGTGAGAAGCTTGGGGCATATATAAACTTGCAGAAAGTTTTTAAACATTTTCTGCTCATGTTTTACTGAAATATTTAGTAGAAGTGTTCACACTTTAAGTTTTTGTACTTTAGTTTTGCCCAAGTATTATTTGCTCCACTGTAGTTAAATGGTGAAGGAGGCGATCGCGCTCACACACATGAACAAACACACACACATATATCTGTTGAGCCTGATAGAACAGGACTGGATGGCGTTCTAACCACACTGTCTGTCACCACAGTGAGAGGTCAAACAGAAACAGAAGCACAGCTTATATAAGTCACAATAAAGAGAGCAGGGAGGGGAGGGGGAAGAGAGAAGAGTGTTGTGTGAGTGTGTCTGTATGTAGATCATTTTGTAAGAGCCAGGGCAACCTTCTCAATAAGCTGAAAAAGGAGCAATTTCTTCACGTAAACACACCAACTGATGACAGATATATATTTTACTTTTAAAAATAAAATATTTAAATGTGGTTTTCCTGGTTTTGCTGGGTCTTATCTTGGTTTATTGGCTTTTTTTTTTTTTTTTTTTTTAGGAAACAGCCTATTTCACATTGGTATTTCCTCAACTTAATGCTGCATTTTTCTTCTGCTCTATATTTACACTGGTATATCAGCCAGCGCATGCATCACATTGACCCACTCAAACCTTGTGACGTGAGCAACATGCACCCACCTAGATCACATTACAAACAAACATGCTTTTGCTGTCAGTAAATGTCTTGTATCAGTTCATGGTGAAAACAGTTAATAGCATAATAATGTAAAAGTACCAATGTTGACAAATCAGCTCATTTTCATGTCTTATTCTTTAGCAGATCAACACAACATAGAGGACATATTGTACATTATGGAAAATGCAACAGTATGACTGGGTATGATGGTAGGTTTGTTACTGTTACTGCGAGTTTATTACTTATATGCCATCTCTTAAGTTGGACTTTAAAAATTGAATAGTTTATGGTGCCTCTTAAGTTGCTGGGAAGATGATTTCAGTACTTTGAGGCCTTTAATGGAGATATATCCATCCATCCATTTTCTTGACCGCTTGTTCTAATAACAGATCACGGTAAGGCTGGAGCCTGGCCCAGCAGGGTGGATATATATATATATATATATATATATATATATATATATATATATATAAATAAATGTACATATATAAAGAATATAAAAAGAAGATTTAACGCATCAGCAGAGCAAATCAGTCCAGCACACTGACACAGACCACTGTTCTGTATGGCGCGATGCTACACAGGACAAGGATTTAAAAAATAAACAAATCAATTTAAAATAAAATAAAATTCATTGGACAGCCATAGAATCTATTCAGGAATCATTTTAATTTCTATAAATATTCATGACATTTTATTATTGGTAGACTCCAGTAAGTCATGGGAGTTTATTTGCAGCTCAGAACAAACACTTCTGTTGATTCACATTTCTTTAGATTAATACAAGATTTTAAAGTTTTGTTTTTTTTTAACTCTTAGTATAAAACTGGACAATTTCACATCAACTTGATTAAATCAAATTTATCACTTCATCTGCATCTATGAAATGTTGACCAGCTGCCAGGAAGACATAAAGCTACGCTACATTTCTGGAAACCACAAACATGCACGTTACCACTTGGCTCACAGAGGTAACAAAGGAGAAATCATAAGATAAGATTTTATGACCAGTTACTTTATTTAAAGAAATTAACCAACCTAAATTAAAGGGGAGTATGAACATGTTAAAAATCAGCAGTGAAATACCATGAATGGGTGTCAAAAAAAAACAAAATCATAACCAAACAAAGTTGCCATGATGACGTGGAGGTAAAGGCTGCCCAGGCAAAGAGAAGAGAGGAAGTGAGTCTGACCAAAGCAAGTTTTATTGATTAAGCCACTCCCATCTCTGCAGGTGCAATGCATTCTCCACTAATCACCACCACCACAAACAAGATGGCGGGCCATCACAATGCACAATGTCTACATCACATTTATTTGTGTTTCTGCATGTGAAACATGCACATCTACCTGCCTCTGACATGTTAAGTTGGGGTGAAGTACAAACAGCATTTTTAATCTACAAACAATCTTATTAGTCAGTAAATTTCAGTAGTTGATGGTTGTAGCGTCCATGTCATGATGGATGATGGTGTGTCAGCCTTCAGCTGACTTACTGTCATTCTTTTAACATGTTAAAGTCCAGTTTCTGTAACTGAATTCAAGATGACAAAGCATGCACAGTTACACTTATTTACAGTTGTGCTCACATGTATTCATATTCTTTCATTAAAGAAAAGGCTGAATTTACAACAGTCACTCAAATAACTGGAGACTTGGGGAACAATAACTAAAAATTTGCAAAAATATCATTTAGTAATATAAGTCACTGTTTTTTTATTTAATTGAGTTGAAGAAAGAAAAAAAACAAAAAACAAATTGGTCCTGGACAAATTAGAGCACTTTTCTGTTGAACCACAATTAGAAAATAATTTCATGATTTTCATAAATATTTTATTTATTTATTTTGTCAATTTCAGCTTATTTTACAGGCAGCTGTTTTTTCCATCTTTCATGAAAGGGTATGAATAAATATGAGCACAACTGTACATGGCTCAAGACTGCAGACATCCTCATATGTTGTTGCCTTGTGAATAAAATGATCTAAATTAGCCCTAAATTGATAATAAAACCAGATAAATGAAATCTTCCTTCTTCCAGGATTTAAACATATTTTCCATGAGCTTCATGAAAAGTTAGAACATTGCTGTTGTGAAGGAGACCGAAGAAGATGGACAGATGAGACAATAAATCTGAAAAGTTCGGCGGTGATTCAAAGTGACAGTTTAGTGGGGAGGGCGGAGGGGACAGAAGGCCAGCTGAGGGTGAAAGAGGACGAGGTGTGGTGAGCATAGAAAGAGACCAAGAGCAAAAGGAGGGAGATTTCCAATAAGCAGAAGCCAAAGAGGTCAGACTTCTAGTTTCTGGGTCAAAGCGCATTAAACAGGCAGCCACACTGAGCCGTCGCTGTCAGCCCCGTGGCGAAACAGCAGTGTGGACAGGCTTCCACCAACTGTGACTGCACATTAGCCACTTTCTGCAAGCCACACAGCTCAGGGCGTAAACATATAAAGTTGCCCTTTATTTCAATCTCCAGTGTATACGGAGGTATGAAAAGAGCTAGATTCATGAAGACGGCAGACTTCAGAGGGTTGTGTGCGAGATGACTGGGACAAATGTTGAACTCAGCTTTCATCAGCAACAGTCCTAAGGAACACCACCCGAGGGTAGTACATACAGGACGTAGCATGGAATATAAATACGTGATATATAGTCGTTGTCAGGGCATACATAGCTTCTTTATATGTCAACCAGAGTTGTTTACAACTCTGGTTGTTTAGCCTGGGACTAAGCCGAGAAGCATGTTGGAACCCGGCCATTCAGCGCAGTAACATTTAGCCCAACTGCTGCTGATGTTTAGCGAAGGAAGTGTAACACGTTTGAAGGTGGCTGTTAAATCACCCTGAACTAAAGCAGCTGCTGTTGATGGTGTAAAACGGGGGGGGGGGGGGGGGGGGGGGGGGGGTATCTGTGATCGCACAAAGGAGAACCGAGACACAGATGTTAAGACATAGTGGACAAAATCAAAGTGGGACACTCTGAGACATCACCAACTGGTTCAAGTTCAAGCTGGATTTTCCAAGAGTGATATTTTGAGTCCATTTTACCCACAATTGTGGTGGAAAAACCAAAATATTCTATATTCTATTCTATATTATATCCCTATTCTATCATTATTACCAGTTGGTTCCAAATCCACAAGAAAAGATGTGGTAAAAGCCAAACATGTCCTGATGACTGTTAAATAAACTTCCTGTCATTCGCTACGTTTACATGGGAGTTTTAATTCCTGTTTAATTCCAAATAAAATTTAATTCTGCTTTAAACAGATGAAAAATGACCATGTAAACACTTAATTCCTAATGCAAATTTCTATTCGCAATTTAACAGAATTCCGATGTAAATGGCTGGTTTATTCATTTTAATTCTGAACTATTTAATTCCTCTGTCATGTAAACCTTCATTCCGCTCTAAGTTAATTCCGGTCGTTCTGAGCATGTTCGTTACCTTGTCCTGTCCCAATGACGCGCGTTTTTTTGCCTCCTGTGTTCAGTTTTTTTTTTCTCCTCCTTCTCAGTTGCTGCTGAAAAGTTAAGTAGTATGTTCGTGTTGAACTGGTACCTAAAAATGATAATAAAAATAGCGGGTACTTATTGTGTTTTAACAAGTTACAACTGATAAGACAAGAAGCAGGGACCTAACTTTGTTTATGTCTGGTCTTACGTCACGTGCACCCTCTGTCCAGTCAGAACCCTTCCCAACCCGCCGCTCTAAAGAGGAATTACGTCAGGACGTGTTTCATGTAAACCTTCATTCAGAATTGTTATTTCCATGGAAACTCATACAAGAATACATTCATTCCTAATTATTTATTCCTAATAATCAATTCTGAATTAAAAAACATCATGTAATTGTAGCCATATATGAGCTTTTGTCTCACAGTGCTGAAGGGAATCTGAGCTCACTGGCAGTCGCCACTGAATTAACAGTTCTTTTAGGACTTTTTTTTTTTTTTTTTTACCTTTCAAAATGTATCCAGACAACTTAACGTCCTGTTTTGTTACAATCATGTTTAATTTTCAACAGCATTCAACGATATTTCAAACCTTAGCAACTATAGCAACAAATACGCCACAGGGCCTTCACAGTCTCAGGTATTATGGATGAGAACCTTTAGGCATTTCATCATTCAACTCAAATTATTTAATTAACATATCTGTTAGATGATAATATAGCAATTACTGATGCAACTTTATGCCCTTTTTCTTTTTTTTTGCTTTTTTTTCTCCCACCTGCAACAACTTGACTACTGTTTGAGCGGACAAGTGTATTGTGTTTGTCACGACACACAACAAATAAGAAAACTTGCTTGCTGTTGATGAATGAAGAAAACCTTCTTTTTCTGCCATAAAACATGGAGAAAACATGGAGTTGTGTCAAAGCCTTGTAGTCATGGACTGACCATGTTTCTGTCCGAACCTTGGCCTTGTTCTCACTCCATGTTTGATCTTACAAAAGCTGATGTTTCCGTTCCCCGTTGTGTTTATCCTTAGTGTCACAGGGTTACTTGCATTTGGTTCACTTTAAGCAAACCAGGAACTACATTCTTTGATCCGCATTAGGGTTTGTTTGCACATTTACACCTCTCCAAACAAACAACTTTCCAAGTGAACCAAAGCCCATATAAAAGCCAAAGTAGCTGCAGAAACTTCTTTTTAGTGCGGAAGTTGCCTCAAACTGAGTGCTGCACTTTGAGCTCTGACTTTTGCATTCCTCCACTTTGTGATAATTAACAGTTTTTAAAAAAAATCTATCAATAAGGAGGTTATGTTTTACCCAGCGTTTATCTGTTTGTCTGTTTGTGTTAAAGATAACGCAAAGTTATGGAAGGATTTTCATAAAACTTTCAGGGGTTGTTGGAGATGTTAAAGGACGAACTGATTTCATTTTCATGGTGATTCAGATCACTGTTTGGATCCAGAAACTTTTTAAAGGCCTCGGCAGAGGTTTGCGCTCTCCGAGTGCTTTTCTAGTTATGCAGAAATTCTGAACCACTCATGTCTTCATTGTGATGCAGCTAAAAAAAAAAGCTACTTTAATGCACAGAGTTGCGGCAGAGATCAGCAGATATGTTTTTTTCTCCTTTCAAGCAGTTGAACAAGGTTACTTGGGGAAAAAATGTACAGTGATATATGTGTGCTTTGAATTTTTTTTTATACTTCTAGCAATTTTAGCTTTAAAAAACTCATAACTTAACTGGCCCCCTTAACAAAATTACCACCAAAAGAGGTGACACACTCCGGTATTTCATTGGACCACCTGTAGTCCAGCATCCACAGCTCTGTCACATGATTTGTTTCCATCCACTGTTGCATTAATTTTTCACCGACACCATGTACTGATGATGGGAGAGTCCAACCACTGCACAAAGTCTTCACCAGCACATCCAAGAGATTGTCAGTGGTGTTCCATTCTGGACTCTGTGGTGACCAATAGATATGTGAAAAGGATATTTTGTGATCCCTCAACCACTGGTAAACAATCTAAGCCCGATGAATCCTAGCATTGTCATACTGTGATGCGGTCGTGGCATTGTGGAAAGATGGAGTAACCTGGTCTTTCAGTATATTCAGGTAGTCCGATGGCCTCATTGTTTCGACACAAAATGAACTTGGACCTGACCAACTGCAGCTATGTAGTATCATAGGGTGCACCACCAGGATAGCCAGCATAATCCACACCAGGATAGTCCACTAGACTCACTAGACTCCACTAGACTCAATCCGATTGGGGACTCAGTCCAGTTAGGGGATGGGCTGAATTCATCCTGCACTTCTCAAGATTGTTCAGACCTTTTGTAAAACTCATTTCATTCGTCACCAGAGGCAAGAAATTATGGAGCTGCATGCGATCCTAGTGTTTTAGGTTCATCAAAACTTTGACCAAATCCCACATGCAAGCATGTTTTGTTTGTGCTCACCTGCGGTGCCATGTGCTGAACCCACAACGCACTTTTGTGTCCACTTCCTGTATTTGGTCCATTCCAGACCAATGGAGACCTGTGCTTGACAGAGTCCACTTCTGTGATTTCAATCAGAATTGATTATATTATCTCCAAACGATGCAGATTTTATTCCAAAAGACCTCCCATCACTGTGGAAAAGGGTAAATCTGGACTCATCAGATCACATGACCTTCTTCCATTGCTCCAGAGTACAACTGAAGCCTTTTTCTCTGGTTAGTCTTACTGATTATTAAGGATTTTTCCCAGTCCCTTGAGTCTCCTTTGCATTGTCTGTGTGGAAATCTTCTTACTTGTACTATTAATCATAGTACAGGTGCTGAATTTTATTGTTTATTTGATTTCTGTGATCAATCATGATCATTCAGTTTTGTTTTGATTTTTCAGTTTGTTTTCATCCAAGACAATGGTTCCTGTTGTTGTTCTTTTCTCTTTAAATCTGTGATATTTAAAAATGCAAACAAACAAAAAAACATTGATTAGAAGGTTACATGATTCAAAACTGGTTGAAATAAAAAAAAAGACCAAGTAAGAGGATTCAAGTTAGAATTGACTATTCTTATTTAAGGAAAAGAAGATTGTACATATCTTGAGAGGAAGTCTTGCTGATACCTTTAGCTGCTAAGCTAATACATCGAATGCAAGTGTCCCAGGTTCAGCCTGAAGATCTCACCTGTCCTACATCAACCCTCCTCTTTCATACTAGAAAAATCATGTGACTATGTGCGTGCATGTAAATGCAAAGTCTTATGAGTGCGTATTTCTGTTGAGAGCATCGCTTCTTCTGCAGGACTGTGGCCTTATTTGGTCCTGGTGTTGAGTCAGCAGGTGAAGTTCCTGTAAAAGTTGCATCCTCCCTGCTCTTTTTCACAGCTTCACAGACCTGCTACTGTCTTCCTCCTAAGGAGTTGCTACACTACACTCTTATAGCCGTGTGTGTGTGTGGTTTCAGTTGATAAGCAAGTTCTTGACTTTCTCATCAGGAACTCTGTTTCTGCTTTTTTGTGCTCTCTCAGTGTACCTGTTTTACTTCTATTATAGAGTCACATCAGGTCATAATAAAAGAATCTGTTTATTATACTTCATTCCCCAATAACCTTCCAGTTTTTAACCATGTATTGGACCGTTCTTATCATTTTAGTAGGTTTTTTCAATCTCCAAAGATGTTTTCTCTGCTTGTCGCCAATAATTTGATTTTCCCTAACGAGAATGACGGGATGCGTCTTTGCACATGATTTAAGAATTGAGAAGCTATTTTGCATCAGCTGGGGTTAAATAACTTGTTGCCAGTTGAAAGATAATGCAGTAATTAATGGAGGTCCGTACCGATTTGCTTTTTTTTTTTTAAAAACCAGTGGTTGACTTTTTTTTTTTCCAGATGGTGTATTTTACCAAGTAAAGACCTTAAAAGCAACATGATTTATCATCAGTTTGCATCCCTCCTAAATGTTTCCATTGCAGAGTCTTCTTTCTTTAAAATTTTGAATAAAAGCTGCCAGATTTTTAAGAAACCATTCAGCTTTTAGGAGGCTTTTTTTTTTTTTTTTTTTTACAAACGATAGATATGTTCTAGGGGGCTTTTCTAAATGGTCCTCAGGTCTAATTAAAGTCCTCACCGCCAGTGGTGTTGCTCCGTTGTCATGGAAATTGGCCTGTTGAGACACAAGCTCAATAGCTGGTATAAAGGGCAAGAGTTACGCTTGAAAGCCTCTGAAGAAGCTTGTAACGAAACCTTGACTTGAACGTTTTATCTTTTACATGTCTTTTGTGCTTATTTTAGTTTGTCCAGGTACTATTTGTTAGCTAAGACTATTTATTATCACCGATTTACCTTTCCTTGAACCAAGTAAAAGGCAAGACAGTTTTATCTGCTATAGAAAGGATAGCATTCCTTTTCACTTAATACAGGAGCACATTCTAAATCTGAGCCATGTTTACGACTAATTTAATATTTTTCGATCCAGTATTTAATGATACAACTATCGTTTGATGACCCTGAAATGATACATTCATTTACTTTAACCATGAGGCTAAATATGGGTGAAGTGTTAGTGGAAAGCACTGCCAAACTAAGCGTGCCACTTTCACCTAATTCATGAACTAAGATTTGGGTGAAGCGCCAAAAACAAAAGCACCAAAGAAAAATTCTTTCAAGGGCAATAATGGATCCAGCTGAAGTGAAAGCAGCCATTAGACAAAAGAGACAAGAGAGAGCAAGAGAAAGAGGCAAATATCTTTCCAATTATCAGCTCCAGAGCATGTTCTTAAGAGCACACTGAAAGGACAGGTTATTAAGCTTTAATGCATCACAGCATAGGAACCATTCAAGGCCTTCTCCCTCATTAGGCGTACCACCAGCTTCACTGTGAGTGTGTATGTAAGTGTACGTATTCGAGGCTAAGCACCTCAAACAGCACTAAACACTTAAACAGTGGTAATGAGAGTGCTGGCCAGTCTGCTTACAGAGGGAATAATGGATTTAGACAATAAGGGCATTTTCATTTTCCTGTATAGAGGGGATTACCATACATACAGAAAAGCAAAAGAAGTACTCAAAAATGACAAAATGCTGTTGGATGCATGCCAAAATAATACATACAATATTAATTAAAAGCTTTTTATAAGGCCAAGAGCAAAAGGACAGAAAAATAAGGATTTTATCACATATTTATGTCAGAAATCTAATTGCAGGTCTGAATAAAGACTCGATTTGGGGTTATCTATTGTTTTGTACTTGAAAATATTTTACCTGTTCAGCAATTCTGATGAAAGTGCATCAGAAAGCCAGCTGGGAATCCAATATAGCTGGTCCAAAGGACACCATTTTCTGCCATTTGGAGCTTGGACACGAAGACTTAGTGGCATAAAACCAAACACATCTGCCATGATGTTGACCATGCCTTCTAGTGAGTAGGTGAACCAGAATGGAGGAGGCTCCTGTATAAAGCTGGAGGAGAAGCTTTAGGTGCGAGAGAGCCTTTTTGTTGTGATATTGCTTTGTCCAACTGCTAGCTGGTGCATGGCTGCCTCATGGCTTTTTATTAGTGACTAAATAAAGACAAGAACAAAGTTGAAGAGCTGAGCTTTTGCATCGTTCTTCTACCACCGCAACCTGCCTCACAACATCTTATCAACTATCAAGCATGGTGGTGAAGGGGTAGTGTTTGCAGCATCTAACCAATCGAAACCCTGCAAAGCAGCTATTTTACAGTTGAAGTCAATCACATCATCCAGGCCAAAAGCAATACTGTTGCCACAGCAACAGGCAGGAAGGAATGCTGGCAGAAAATTGCCAACTCCTAATGTGTACATTTCCGACATTATAAAAAATGAATTAATCAGACAATATAAACGGACAGCGCTCTGATCACTCAATTCCACTTCCAGACGTTTTAGACAGAGCTTCATGTATTCAACTCAGTTCTTTTTAGGTTAAGCATCAGGTGTGAGCATGTTTTGTGTTGGAATATTAATTCTTCACCACTATAGCACAAGTAGTTAGGTGTTCCATAAATTCATGGATCTGCAGTTCTTCCACGTGTGACCATGGCTAACGTTCTTTCAGGAGCAACCCCAGTGGAGCTAAACGGACTCTGAAACACTTGAAGAACAATCACAAAACTACACTTCAAATGCCATTTTCCAAATTGACTGACTGGTCAGGAGCTGGTCCTTTTATACTTTGTGATATCTTACCCAGAGCAGATTATCTGTTCAGGATTAGTTGTGGGGTGATATACCCCAGTAAGGAGCAAACAGCGTTTTTATACAGAAAACTCAGGATTAATCCTAATGTTCCATCCAGAAGAAAACAATCCAGTTCTGTAGTACAGGACACCTTGCAGTCATTGAGTGGACCATGACCTTCTCCAAGTGTAGTGAGGACATCTGACAGTACGGAAACCTTTCAGTTCAGAGCCATCAACCAAGGCTGGACTGATTCACTGATTAATCGCGATACCACACATGCTCTGTTATAATTAATAAATGTTCAAAGATGATTTTTCATTGTAATTAAATAACAAACAGTCCTGTGATTGATTGGCGACCTGTCCAGGGTGTACCCTGCCTCTTGCCCAAAGGCTGCTGGGATATAGGCTCCATCTACCCTGCGACCCTTACGGTGTGTTCAGACCAAACGTGTTTTGAGCGTCAAAAACGCTCAAAACGCGGAACGCTCGACACTGGTCACTAAACTGCCACTTTTGTGTCCCACGCCCAAAACGCTTCCAACGCTCCTGCCGCGTCTGCCGCTTGTGTGTCTGGAGCAAGCGGCAAATGCGGTGGAAAAGAGAGGAGGGAGGCGGCGCTTTCCTTCCGGTCAGTCTGAATGATGGCGGTTCAGTAGAGCGATGGCATGGTTTTATTTAATAAATAAAGCTAGAGGGCGTTGTTGCAGGGCAGTGATAGTCAGTGTTAATGCAACAAGAGCCGCACGCAGCAGAGAGCCGCTGCCGCCCTCAAACAAAGCGTTGCTGGGCAACGTATCCTGCTACGTTGCCAAATCAGTAACATTCAGCTTTTTAGCAAGGAATGGTTATCCTAAATATTGCACGGAGTAATGGCATCTCAGCCCCGTGTCTGGGTTCACCACAGGAATCCTCCAGGAGCTGCGAGCTGATCGCTCTGATTGGTTGACGCCCCGCGTCAAGCGGCCAAAGTTCAGCTTTGTCCATCTCTGGCTTTTGACGCCCAAAACACTCAAAACGTGACGCGAGAAAGCTCGACGCCCCCTTGCCGCGCCTCCCCATAGACTTTGCATGGAAACCTGCCGCTCTTGATGCTCAAAACGTGTTTGGTCTGAACACACCGTTAATCAGATCAAGCAGTTTCCGAAAATGAATGAATAAATAACAAACAGAAAAGTGTTGCAGGAACCGGGTACCAATCAGAAATACAAAGAACACAGCGGCTAGCGTTGGACACACTGTTACTGAGGGTGTGATTTATCATCCGCTCCAGTCCTCAGAATTCCTAGAAATATTTTTGGAAATGAAGTAATCAGAATTCCCAGCTGGGAGCTCAAACATGTCAGAGGACACAATCAGTCAAGATTTCATGATGTGCTGCACGCAGTACTGCTTGTCGTCCATTATGTTTATTAAAACCTAATTACATCCATCAGGGTTCTAGTGGAAAACAGCAGTGAGCTGTTATGTTGTTGCAACATATAAATATATTGTTCATATAAAAAGAATCTAAATACTGTGTCACTGTGTGTGTGACAGGGGTGAAAATAATCCATCAGTAACATCAAGCAATCTCAGTAAAAAGGAAGAACAATCTTTAGTGGTTACTGTATAAAGGAAGGCTTGAGCAGATGTGTCTGAAACAGCTGCTTCAGAAGGACACACATCTTGGTTACCTGCTTCCTGGATAATCTCATTACCAATAGGACCAATAGGCTTTTGAGTATGTCACAGGGTGGTTTTTTGAGTTTTTCCTTTTTATTGTTTTATCAATGGCATGTTTATTGATTTCACTGTTTTTATGCAATGTGCATGATTGGTTTTATCCTTATTTTATGTATGATTGTTTGACCCTGCCTGCCAGTGTGATCTGAGATTGACTGCAGGTGTGTGGACATTGATTGAGGGCTCGGAAACCAAGTAACTGTTGAGAGGCTTGAGGACTGACAAATGGGCAGCCGACAGGGGAAGGGTTTGTTTCTCCCACAGGTTTATTGGCAGAAGTGCGATGTCGAGACAGTGCGACTTAGAATGCAGCTGGAACAGCCTGAGCTGGCAGCAAACATGGGACTTGAAGTGCAGCATGGCGACGAGGCCTGGCACCAAGTGAAGGACTCGGAGTGCAGCATGTTGGCATGACCTGGCACCGAGCAAGGCGGTTCAGAGTGCAACTGGAGCGGCGTGACCTGGCACGACACGAGAAGGTGAAAAAGGTGCAGAGGTAGCAGCAGCAGGTCGTAACAGGAAGTGGTGACTGCGGCAACAAAATACACTACGTCGCAGATGAGCAGGGGAGACAGACCCTGCCCAGTTATGTGAGTATAGCAACTTCCCTGCAACATTATATCGTTGGGTGGAGTGGAATACTCCTGCTGCCTTTTTACCTGCAGGACCGTCCAGACGAGGGTTTCCCACGGAGCCGGGCCTGGTCGTCAGCGGTGGAAAAGTTGAGCGACGTCAAGTCAGCCAAAAACTGGTTTTAACCTTGTAGCAGTGACTTGGGAATATTATGGACATTTCCCTTTTTATCCTTTTCCTGACATTTTAATGCTGTGTGATCAACTTAAACTGTAAAAATAAATTGGGTTGAGTTTACCAGTTCGTCTCCCTGGTGTTATAGTGATGCTCTCTGCTCGGTCCACCTTTTAGCTTGGGGATTTAATTTTCAAAGTAGTGTGGCTCAGCCTGGTCACCAGTTGACAGAACTGGTGGGGGCACAGTAGTCCAGGAGATCACAACAGGCCGGAGAATGTTGCAAGAAGTGACAGAAGACTCACTTAATCATCTTTCCAGAATGTGATTCAGAACAATCCAGATACAGAACATGATGGCAACTTAAGGCAATGGCCAGAAGGAGGGAATCAGTGCCGGATTGAAAACTAAAAAGCCAAGCATGGAAGCAAAGAAAACCAAGCAAAGAATATTCTATGTTCTGGGTTAATGGGAGACAGAAAGCTGGTGATGTCAGCAGGTGGAAGAGGTGCACTGATGATAAGGAGTGGCCAAACTGGGAAACCAGAGGAGCAGAGCAAGGCGTGACCATTTGTGGTTTATTAATCATTATTACCTAAACTGGCTGGTGTTTACATGGCGCACATTTTTACAATGGGTCTGTTATTTTATTCTTTTATGCAGAGTGCAGATGCTAACAGACTGGTTATTGTGGAGATGCCCATTATTTCAGAGTTGGTGCAACTGGAGCTACCTGATAATGGCATCGCCTGGTCTTGACTGCTCGACTTTCTGAGAAAACTGCATCGCACCATTATTTTTTGTTTTTTGAAGCCTACCATTTGGAAACATTTTTGTTATTATGGACAGGACTTGCTACATATGTAAGCTGATTAAAGCCAAAATACAGTAAAATAGTAAAACTGCAAACAAGTGACAGCAGATCTATTCAGCTCAGCTTGGAGGAGAAAATGGCCGCTGTTGGTCATTCCCAACTATTGCTAAGATATTCTGTCTGTTGATTCTATAAAAAATTTTTTAATACATTATGAAAACTATCTTTTGATATGTGCTGGATTTATTTATGGTTCAACATAAAAGTTCGTAGAGATAAAATTGTTTGGTGACATAATTAATGCTGGAAAAATACAGTTAAAGTCACCAAAGAGTGAAAAAAAAGACCCTGAATTGTAATTTAATTGTATTGTGAGGTACCTAAGCTGACACACCGCTACTATGGACTTAAGAACTATGTGGAGCTAAGGCTAAGGTTGGCTATTCTAGACCGGTAATCTGAATGTAACATTTCTTTTCATGAAGCAAACAGAGGTAGAAGTGAAGGTATTACTTATAGAAAACCTCAACCACGCAGCAGGCCAATCATTCTTTGATTTCTGACTTGAGTATCCTGCGTTTTTCCTTTTCAAAGCTAACAAACATCATGATGAAATTTCTGTGGGTGATATATTGCAGCGATTGATGTCTGTGTATCAGCTTGCTGTGCAGGTTTGATTCTGCAAACAAACCAGAATTGATTCTGCTTATTGAAATCCACCACATAATATCTGAGGGAATCCATCTGCCTGGGATGCTCTCTTGCCCTCTATAAATAAAACCGGATGTGAGAGAGAGAGGTAGGGGGGGGGGGTTGTGGTGAAAGAAAGAAAAACGAGGGGGAAGCAGAAGCCTCACTGGAAAAGGGATATGTGATCAACTAGGGAGAGGCAGAATTTAAATGATTTGGCCCATTTCGCGTGCTGGGACTGCTACGCAACCTGGTGTCGCCATATGAACACATTAGCAAGACAAAACGCCATCTAAGATCCAGTCCAAGTTCCTAGGATCAATGAAGAAGTATTGGCTGTGGTGCGTGTGCTCAGTGAGCCACTAACTCTCCCTCTGTCCATCCAAGGCAGCCACTGATAGTTGCCATGTGTGCACACGGTGGCCCTGTGTGTGATGGGGATGATTTTCCATAGATGAGATGATTAATGTGCCTGCTCTAAGATGCTGAGTGAGATTGATGTGGCTTGCTATCCCCTCCATACCTAATCTTTCATCCTTACAGTAAATATGACACAATGCCCATATGCACAAAAAACAGCCTGATTACAAACAGCTTGCAAGCCATCGTCCCTTTTAATGATTACATCCAAAGGCACTCTCTCAGTCAAACGGCTGTTTTCCTTAATGAAATTAGCCGGTCGCGCTATCTGCCTCTTCTGAGCGTGAGGTAAGGAGTTTCCACAGGGGTCACTTGGCTAAGTAGCCCTAGTTAAGCAACTCTAATGCAAATGAGATGGAAATCAGGCTAAAATGGAACACTGGTTAATTTGGCCTCCTGACATTGCAAACAGTCACAGGGGGATCTGATGCAAATTACATGCAAATGACAACTGATGGTCTTTGTCTCTACTGGCTAAAGGCTAAAAGCCTATGGGCTCTGGTTCACGTCTGGTTTTGTCTATGCAAATATTTGATGTATCCAAGTGGAACTAAAGAAAGTAAATAGCCACTGGAGAGCAGGGTGGAGTGGTGGACAGGGTTCACAACAGGTCATGAGGCTGTCATCACAGCAGCTGAAGCATTATACGCCCACACAGCTCAGTCAGGCGCAGGAGAGGAAAAATACAAACCGCAAACCAGCGAACAAGAAGCAACCAGACATTACATTCCAGCCGCTCCACATTCTCCAAAGCCAGGGCCCAGCTGTGCGTAATCCAGCCAACCCCTACATCATCTGGAGCACTGCCCCAAATTCACCTCCAAGATTGAGCCCTACAGTATAAAACCTACATAGAAATATGGTGATATGGCCAGGGTCATATTAACACTTGAGAGCAAATTTAAAGCCAAGGCCTCCTGGGGAAAGGTCAGACCTCTGAGCGGACAAGCCCCCAACAAGCATGTGACAGAGAAAAAAGGACTTTTTGTCATGTTCAGTCCATACACCAAGTTTCAGTATGGATCCCTGCAGACAGGAGCAGTGAACTGTTCTGTCTTATGTCTACACATGAAAAAACTAGTGGCAGTTTCTGCTGGGCATCCTGTTTCAGGATGCATTTAAATCTAGCATTGTAATTTAACTTTAAAGATGAATTCTGCCTTCAACTAAAAACTATACAAATATGTCTGCTTTTTTTTTTTTAGCATACCAAAGGCTGTACTGCAAACCTATCATTGTTAATACTCTAACAGGGAAAGATGAAGCTTGCAGGAATGCATGATTTCCACTTTGAGAGATCAATAAAGGTACATCTTACAGCCAAATAGTCTCCTCTGGGGAGAAGGTGAAGCCATCCATGAAGGCCACCCCTTTGGGTGGTTCAGCTGAAGACATGGCCATGTGAATGTAACCTCACTTAACTTCTATTCTACTGAACTTTGTGCATTCAGAAATTACAGACCTTGAGAAAACTAAAATGTGAGAGTAATAAGGTGAAATGTTTTGAAAAAGATATGGAATTCAGAGTGAAACATTCTTTTTTTATGAAGCTCTTTGGACTGTGTTTTCTATGACCCGAGTGGCGCGTGTCTTTAGTTGACATTAGTAAAATCCTACACACCACACTACACACCAGGACCAATACCAATAAACAACATAAATTTGTGAATAATTTGGAAGTAAATTATTGACGTTTCTGTCAATGCACATGTCAGGGTTTATCATGTTCTGGAAAATAGAGAACTTGGGGAGTTTCATAGTTTGATCTGTCACAACACCGTTCCGCCGGCATCCAACCGCTTTACAGCCACCGGCCCAGTCTTGAGATGGAGGAGGAGGGTAAGGGCCTACCTGTGGTTCCAAGCGCTGTCGTGGCAGGTGCTGTCCGTTCTCGGAATCCCCTCCTGGTACGTGATTAGACCTAGCTGATTCCGGCTAGCTCTGGCAGCAGACTTTGGTCCATTTTGTAATCAGTTAATTTATTTTGGACAAAACCAACAAAAATCTACATGAAGTTTCAGAGGGAGTCCCTGGAGTCCCTCGCACCGCTCACATTTATCATTTTGATTGCCAATCCCACCTGGCCCCACCCACCACTGCATGATAGCCAAACATGCCTGGGCGGTGTCGTGACAGATCCAAGAGCTGAAGCCGGACTACAGCTGCTGCAGGACGGACTTTAGGATATCTGTGGGACAGTTGGAGGATCTGCTTTAGTAGCTGGCTGCTTGCTTTAAGAAGCAGAGAAAGAAATAATAAAGGTGTTCAGCCATGATGATACAAAGTTTGAATGAAATAGCAGTAAAAAAAAAAGTGACCCCTTCATATCTCACAACCGGTTATCCATCAGTCAACGCCTTCTCTGATTGGTTGATTATATGTGGGGTGCGAATATTGAAAAAAATCTACTTCAGTTTGAAAAAATGAACTTTGCAAAATTGCTGGATAGAATTTCCTTACTGATGTAAACGTTCAGATTGACGTTATACTAATCCAATAAAAAATATTGCGGCCCAAATTATTTGGACTTCAGTGTGTAAAGGCCCAACTCACCGATGAGCACTTTTGAATGAAAAGATATCGAAACACATAAATGCCTCTCGTTGCTGTGTGCAGTAATTTCCTTGCTTCAGGACAGTCTCTTTGCAGTTGTAAATAAGCCAAATCATTACATGTCTCTTACATTTATGTATTCAAATGCTAGTTTTATGATGTCCAAGACACCTTGCTCCTAAACTGCTTGTGTAAGTCTAAATCTAAATTACTAAATGAATATGCTGAAATTATAAATATGAGTTACTGTATTGTTGTGATTATATGTTATTATTGCTCAATCTGTCATACTGTTACTGTTTATAGAATAGACTTGAGTTTTGGCTCATCTTCCTATTGAATGACCCTACTTTTAGATCTCACGTGAAGTTTGACTGTAGAAAACTTTGATAAAACAGGGCTGGTGATCTACAAGGTGTCCAGGTCTTGTTGCGGTAAAAAAAAAAAAGGCCAAATGTGGGGACCACTGTGGTTATGAAGGGATAAACATGATCGGCAACAATACTCTGGTAAGCTAGCATCTAGCACATCTAGCACAACTAGCACTAGCATTAAGCTAGAAAGGCAAAGAAAATTCAACTAGATAAAACTCGGTAAACAGAGTATAAACCTCCATATCAGCTTATTCTTCTAACAAAGAAGACATTCAGTGGGGCTGTTTTTATTCTTTGTAATTAAAATCCATCCAGTGCAAAATCCATGCCTCTTTCAGTGTTAGCCCAAGTTTCAGGAATCAAAATTATATTAAAATGCCGTGTAAATCGACCTAAATGTGGCTTAATTTTATTGAAATTGGCATGAAGACTCCCACTCTTAAAATGGAAAATGAGATTTTAATTTGAACCCAGAAAGTCTTCATTAACCTCCTCACTTGTAAGATGGAGGCAGTTGTTGATGTGAAAGAGCATGCTATTTTCAGGATGAGTATCATTTTACTGGGCTAACGTTAATGCTTGGTATAATTAAATGTCTTCAGTCCCAGATGATCATGTTCAAAGGGTTTTTTTGTTTTGTTTTTTTTTTACTATATGACCAGAAGTGTTTTGTACAGAGTGGGGTGGGATGGTGCATTGCATGATGATAGGCTGATATTGAAAAAAATCTTCATATCTCAAAAACTAAGGCAGCACAAACAATTGGTTTTGGAGCACAATCCACCGCCGACTTTGTACAACCATTGTTTGTAGTTAATCCGGACGACAGTTGGGGCCACGTGTCCTCAGATTAACTATTAAAAAAGTTTTAATAGAAAAAAAACTAAAGCAACACAAACAATATTTGTTCAGTCCAAATGATTGAGACTTTTTTTTTAGGATGGGGGCGGCAACTTTAAGCAGGTAGGAACATGTATTCTATGGTTCCTCTTTTCTCTGGCAGCTCTCAGTTCTGGTATTGATTCTTTCCTTTTGCATTTTACAACATCTAAGTAGTCCTCTTAGATTTTTGATCCTTTGTGATACTTTGTGCATTGGAGCATGCTTTCCCTGTCCTTGTGCATTAGTAGTTTTATAACAATGGAGCACAGTCTATCTCCTGCATCTGCTTTCCCAGTGCAGTGCATCCGTTAACTTCACTTTTCCCCAATTATAGCCCAGATTTCTCCCACTGAACCGTGCATCCACCACAAGGTTATTGCATCTGGATTGCCTTCATTGTATCGCCTTGATTGTATTCAATCAAGTTAGTTAGTTAGTTAGTTAGTGTGCTATAACAAACTTTAAATATATCAGCCAGCGCTGCTTGACTGTGTTCGGCCTGTTTGTGGCTTTCGGCCACCTTTTTGTGTGACCTGTTGGCTCTTTTCAAATATCCTTCGTTATTGACTCTAGTGTGTACTTTCTTACTTCCAGTTGATTTATATTGTAAATCCAGCTTCTCCTTTTAAAATGTGTAGGAGGCATTTCTGAGATGTGCTTGAGGGACATTACCGTCTACCTAATATTGCATATAACATATACAATTCATTGAAAAGAAAAAAAAAACTCAACATTCAGGCCATAAATCAATTTATTTCCAGCTAAAACTTTGTGCTTGCCACTGTTTTGTGCTTTCTTTCCTTTTCAATCAATAAAAAAATGTTAAAAAGTAAAAACAGACAAAATATTCAGCTGTAATCTTTGCCATTATTTTCTATTTAGATAAACTAATAAATTCCAGAGCATGGTGGCACAGTGGTTAGCACTGTGGCCTCACAGCAAGAGGGTCACTGGTTTAATCCTTGGCTGGGGAGGGGTTTGGTCAGTGGCCTTTCTGTGTGGAGTCTGCATGTTCTCCCCGTGCACGGGTGGGTTCTCTCTGGGTACTCCGGCTTCCTCCCACCATCCAAAGACATGCATGTTAGGTTATTTGTTACTCTAAATTGCCCCTAGGAGTGAGTGTGAGCGTGAGTGGTTGTTCATCTCTCTGTGTGGCCCTGCGATGGACTGGCGAGCTGTCCGGGGTGTACCCTGCCTGTCGCCCAAAGCCAGCTGGGATAGGCTCCAGCTTCCCCGCGACCCTGAATTGGATTAAGCGGTTCAGAAAATGAATGAATGAATAATAAATTCCAAAGTTCAGATGCTTGTCATATGAAAGTTATCATTTTCTGCTTATGGTGTTTAAAGAAAATACACCAGTTAGTTCTGACATTAGGACATTAAACACTAAAGCTTTATTTCTGTAACTTCCAATGCATCCTGTTTATGCATATTTCAGTCACCCTCTTTTTAAAGACCTCACTGATACAAACCCAGATGTAGCAGCACCACCAGAAACTGTGGGGTTAATGTTGTGCAGTATAGCTCACATGTGACTATTAAAACGAACAAAGAAGAAGAAGTGTAGTAGTAGAAGAAGCGCAATTAAATGTAATGATCACATACACCACCGCCATCTGCTTTGTTGCCCCCTTTTATGTCTCTTACGGGAATATACATTAACATGATCTCCTCCACCGTCACCATATTTGATGTAGTCTGAAACAGATGTTGGAACTCAAAACAGTGAATGAATTACCTAAAAACCATGCCAACGTAAAAGAGACAAATATGATGTGGGCAGTGATGTCTGATGTTTAAGACAGATGTCGTGTATGTAAATACACATAAATGACATTTAAAACTGTAGGCATCACCATATTAAACAAAACAACATCGGATATTTTGACAGTAACCAGAATGTACTTCGTACTGACGTACTCTGAGGTCAAATCCGATAACGGACTGCAAATGTTAATAGTATTTGAATTATTGCATTTCTCCAGTGCATGTGCCAGATCGGATTGTTAAAACACACAATTATTAGATTTTTATAGTCATGTAAATGAGCTCATTGATGCTGTCACACCTAATAGTAACCATTAAAATAAAATCAAATAGCTATGGCACCTATTATCCAGCTTTATTTTCTGCATCTGGCATGGTTTCAAACAGGCTGCATTAAAATCTCTCAACATAGAAATACAATCAATTGAATCTGAATAGATTGATAAATACAAATTAGATAAATAAATAACTTATATTTATATATACACTACCGGTCAAAGGTTTGGACACACTTTCCTATTGGATTTAATGGAAAAGTGTGTCCAAACTTTTGACTGCTATGCAGTTTCTATGCAAAAAATAATAATAATAAATAATAAACAAATATAATGTCAGATAGTACACACAGACACACACACACACACACACATATATATATATATATATATATATATATATATATATATATATATATATATATATATATATATATATATATATATATATATATATATATATATATATATATATATATGTATGTGTGTGTGTGTACATATATATATATATATATATATATATATATATATATATATATATATATATGTACACACATACATATATATATATATATGTACACACATACATATATATATATATATATGTATATATATGTGTGTGTATGTGTGAGTGTGTGTGTAATTTTTTAAAAATAAACTGCATAAAGGACATTAAGTATTATTAGTAGAATTTTAAAATACTGCTGTAAAAAAAAAGAAAAATATTCTTAACGCAGGGCACTGTCCAGGTTTGTTGGGGGAGGCATGGCAGAGGGACGGGTGGCAGTTTGTTTACAGTTCTCTCTGCCTGTGGGGAAACAAACTGCAGCATCCTGGCTGACTTTGTGTGGAAGCTCCTGTGTCTTTTCCCTGATGGTGGTAGGAAGTACAAGCTGTGGAAATGTTGGTGAGAGTCTCTGACCATGTTGACAGTCCTGTGAGTGCAATATTGGAAGAAAATCTCCTGCAGCTATGGGAAGGGGGAACTGACAGTCTGCTGAGCTGGTGCTTCTCCTCTGCCTTGCAGTTCCTCAACCATGACGTGAGGCTATATGTCAGGACTGCTTTCACAGCACCTCTGTAGGAGATGGCAAGGTTCAGGATGGAGAGGCCTGCCTTTTTCAGCTAATGGAGGGAGTTGAGCAACAGATTATGTTCAACAATAGTAGTGGTGTTGATCATCTGCCAGGTGGACTCCTAGTAACTTGTTGGCGCTGACCTTCTCTGACACTAGTGGTCATTAGGAAATGGCAGGTGTTGCAAGGGCCTTCCGAAGTCAACCGTCTCCTTTGTTTTGTCCAAGTTAAGATGCAGTTTGTGTGCATCCCATCAGAGTAGCAGCTAGGACTGGGCAATGCTGCAGATTTTGGTATCAACCCAAAACCAAGTAAAGCCTATAGGAGTAACAGCTGGTAAACGGCACCATGCAGCTGTCAGGTGATGCTTCTGAGGAAGACTACAACTGACATTCGAAACATGTCATGGTAAAAAAAATAAATAAAAGTAAATCTTAACCTTTGTCTGAAAGATGAAACTTAATCGAAAATTCAGGACACTATGATGGACTGGAAACCTGTCCAGGGTGTACCCTGTTACTGGGATATGCTCCACCTTCCCCATAACCTTCAACTGGATGAAGTTATTCAGAAAATAGATTCAGGTCAAGTATCAGCAATACCAATTCTGGCACTGGTACAAATTTTTTTGTATAAAATTTCACAATGACTTCATGTTTTTATCTTTAATGATCATGATAATTAAAAGCATGAAAACACAAAAGTCTACATTTTATGTCAAATAACAAACTGGATGACATAACTGAGAAATTTTCATTTAAGATTTCTGTTTGTAAATAATATAAAATATCATCAGCAATGTAACAAAATAATAAAATAACGTTGTTCCCTTTTGTCACACACAGTTGTGTAAGAAAAATGTCAACAGTGTAAACAAAAGCAAAACCTTCCACTGGTTGGCTTTTTTCACATTGTTTGCCCCCAAAAGCCTCTACAAGAAAAAAAAAATCAATCTTATTCTACTGGTATCGAACAATACCAATACTTGCCTTGGTATTGATACTATTGATATTTGATTGATCCACCCAGCCCCAGTGGCACCTGCCCTGAACTTATGGTGTTAAAAGCTCAAAAGTCAATAAAGTAGTGCCTGGCAGAGGTACTTTTAGGTGTGACAGGGTGAGGCGTAATTAATTTCCAGTGTCCAGTGTGCAAACTGTAGAGTATCTAAAAGTCCACACAAACATAAATAGGTAATCTAATGTCCCTGCTCTCATACTTCCACGTGTCCGTTATGTTAGCGTGGTTGTTGGGTAATAACAGACAATAACAAACACTGTGACAGTGGAGGAGATCATGATGATGCATTTTTCTAAGAAAAGATGAACATAAAAAGAGGCAGCATGGTCGACAGTGGTGGTTTGGGCAGCCTTTAAAAACTGAAACTTTAAAAAAGAAATTGTTGCCTGTCGCTCTACATGGCAACACCTGCATCCAACTGGACTCACAGGAGTCTGACTAGCACCTTCCTATGATGTCCTCTACTGTTTGATTTCTTGCTTGTGTTGTTCTCACTCTCATATGTAAGTCGCTTGGATAAAAGTGTCTGCTAAAAGACTGTAGAATAGAATAGAATAGAATAGAATAGAATAGAATGGTTCATTTTTCTTCTTCTTGCTCCTTTTGTTGATAACACATCAGCGATATTGCCCCACTCTGATTCCACACATAAAGGATGCTGGGACAGACAAAAAGCTGTATCTCTCTTTAGCATACATCATCATTGGGCCGTAAGCCAGTGAGTTGAGTCTGGACACACTGGGAAACAACCCCTTCAGAACACTTTTGAGACTATAGTTGCTCAGGCCTCACATCGATCGGTTAATGCAGCAGGGTTTGACCTTCTTGCGCTGGTGTGATGGTGATGCTCTTCAGGCAGGTGGAACCAGCTTTTTCTGCAAAAACATCGGTCAGCTGCTCCTTACACTTCTTTACCCTTCATCCAGGAATGCTGTCAGGTCCTGCTGCCATATAGGGGATGGTGCAAGTGAAGATTCCCCCTTATTTGGGCAGCTGTCACCTGGAGTACCAGCTCGCTGGTCGGTGGTGTGGGTGTCTGTGCATCTCATTGCTACTGAGTCTGTCTGGGAGAGAAGGAGCTCTATGACGGGCTGGAGTGGGTGGGGGCTCATTTCCAGTGATGGTGTTGAAGCCCTGTCATTACAGCCTCGAGACATTAGTATCCATGAAATGACTGTCCGGTTGCTGCAAATAACATCTAAATCTACAACAAATGTATTTTTTTGGCATGCTGGACACAAATACAGTAGTGATGCAATACTACTAAGTTTTGTGCATGTCTTTATGAGGTGTTTTGTGTGATATTGGCGTACACAGGCATACTGACCATCCTCCATGGATCCATGCTTGCATGCTGTTTCTAACCAATTATTACCTTACTGTCTGAATGTTGCAGCTAAAAGGACAAGGCAAAGGATGGGAAGTTTATTTGTATTGCACATTTCGTAAGCAGATTAATTATGTGAAATAACTAGATTAAATCTAAATGACTATTGGCCAGATGTGGTGAGTCTCTGCAATTGTAGCCATTGTTTCCTGACAGGAGTAGCACCCGGTGTGTTCTTCTGTAACGCTTCAAGGTCGCACATTTTGCGCATTCAGAGATGGTTTTCCGCAAATCTTGGTTTTCAACCAGGGGTAATTCAGCTTTATGTTGCCCTTCTGTCATCCCCAACCAGCCTGCACATTCTCTTCTGATCTTTGGCTTCAACAAGACATTTTCATCCAGACATCGGCTGCTCACTGGAGATTTGATCTCTTTTAGATCATTCTCTGTAAACTCTGTGTGAAAATCCCAGTAGGTCAGCAGATTCTGAAACGCTCAAACCAACATTCATGCCATGCTCATAAATCCTCTCTCTTCCTTGTTCTGATTCAGAGTTTGAACTTCAACTACATAACTAAATGGCTTGTGATTGGCTGATTAGACATTTATGGCAACAAGTGACTGAATAGATTAACATAATAAAGCTGACTGTACATTACTGAAGTTCCTATGAGACTTTTTTTTTGCCATAATGACACAATATTGTACCATTTGTTGCTCATTTCAGCTCATATTTACTTCCTTTCAAGACTGCTTTGGAACAAAAAGATCCTCTTTTAGCTACATCAGGTGATTTCTTTAGATTTTTGATTGATTGAAAAAGTTTATTTGAACACAATGAAATCTAAAAACAAAAGTGAGAAAAACAAAACAAAACAGCAAATAAAAGATGACAAAACGTTCAAAAGGAGTGGGTAGAAGCATAAGTTTATAGGTAATCCCACCCCAGTGATGAGCAACACAATCTCAATAACTACAATATTAACCCATAGCAATACAACAGTAGCAACCCATTATATTAGTAATACCTGTATAAAAATGATAATGTGATTAATTTTCTTTGAAGTGTAACAGGGCGTAATTAGTCTTTACTGGGACTAATTTAACTTTTCTAACTACATGAGACTCGCCAACAAAATGCAACAAACATGCATTATGTGCATCTTCTACATCTGAGTCTAACCGGCAACAAGTTTGCCCCCGTGACATCCATCTTTTCAGGATCTGTTTTGCAAAGACATACAGAGGTGCACCAGCAGTTGACTTTTTTCACAAACCATCACTGTCATCCATTCATCCTGTGTCCACAAGTCCCTCTGAGTCAAAGTGCACGGCAAACAGGTGCGCCCGTCTCTTTGATATACACTTTACACCCCGAGCTGCGGGTGATGAATCAAACTACTCCTGTGGTGCTGTCTCACTATTCGTTTCATTCATAAACCCAAAATGCAGCAGAGGTAGCCGATTGGCTGAGACGGCTCCGCGTAAAAAGACGCCGTGCTCTCGGTGCCAATGAGAGACGAGTAGTACGCTCTCTCCCTCTCTCTCCTGCCATCATGCTCCCTCTTTAACCCTCTCCCATTTTTTGTTCTCTCCTTCTCACTCCCCGCCTCGCCACATTACAGCAGTCAAAACAAAAGCCCAGCTGAGGAGAGCGTGGCGCAGGAACACGTGTCATATTTTGGGTGAAACGAAGCAGCCGGGACAGGCCTATCACCCTGCAGAGTCACAGTGGATTGCACTTGCTCCGAGTCTCACCTAAACCCCCTGAGGGACAGAGTCCTAAGTGGTGACTTAGTCCTCTGTCACCCTTTAAGTCCAGCCATCCGTGTGTTTTGTTCAGCACTTCAAACCCTCCCAGTGTGCGTCGATGCTTGCAGCTGACAAGGAAAATTACTCTTAAGATGAAACTTCATTGACTGGTTGATTGGCTGATTGACAGCTACACTGATGACCCTTACTGGCATCCTCATTCGACAAGAGGACACTGCCGATAGGCCTGGTCAACATGACCCAATTCAATCTTGTGTTTTTCTTAATAAAATAGGTGGATCTTAATTTTATACACAAAAAAAAAAACAAAACTCTAGAACCAAACCTCTGTCAATACCAGCAATGATCCAGTGACTTTTCATGAACTCTGGAGTTGTGTGCCACTCTTTATAGGGAATGGGGTTGACGTGGGTTCAGTCAAAGTCCAACACTGCCATCTATGGTCTTGTTGAGATACTGCAGGCACTTGAAAGATTACATCATCATGTTGAGGCGCTGATGTGTTTTTCTAAGATGCTGTGGCTCAGACAAAGAGAGCAAGGGACAGAGAAATCTGAATTCAGTAAACAAGTGGGAAAAAGTTCAAGGCACATCAGAGGGCATCTTCTATTTCACATTAAATTTACTTTAGAAACCAACATCAGGCTCGCTCAGTAATGACTGCCATGTTTACCAGTCTATCAATGCTTTTAGAGCAATATATATTCCACTTAATCATATGATGAAAACAGTCGGTTATAACTATGCAAACGCTTTCATATGCTATCAACAGGCTAATACAATTAGTAAAACAAAACGTAAAAAAACTTCTGATATTAAGCTTTAATGTTATAAATATGAATCTTGAGTGAAAAATTTGCAGAAGATGATGGTTTGATGGAGCCACAAAATCTTACACCACCATGCCAGTAACTATCTGTGCCTACTAAAGTCATTAAAATATGACTAAAGTCATAAAAATATGAGTAATACAGCAGTTCAAAAGCTGATGTTTATGGCTGAAACCTCGTTATTTTCACATGAAACATGCAGTTTTACCACAACCTGCTTCTGCTCACATCAATGAAGAGAATTTCACAAAGAGACACGAGTAACATTTGATGTCACAGTTCGAAAACAACACAAGCTGTCGTACACGCGGCTCATCGTGGATTATGTGGGTCCTCACTGCCTCCCAGTGTTGCCATGTAAGCACTGCAATGTGGTTACTGTGTGTTACCATGAAGCAGGTCAGTCAATAAGACCATCACAAGCTGAAGTTTAGGATCCAAACAGCAGATACAAAGAGGAAACTTTATCAGTGCCTAAAGATTGATCTCTATGAGGCAGGCGCTGTGAATATGTTGGAGCGGCTGTGAATCAGCTGCGCCTGCAGGGATTTAAGTGCATCTAATTCTGGTTTAAAGTTCAGATTATTGCTCTCCAATGTGAAAATAAGTCCATTTAATTATTATATTTCATGGGGGACAGTGCAGGGACACGAGACTTTTAAAAAGAAAATGCCATATTCAACTTTTTGTGAGGGGGTTGCTAAGGTTGGACAAGACTTGCAGGGGATTTAATGGAGGAGATGGTTGTGTTCATCTCTCCAACACACACACACACACACACACTGCTGTAATAATTGTGTTCACATTAAAAAGAAATGAGATAAAAACATATTTGCATTAATAATCTAAATCATCAAGTGGAATTATTTGCAATGAGTCTAAAAAGTTCCAAGCAAAGATAAATTGGTTGTTTTGAGTTGCAAAATGTAGCATTAAATTTACTGTGAATGAACTGGATGAAATGTATTTGCAAATAAGGAACTTGAACATGAACTAGTTGAGATTACATGTTGTCCCACAATGCTCACTACCTAAATTTTCCTTTCCCACAATGCACTGGGACCTTTAGCATAACGAACCAGCAACTCTCCATGGCAATGCTGGTGCAGAGAAGCTAGATGCACATCACACACCTTGTCTGCTTATGATTATTTGTGGGAATGTTTGGACTGAAAATTAAATCTAACATTTTTGTGCTAATTATGTCCTCTTGCTCCTAAAAGTCAGCTTTGTCTGCTTCTAATATGAAAACACATGGAGTTGAATTATCTGTTTACTGTGAGAAGATCACTATTTGAAATGTTTCTAAACTTTGCAGCATATTTTTTTCTTTAAAGGGGTGCTATTATGGTATTTTGAGTTTTCTGAGCTTTCTACAGTGTTACAGTGTTGAATCCTCATCAGACATGTGAACGGCACCGTTTTTTGTTTTTTTTTATCACCTAAACGCATGTTTGAGTTTGAGTTTGAGTTCCAGCACTCTCTCCGTTCGGTTTCCATGGCGACGAAAAACGCGTCGTTTTAGAGAGTTTTTTCTACTTGGAAATCCTTGTGACGTCCCGGGGGATAAGGTTCAGTGATTGGTTACCTTCTACTGGTTAACAAGGGCATGTACAAATACATCAGGCGGGTGGAAAACGTGGGATAAAGTTATTTCCAACGATGGCTGGTGAGTTTACCAAAGAGAGACATCCTGCTGCATTCGTTGCTGTGGGTTGCTGTTTTCCACTTTGTTTTCAGGGTCTGATTCAGGTTCCAACATGTAGGGCTGTATGCTGTGTGTTGACATTGTATTTTGTTTTGTTTTTTATTGAGTTAATATGAGCCTAATCCTTCTGTTTATGAGACGTTACAATGACTGCGAAAGCAGATGCGGTGTGATGTAGTGCAGTGGCAGCTGACCAATCAGTGGCAACTTATATCTGGCGGGAGGCGGGGCTTAATGAGGAAGAGTCTCAATCCACTCGTTTTGCCCACAGGCTGATCTGACAGCCTACAGAGAGTCAGACTGAAGTAAATAAAGCGATTTGTTGCAATAACTCAATCAATCCCAGCCCTTCTGGTCTCAGAAATAAAAATAAATTAGCCTGAAACGCACATAATAGTTCCACTTTAATATTTTGGGACAATTAGCAAGATGAAAACTTCTTTTAGCAATATCATTATTATCATACATTGAATAAAACTGGTTTTTGTATTATCTTTATAAGAATGAACCAGCGCGTGATTATAATACTGTAATAAGTCGAATAATTCACACAAGAACATGTTTTCTTGCTCATGCTGAGGATTTATGAAAGTATTTTTTCTCCTTTCTTACTCACCTGTTACTTCAGCTACAGTTAATTGATTTTTCTTGGTATGGTTTCTATCTTCATTGTACTGATATGGTCTAAGTTGGCAAGATGGTTTCCCATGCTGTAAAGACAGGCCACAACTCTCCTCCTACGTTCTCCATGTTTAGTCTTAATCCATTCAGTTTACCCAAATTCCCCAAATATTTTTATAGTTCTGTAGAGGTGGAAGTTCCTTTTACACTCAGTCTTGGCACCCTTACCAGTCACAAGTTAAGTCTGCTGACTCTACAATCCTTCAAAGCATTGCTTTGCTTTTCTTCACTTCTTTTCAAAAAGTTACTAAGCATTATAGAAACCTGGCCAGTAAAACCAGAGAAAATCTTCTAAACTTGAGTTTCTTAAAAGTTCAAATGAGTCAGCAAACTCCGCACAATTTTTGCACTTCAAAAAAAAAAAAAAAAGTCCAACTTCTCCAGTGATGACATTTGTAGCTCCAGCTGTGAAACTGATGTGGCTGCGTAGAAAGTACAAGGGTTCCCTCTGAAATGTGGTCCAAGTGCATTACTTAATTAACCACAGGTTTCTGAACATGACTTATTAATGTCTCCACAAGCTTGTGGGTTGAGGAAGGTTTAATTGCTACTCAGCACTTTCATCTCTGGTCGATGTAAGATGGTCAAATACGACATGAATACTTCAGTATGACTGGTGGAAATACTGGCGTTATGAATATAAAATGTAAAGATCACAGCATTTGCTGCAAACTCAACTCTAAAGCTTTTTACAACTCAAAGCATTGAACATAAAATGGCTGCAGATTCTCATAAACGATGAGAAATGTGTAAAAAAAACACTTCACATTGAATAAATAGAATTGGATATATATAAAACCAACTAGGCATTTAACCATGTACATATCCTTAATTTGACTGTCACATAAGAGGTTTCTTTAACCCTTTAACGACCAACCCATGAAAAGTTGGCAAGAAAAGTCATTTTTTTCATTTGAGGAGTCTATTTGTCTCTTGAACAATATTTAAGGTGGATATTTACAATCTATTACCATGTGATATATATTAGACTTATTATAGTGTAGTCTTCTGCTTCCTGGTATCTATTAGGAGGTAGAAGAAAAGTATCAAATTGTGTTCACGTCATGTTTTCGCCATAAAGTGACGAAATGTGCAAAAAAATGATGCAAAAAGTCTCAGGAACTATGTATCATATGTTTGGGTTTATAGGGTTAAAGGTGAGGTAGTAATCTTGCTCAGAGACATTTTTTTTAAAAAATCTTGGTGAAGTGGTTCCTCGTCCTGATAGTAGTCTAAACATTTTGTAATAATGAACAATAAGAAATATAGTTAGACCCCTCAGTTTACTGTAAATCTGTAAAAAGTTTGAGCAATCAAAATGTTCGGGCCGAATTGAAGTTGTTCAATTTATTTTATATTCTGTAAGCTTCTTCACCCGGCTCCCCTCCTCCCCCTCCAGCAGCGCATACCTGATAGTCACACCCTGCATATAAACAGCATGTTGGGATGAAAATAAAAAGTAGTGAAGAATAAACTCGGAAGGTAAACATGGCTGAGAAAATGCAGGAAGGATTTCCCCGACCCGGTTTGGTTTATTTACCTCCTCTCGCTAAACAGCTGAGAAAGAAAATCGTTGATGGAAAAAGCTGCGAATAAAGAAGTCTCGGATCACGCAAGGAGCAAAACCATAGGGGGAGGAGCCAAGACAGGGCGCCACTTTCAGATCTTACTAGCTCCCCAACATTACCTACACCAGTTCAACTCTGCAGATCCAATGAGTATAAATGGTGCACAGGGCACACATTTGGTGCAAAGCAGTCCAGACATAAAAAGATCTCAAGTCACAACAAATCCAGTGGTGAAGCATGACACAAAAATCTGAACTGCTGCTACAAACAAACACACACAAAAAAAATTATGACTCCACTTCAGATTAGACTGATGATGGATTTACTTTAATGTCACCACACAAATCCCAGAGCACATTTCTACACTGATTTCAGCATTTTAGAACTAAATCAAATATAAGAAGCGTTCATTTAACACCTTTTATTCAACCGTAATCAGTAGCTTTAAAACTGCAGCTCAGCCTGTTTCATGCAAAAGGAAATCAACTCAGTTTGATCTGCAGCGCCGCATTTATGTTTTCTTAAAAGGTGAGAAAAACTGCTGCATTGCTGCTGCCTATCGATCAATGTAAAAGAAAAAAGCTAATATAAGACTTGCGGTCAGCAGAAACCGTGAACGGGTTGACCTAAATGGATAGCACTTATCTTTAATGTTTTCAAATCCACCCGAGTTTTTCTTGGCGTGACAGCCAAAGTGTCTGCGGTGAAGGAGCAAACACCCTCAGAGCTGCGCTCACCTGAAACACATTAAGTTGTCACCGTTTAAAATGTTCTGAAAACTAGGACAGGTCCTGAAAATGGAAGAGAGGAAGGTTTCTCCAGGCAGAGAAAAAAAGAAAGTTAATGCTTTCATCGGTTCAGTGTGTCGTCAGAAAGCTGTTCATCCCTGCGAACAGCTCCCAAAGGGGGGGGCGGGGGGGTCTGCACTGCTACATGAACAAATTACCAGCCGAGACAATTAATATCAATCTCTATATCCAAACTTTAACTTGTCAAACTTTAGAAGCTTGAACAAAACTGATTTTCACACTCGACTCAAAGGTCAGTGAATGAATTTAAAGGCAGAAGTTTCATTGTAAAACGACCTACAGTCAATCGGTTGCTTTGATTGGCTCAAACCAGGTCACCACTTTAAAGAGGTGCAAAGTCGGTACTCGAGGGCTGCTATCCTGTTGATGTGATGAACCTTTTCCTCAACACATCTGACACGCATTAAACTGATCCAACAGCCGATGAGGTTTATTGACTCATTAATTTCAGTCAGGTGCGTTGGAGCTGGGATACCTGGAAAACCTGCAGGATTGTGACGCTCGATGACTGGAGCTGGACACCTCTGCTCTACACAAATATGAGCTTAATCTCAGCAGAGGATAAAAGCTGTTAAAGTCACAAATGATTATTTGAATAGATGCATTTCGTTGTTTTGCATGAGTGCAAACTGATACGGAGGAAACAGAAACATCTGGCACATAAGCGAGACTCTGGACAACCAAACAGTTTTTCCTTTAAATCAAAGATTCCTGAAAAGATCCAATAAAAATATCGATTCAAGTCACCTCTGCAGACTGCTGGGTAAAGACCTCTCTCATCTTCACACTACAGAGACGACTACTGAAAAAGGTCCCAAAAACGGAGCGCAGCTCTGAAGCGACTCAAGTCCAAAGAAAAAAACCAGGAAGAGTCTCACAACTCCAGGCTGATGGTTCTGGGTCACAACATTCTGCACGTTCGCAGGTCAGAAAAGTCCCAAAATACAAATGCAAATACGTCCAAATCAACACATTTGCTTTCGTACTTTGTTCTTCTGCTGCATCTTCTGGGATTTCTGTTTCAGGTACGAGGTACACCCATGGGTGACTGGTCCAAGATGGTTGAGAAGAGGTCAGTGACGCCATCATTGTGAGCTCTGGTTGTACTCATTCCCCACTACAGAGAAGGGCAGAGGTGGAGTGGCAAAATGAGGTTAGGTTTGACGGCCACCAATGACGGGTGCTGCGTGGACTCAAGCTGCCAGTTTGAGGAATTACTGAGTCCATGACTGTTGCCAGCATCTTCTGGAAATGTAAAGGAGAAGTGGGTAAGGAGATACGGGGAAAGAAAACAGGCGAATAGCGAAAGTTTAATGCTGCTTTCAATTTGTACTTGGAAGTCAGATTTCCTGAATTCCCAGTCGGAAATATGACTGAGTTCAGAAATCCAACTGGGAAAGTGGGAGCAGACCCACCCTGAGTTTACTGGTAATAAGGGCTGTCACGACATTTTTTCCTCCTAATTCGATTTGATTCCAATTTATTGGGTGCCGATCGGATTTAGATCGCGATTCTCACGATATTGCTGATTTTTTTAGACTAAAAACAAAAAACATGGACAAAACTTTTTTTTGCTGGTCATTTTCCTTGACTTCAGTTACGAAAAACCAACACAGTAGCCGGACCATCATGCTGCTGCTATAATGCCCAAGAAGACAAGTATAAATATCAATAAAAACAATGAAAATGACAAAAATTTTAAAGTTGATTATTTCTATTTATTTAAAAAACAAAAACCATCAATTTTTGAACAAAAAAACCCAAAAAAATCGATTTTAAAATGGTGAAGCATAAAATCCGATCTTCAATTTTTTTTTATTCGATTTTCTCACCCCTACTGGTAAATGTATGTTCTGTTGGTTTCTGTGAAATGAAACAGAACATACATCTATGTGTAAATGTGCTTATTTAATTGTACATTGATTAAAGGTCTTTGTAACTTGATGCGTCGCGTCCAAAACACTGAATATTAGTGAAGGATGTCGCCTCTCTGCTAACATCTGGAACTGCTGCTGACATGTTAGCATCCGAAGTCTCAAGCAAATCCTAGCAGCGTCCGCATTTTTCAACTTTGTCAACGTGAACGTTCTCAACTCGGTTATAACATCATTCCCAGTTCCAACTTCCGAGTCAAATGGAACGCTGCATCAAACTCCAAACCTGAGGAAGGAGAGGATTGTTGAACAGGAAGCTCACCTTTAGAGGACACCTGGATGAAGAACAAGTCATTCCCACAGCTGGTTGGGTCCAAGCAGCTGCTGTTGGTGCCAGCTGAAGATGCCATGGGGATGGCTTTATCAGAGCAGAGGTAAACCTCAATCGGTCCATTGATGCTGCTGAGATGCACCTGGAAGCTCTGAGCATTGGGAAAAGCAGACCGACTGATTATTTAATGAACCAATAAAAAAAAACAATCCCAACCAACAGTTAGGAAAACAAGCCAGCAGATGTTTTGCATGATCTACCTCCTCTGGATGCGGCACCTCCAGTTTGGTCTCTGCAGGAGCTTTGATCACAATCACAGTCTGTTCTTTCAGACTGGGAATGCTGCTGATGTCCTCGTACGTCAAATAGGCGTATGTGATCCGGCAGGTTAAGGAAGATGTTGTACTGGTCGGATTATCACCGTTAGAGAGGCTTTGGTGCATCTGTAACCATAGAAACATGTCTGCTCTATAAACAGTAGTGTAAAGAAACACGAGCAGTGTTTGCGTCTCGCGTGGACCAAACAAAGTCGGCCTCGGCTGCAAAGAAAACGTTCAGGAAAGCCAAAATTCCAAACAAAGGATATCTCTGACAGAGACGGTCCTCACACAGCTGGCTTATCTGTCGAGCACAGTTTTGGATCAGAACGTCCAGCTTGTTCTCCGCCTCGACGAGATCCTTCAGGTGTGTGTTGATGAGCTCGCTCATCTCACCGCCCCTGTGACCACACAGAGCGCATCAAAGGTTCAAATACAGAAAACAAATAAGGAGTTGTAAGGAAGGAGAAAAAAAAAACTTCTGCAAGTTTGAAAAACGAAATGGCGCAAAACCTAAACCTAAATCCTAAACCTAACAACTGGGCCAGATCGCTGGTCTTCCTGAGCCCCTTACCTTAGACCAGGGGAGTTAAACTCTAGTCCTCGACGTCCGGTATCCGGCAGGTTTTTGTTGTTTCCATCGACCAACACCGCTGATTCTAATCAAATGGATCCAGCAGCTTCTTGTCAAACCATTTATGAATTTCGGTGAGGTGTGTTTGAGCATGGAGACAACATAAACCTGCAGGATACCGGCCCTCAAGGACTGGAGTTTAACACTTGTGGCTTAGACTGTCAACAGTATCTCAAACGTTGTGTGTAACTGTGTGTGAACTGTGTTGGACAGCCGACTCTTTCGGTGATCTGCGGAGGTTTTCCAGGTATTTACATCCTCTCCAGGAAGCTTACAATCAAAATGTACAGTTTATTGCCAGACTCTATATGGTAAATCTATAAAGAGTGATTCATGAAATGCTTAGTCCAATTAAGGGTTGTGAGGAAGCTGGAGCCTATCCCAGCAAATCTTTTGGGCGAAAGGCAGGGTACACCCTGGACAGGTGGCCAGTCCATCGTAGAGGCGTTTTTATTATTTACAGTTATTTTTGCTGCTGTTTACATAATCAGAAACCAACTCCAGCTCAGCTTTTTTGGTGCAACTGATTTGATTCCTGCTGTGAAGAATCTTTATTTCTTATTTTTTTAAACATATAAATGTCCTCTCACTTGTTCTTCTTCAGATGCTCCAGATTGGACTTTATTGTCAATTTAATTTAAACAAAAAACAAAAAACATAGCTATCACTGTCATGTTGCTAAGAGACCTCTATTTGACCCAGTGTAGAAGTGCTTGGGCCCCTGCGCCCGCCAACGCTCCATAACAGTTCAATAAGATGCTTGTGGTCTCTGATTTATCAACAGATATTTATTCTTTTATGTCACTTTTCCTTTGGCCAACTATTCATGTTTTCTTCACACCAATAAAGTCTCTCTGAATCCAAAGACAAATCCATTTGTCATGGCAACTTCGAGCTTTAGACACCACCAAGCGGAGCTTCTGTGGTAGTGATACACCTGTGTATGTAATGCAACCGGAAAAGAACCATTAGTTTGGAATTTTTGTGTAATTGTAAGTAAATATTGCAAATATTAACAAAACAGGAATCTCTAACATTAACGTTATTTTAATCGTGTAATTTTGTGATGCCTTCCGAATGGCAGCTTTTTTGCTTTCAGGAGTTTTAAAAGTGATGGTCAGGCTGTGGTAAGTCCCATTTGATGGGTCATGATGGATTTCTTTATGAACGTTGTTTGTGTATCCTACAAAAAAAAGACCTACAATCCTGTTTGTTGAGAAACTACTTCCCTATGTTATCTGACCAACCACAGTAGTGTTCCCTACGTCCAGCCAATCATAACCCAACATGACCCCGACCAGATCTGATACCTACACCGGGAATGACGATGAGACATTTGACCAATCAGAGAGATTAAATTGACAATAAAGTCCAATCCAGAGCAGCTGAAGATGGACTAGTGAGAGGATGTGTGTTTAAAAAACATAGATATTACTACTACATGTTTATTGGATGGAATCTCTAACTGCCCAACTACAACTCAAAATGGACATTTTTTCCAAGATGGTCAAGTGCAAGTGTATGTATGTAAATGTGTTTAGATGTGTATGTTGTAGGAATACATATGAATATATGTATATATATATTTATTTTATTTTATTTATTTATTTTTTTTTTTCTGCTATGCTTATACCTCCTTCCAGTATTTAAACAGACATATATCTTCAATTTGAACCAATCTCAACACTGTTATTTGTTGTAATGTAAATTGCCGGTTATGTTCATGTTCTAAGGCAATAAAGTTAAAAAAGAACAAAAAAAAAAAACATAG
Source organism: Telmatherina bonti (assembly GCF_933228915.1). Lineage (NCBI taxonomy): Eukaryota > Metazoa > Chordata > Actinopteri > Atheriniformes > Telmatherinidae > Telmatherina > Telmatherina bonti. Next base: position 28,691,456 of record NC_136617.1, read on the forward strand.
ATATTGTTGCTTCACAGCTGGAATCAAATCAGTTGCAACAAAAAAGCCAAGCTGGAGTTGGTTTCTGAGGAAGTATGTAAACAGCAGCAAAAATAACTGTAAATAACAAAAACACCTGCAGGAAAAGGTGTTAATAGTTTCTGTTGTGTGTTTGTTTCGGTGCCAGTATTTTTCCTTCTTACAGCCAAGACTGGAGCGATGCCGTGCGGAGGAGAAAGGCTGTTATTTCTACAGAGTAGCGTTAGTCACGGATACGGTTTTGTTTTGCAGATGGCCCTTACAGTGCGATATCTACTCAACATTTATAATACATCATAATCCAACAACTAAAACCATCCTGAAAAAATCATGTCTGGATGTTGACTTGGATTAAAAGTTTAGATTCTATGTTCATATATATATATATATATATATATATATATATATATATATATTGCCTTTTAAGAGTAAGTGTCAGAATATAAGTTTTGGACTATTTTGGGGTCTAATGTGAAATAAAATGAGCAAACAGTCGTCCTTACATTTAAACGCTGATCACCTATGAACATTTGGAACATCGGGGAGAGATCACCAAAAGAAAACCTTATCCTTGTGGTGTCGGTAAACAAGCAGCTGGAAGTGTCCTGCTCAGGAAATTGGCTTCTAATGGATCTCGCTCTGAGAGATTAGAACACAGCTGTCTGTAGTTCTGCTTGCTGGAACGTTTTAAAGTCCAAACAGACCAAGAACACATTCAGTAAAAGGTGTTTTCATATTTTATCTTTGATTGTCATCAATAAATAACTATGATTTATTCATCTCTAAAATCATGTTTGACATATGACTTGATAACATGTTGGTACAATTAATGTGACATTTCTTTGACTCCCTCGCTGCTTTAAGTGGAAGCAAACGTCATCGTGTAGTTTCTGATACTACAGCTGTGCTGTTGACGTAGTAAAGACTGTTTTTATTCTTTGGTTTTCAGTCTCAGGACACCAATTCTTCTTTCTTTTTATTTGATCTTATTTCATTTATATCAATGTCATGCACTTTAGTTGTTCTAATATCATGTTTCTATACATGTGGTGTTTTTTAACTTTGGTTTCTTACAGTCTTTAGTATTTAATTATGTGCATCACTAAATTTAAGCTGTAGTTGTTTTAAATTGCTTTATAAATACAGTTGGTATGATATTGTGCTGACCACTATATGATTTAACATTTCTGCTTCTATCAGCTGCTGAGCTGCTATTTGGGAACTGTTGTTGAAGACTCATGTGAACATTTTTATCATTATACTTCAAACAACAAGACATTAATTTGTTTATTCATACTTACAACCACTGAATGTGGTTTTTAGACTTCTTTTTTATGAGTTTGATGCCCTCCAACACATTGGTGACATCATAGACTCGTCGCTTGGAAACACCGAGCTCCTGGCATACTACATTCAGGTCCAACACCCCATCAGCTGTGAGGCTCAGCAGCTCCTTGAACCTCAGCGTGAGGAGGCCCAGCGAGGTGTCGCAGCGGGTCCTCTCCAGAACCAAATTCAGGACTGCTGGTTTGGGCAAACACAGAAAAACACAACTGAGAAAGGTCAGAATCTGGGAAATGTGGCGCTGACTGAATACAGGGAATCAACAGAAATATTACTGCTAGAAAAAAAAAAAAAAAAAAAAAAGAACAAACCAAATAAAACCAAGATGATCTTACGGTTTGTTTTTTTCTGGGTTGGAATCGGATCAGACTGGGCTTCATCAGTAGACTGCTTGGCCCCACCATCATCCTGGGGGTCCTGCAGAGCACTGCCTTCCAGCTCCAGCTTTGTTTGTGTCCTGATAGAAACTAATCAGAAAACAGCAGATTATCTTTAAATGAAGAAAATTAAATATGATGTTGCAAGATGGTGTTTTCTATGCAGCCATTTTGGTAAATTACAGAATATTAACTTGTCACGAATCCAAATCGTTTATGTTGTATGAAGCAATCATGTATGAAACAGTAGTATTATCTTCTAAAGCACTTTTTTTTTTTTAATCTTTGTTAAGCATGGATGAACCCAGAGTTGTGCTTGCTGGAGCAACACACCCCCTCACCCCCCTCCCTCCCATGCTTACCTTAGACCCGCAAAGTTGCGCTCTTCTGTTTCCAGTTTCCAGTCACGTGATCACCGCCGTGTTTATCGCTGTCTGTTTAAGCTGTTGTAGTGTGCAGCATCTAAATGCGCAAAATATACTAAACTAAGCAGCTCCAGCGCGCGCCAAGCTTCTACAACTCGAGGCTAAAACACACCAACACTCCCCGGATGTGACCAACTCCCTTTCAAAATAAAGTACGCAATAAATCGATGTTATTGTGTGGTTCTGATCGCTCTCATGCCATTTTGAAAAAGACCATTTCAAAAATGAAAAAACAAAACAACAACAAATAAATAAATAAATAAATAAATAAATAAGTAATCTGAGTCTGTCCCCAAGTCTAATATTTGCCTTTGGATGTATCAAATACCTCAACAAATATTTCAATACTTTGATAACCTACTAAAGTCTGTGCTGATGGGTTCCACTTCATGCAATGCAAAACTGTTTAATTTTAAAGTGGGGTTTTTGTTGTTTTTCTCGTTTGTTCTTGTTGTGTTTACATTTTATTTGAGTAAAATAACAAATAAAACAGTCTTAAAAGGGTATTAAGTAAAGCCAGAGGTAACAATTATTATTTGGTTTTGTGAATTTTGTGCTGTTCTTAAAGTACAAACTATTTGAATCTACAAGTATCTCACATAAGTAGATGGTAAGATGATGCAGGATAAATGCTGCACTTTATTGGTAATTTTTATATTATTATTATTATTATTATTATTATTATTATTATTATTATTCATTCATTCATTCATTCCCCTAACCGCTTAATCCAATGAAGGATCTCGGAAGGAAGCTGAAGCCTATCCCAGCAGTCTTTGGGCGAAAGGCAGGGTACACCCTGAACAGCTCGCCAGTCCATCGCAGGGCTAATAATGTTATATTAAAAAGAAAGTAGTCCTAATGCAGACCTGAGGGTTGTTCCACCAACGAAGCTAAGGAAATCCCAGCTGTGTGGGGAAAGTCTCCCATTAACCAACACCATCTTTAAAGAAAGGCTCAAGTTGTTCCATGAACACATTTCAGCTGCATTTAATAAAAGCGAAGTCAAGCGAAACAAAAATATTTACCAAATAAATACCAACAGTTTTAACAGCTTTCTTGTTTTGCATATAAATGAGAGTTGAAATATATTGTTTCATTTCAGTTTTTAGTACCAGAAAAAGCAGTTTATTATTTCTGAATCTGCATTTGTGTATGTGAAACTTGACAAAAGTAATATCAGATTTACCAGAAAGAATGCATCAATGTTTTTCCCATAGTCGCTAAAATTACAAAGAATAACATCTTTGTAACATAGTGGATAGATACTATTATCAACTACAAATGAGTTAACGTCCTTCTAGAGTTTATGTGTGAACTCACATGACCAAAACAAATGTGAGAGAGTTTCAGGATGCAGATCATAAAAAGAGTATTTCACATCAATGTAATTCTTAAACTTGTTCATGCATGCATTACAGGGGTAAAATCAGTGGAGCTACTGAAATGTGACCTCTTTGACTTTGTTAGTTTAAAGGAACTTCTGGGGTAAAGACCAGACTTTGTCTCAATCTATAATGAAGATAAACTTATTCCAGCAAAAAGTTGCAGGAAAAATAGAGACAAGCTTGAAACAATTATTTAATTTTTTAATATAGGGCTTTATGGATAGAGAAACAGATTTTACCAAAAGGAAGTTGAGTTGGGTCTGGAAGTGACACTGAGAATGGCGGAGCACCATCAACTGTCCTAAACAACATACGGACCCCAAAGAGCACAGCATAAAAAACTATAGAGTATTCCTTTGGGCTTACTGGGATCTAGCTCCTGTGAAATGGCTTCCAAGGTCAGTGTCGATCCACAAAATTTCTCCAACACTATAGTGGGTTACTTTCCCAGAACACAGCATTTTCCCGGAGGTGAGGTTTTAAATGCAGAGGGAAACATGTACTTTTGATTGGCCTGAGGCAGGTCGACTCAGGAAGGTTAACTCCTTGTTCCGCAGCAGTCTTCAGATGAGCCATGCCAGATGCCTGCAGGACAGCAATGGAAGCTAAAACAAATGGAACTTCCTTGTGGTACGTGTGCTAAGACTGCAGTACTGCAAAGAACAGTGTTTTGTGAAATAAACGCTTGCAATATTCCACTGTGGCCATGACTTTTACCAGCTGCAGGACTTGGTTGTCAGAGACTTCACTGCTAACATCACTTTTGAAAGAACTGTCACAACACAGTACTAAAATCCATCAAACAACTCTATTAAAAAGGCATCAAGGTTGTTTGCCAAAATGCCATATTCCACTCATCACTGTGAAATATTAGAGAAGTACCATTTTTTAAGTTTGGAAAATTTTTAAAAATTTAACTCATGCTTGCCTTATTTATAAGTCCCTCAATGGCCTAGCCCTTCCTTCCCCGGAGGAAGTTATTAGACGGGTAATACCCAATTCTTCCCCTTCCCCTTAGCCCTACCCCTCCATTTCACATGTTCATGTGAGTAGAAGTGGTATCCCAATTCTCCTTTGGACAAAAGGGAAGGGGAAGGGCCACACACCGCTTGAAGCGAAGATTTTCCAGGACCCCACTTCAAGCAAAGGGGTAGAAGCGTATGTCATGTAAAGTGTATTCACCGGTGGCAACATGGCTACTGACGCTGTAAAAGTGGTCCACAAATGTAAGTATTTTCAGCATTAAATACAATTCAATAACAATATTGAAATTACAGCATTCATAATTTTATGTTACGATCGTATGGTCTACTCTGTGAAAAGTCTTTGTTTGATACAGTTAGCACAACAGGCCAGCATTTGCTGAACCGCTTGTCTGATATATGAACGCATAAAACCACTGTTGCTGTTGTCTCTCAGTGACAGTCATTCATATGTTGTAGCATTGCCTTTACCTTTGTGCTCAGTGCTAAATGGTATCATATGTCTTGTAACCAGCTGGGACACCAGAAGACACAAAGGTACTAATCTGTTACCGAGCAGAAAACGAGGAGAGTTAATTAATTAATTCAATTCAACTTTATTTGTATAGCGCCACTTCACAACAATGTTGTCACAGGGCACTTTACATACACGAATCAACATACACATAATTTCGAGCCAATTCATACATAAACCTATAATAGAAACCAGCTGATTGCATCGAGTCATGACTTTGATCCAATACCCCATCCTGAGCATGCACGTGGCGACAGTGGGAAGGAAAAAACTCCCCTTTAACAGGAAGAAAACCTCCAGCAGAACCCGGCTCAGGGAGGGCAGCCATCTGCCTCGACCGGTTGGGGTGGAGATGACAGGAAAGACAGAACAACATGTATAATTGCACTTATTCGGGAAGACCTGCAGAAAAAACGAGAAATAAGTTAGAGACAGCAATATTGGCATATATTTATACATTAATACATTAGAGAAATAGAGCGAGGTACTTCTCAGTGCATCAGGTAACATCCCCATTGCTACATAAGTAATAGATGGCTAGACTACCCATAACTATAAGAGCAATAGGCATAACCTGGACAGTTGGGTTTATTATTATTTTTGCCAAATTAGTATTCGGCAAAAAAAACTTTTGGAGTGAATTTATTGTTAGGTTCCTGTTCTCGTACTAATTTCTGTTATAAAGCCTATATTAATTTATAATTGCAGGACCACATATGTCAACAAACGTGGAATAGCACTTCAAAAAATAATTTACACATCCAATTCCCATGTTGTGAATAAAATGTCTGCTAAACAACATTCAAGGGACAGTAGTTCCCGTTTCT